>NW_004443963.1:22666334-22792059 GCF_000243295.1 Trichechus manatus latirostris
GAGAATAGCAGCACAACTGGAAGAATGTAATCGATGTCACTGAATTGTACATGTAGAAATTTTTAAAATGGTGTATCTTTGGCTATGTATATTTTCACCAAAAAAAAAGGTCGAGAAGGGAGGGGGTGACGTCATGGAGTTGTTAACCGATGTCATAAAACAATATGTGTACTGACTGTTCAATGAGAAACCATTTTTTCTGTAAACCTTCATCTAAAGTACAATTTAAAAAATTAAAATAAAATAATTTAGGTTTGATAAAAAAAAAAGAAGTCGTTTCACATACCCCCTTGCCTCTAAGCACGATCACCATACAGACCAGCCCCTAAGTCAGCCAGTCTTCTTTTCTTTCCCCAAATACAGAAGTAATTTTTAACTTTCTAAGACTGTTCAGTCCCAGCTCTAGCTCTAGTCAAGCAACAATATAAGATCCCTTTGTGTGTTTGAGGCCTTGTCCTTAGGAAGCTCCTAATATAAGTAAATTGATAGGACATAAATACCTATAAACTGACTTCAGAATGCTCATTAAACAACAAAGCAGCAAGTAGAAACCAACAGCTGAGCTGAAAAGATGCAGAGCCAAAAAGGGTTCAGAAACAGAAGGTGCTACTTAGGAAAGGCTCCCTGGAAAAAGGAATATGAAACTGGGTCAAAGAAGCAGAGGAAGAAAGAGGCAGAAGGGAGAAAAGTGAGGACATCCCAGACTAAAGAGGGAGGAGAAGTTTCAGAGAACTTCCTAAGGGAAGCTTCAGAGGCCAAGTGGACAGGAAGCCATGAAGTAGCTTGGTTTGGCTAAGACAGACTGCAGGGAAGGACAGAAAAGAACTGAGGGGCAGGAAGTTGATAGGGGAGTCTTGCAAGTAAGGCTAGAGTTTGAGGGTGGCATGTAGCAGCATGGTGTGGTATTTAAAGCCCTGAAGTGCAAGCCAAGAGACACAAGGTCTAGTCCTGGATCTACTACTGTCTCATTTACCAAAGGTCTTAGTCTTCCACCCATAAAATAAGGACATTATATTAGAGAACCTCTAGGGTGTCTTGGCAATTCTAAAACTCTGCAATGCTAAGTTACAAGAGATGAGAAGTACTACTATGGTGGTTCTTCTGCACTTAATATTTTTCCCTTATACAAGACAATTCTAAGTTCCCTTTATCCCTGTGACTGAATTACAACTTGAGCATATTTACTACGTCAAAGATTAATCCTCTAAACCCGGCAAGCTCGCTGGCTGAGCAGCAAGGAAATATCTCCATAAAAAGAATAGACTCTATAAATTATTGGTCACTTACCTAGGGTTGTTACTAAATTATTTTAAAAGGATATATATTCTGCTCCTACACTCTCACTTCTGTCTCTCTCAGACTAATTGCTTCCTGAACTAGCAAGGGTGTCCAGACAGAGACCCAGGAAGTTTGATATATTCCAGATCCTTCAACTGCTGGGATTCCCGATGATAAATAAATGGCACAGTGGAATTTGAATAGACCTATTCACAGACTTGAAAGGAGTAAGAGGGTAAGTCATTAAAATTACTCTCTTTTTTCCCCTTCTACATTCTAAGCGGCATAACAGTTCAACTGGCTTTGATGTAGGGAGTGCCAGCTTTCCCATAATTCTACCTCAATCCTTATCATATTGTATTTTAAATATTAATCTTTCTGTCAATCACTCTAGACTGAAAGTTCCTTGACGGCAGGGGTTTGATCTTATTTGTCTTTAAATAAGACCTAGCATAGTGACTAGCACATAGTTGGTACTTAATAAGTAATTGTTCAATGCATGAATGCATGGATGAAGAAATAGTAATCTAATCGAGAAGGTTTTTCTAGTGTCTGGCCTTAGTCTTATGCTACTACAACCACTCACCCCTTCTGTTGACTTGTCCAGTAAATGACACCCCCTTGCATCTGAGTTAGATGTCTTCCCCTCATCCCAGTATCCTATGCACACCTCTTTCACAGCCCTGATCATGTTCTATTGTAAATTCTGGCTTAATTGTCTATCTTCTAACCAACCCGAAAGAATCTAAAAGGTAGAGATCTTGTCTTATTCATCTTTGCATCCCTTGTCCAGAATAATATCTATCATAAATAAGGCAAATTGTTGAATGAATTAATGAAGCACAATAGCTCATTCTTTCCGTGTACAACCAAAGAAAGAGTACTTCAGGAGGATATCAATGGTCAATCTCTAAGATATATAAAAATCTATAACACTGTCTTTGCTTGGCCAAAGAAGAGGCTTGCTAAAGCAGTCATCTGGATGTTTTAATTCTCCAAATATGCTTCAGAAAAACAGAAGTCGTCTACACAGATCAAATTATCTAGGTGCTTGTTTACCTCTAGCACCTTGGAACATTACGAATTCAGGGTCTAAACTGTACTATGAGGAGTATGGAATGGAGTAAAAAATACAAACACAGGCCCTGCTGTCGGGAACTCCCATACTGAAGTACATCAGTGAGGGCGAATATTAAATAACTGAAGGCCTTCAACGGTATACTACAGTCGAAAGAAAGGCCTCGGACAAGCTGTCCTCTGACTGACCCAGGAGAGCTTCCGAGGTGTAGTTAGGAAAGAACAGACCGCTGGAAGGATGGAAAGCTATCTAGTCATTTGAGGGAAATCAAGGCCTGAAGTGCAATATAGAAGAATGCTCAGCATTACAGGGGAAGAAGAAACAGACCAAAAAAAAAAAAAAAACATTAAATGGGGGTGGGCCAAGGAGCGTGTTGGTGAGAGAGAAGGAGAATCTTGGGGCTGATTTGTAGGGTGTCATGAAATTCTTATAAAAATTAAAAGTGTACTGAAAGGGATCATCAGGAGAGACTCATGGGGATATAAGCTAATTAATCAACTGGAAAACCAAGATGACAAGACTCTTGATGGTCAGTAATGGAATCTATGCTCTAATGTTAGTCTACATCTCAAACTTACCCACCTCTACACAAGGGCCATTTTCTCTAAAATTGACTTCCTCCTTTTCAGCTCTACATTTGTGTCTTCCAGAAAGCCTTCCATAACTAATGACCTCCAAAATGCCCTTCCCTATACACATGAAATGCACTACTCATTCATTTCCTCACCTTTTGTCACTTACTGTCTGTCTCTGGATATTGTAATTTGTCTGAATCATCCCAGTGCAAGGACTCCCAGAACAGAAACCATCTCATTCTCCTTTTGTGAATTTCCCTCCCAGAAGTTCATGGTAGAAAAGCACAGACTGCCCGAGGAAGACAGCCATCAGATGGCTCCATTCCCCGCATCACAGAATCTGCAATGCGCTCTTCTCTCACACTGGAGTTATAGAGCAGGAGTTACGGCTCTCCCTGTAAAAAGTCATTGTAATTATGAAAAATGTCTATGACTCTTTCCACCGTTTAGGCAAAGCCTCTGGCTGTCCCGACGAGCAGAGATTTAAGATCCTGTTCTCCATAAAGATGGCTAGATAGGCCGAGAGATATTAGATGTGTTAACGCCTAATTGGTCATTGTTGAGTCATCAAATCTGCTTCAGAGAGCGGGATTGGACAATCCTGAAAGATAAGGGAGGGCAGAAAACCACCAGGGAGGAGAGTGTCGGGGCATCATTTTGGTCAGTCCTCTCTTTCTACACTGGCTTGCCCATATACTTTCACTGTTCTTTTGCACAGGATTTCAAGAAAGGTAGATTCCACAGTCTTTCTTAGGAGCAGCCTCACGTAACTTCCCGGTAAGGCAGTGCTTCCTTTAGTCTAATCCTAACCCCTCATGTTTAAAGTCCCAGTTTTTTCTGCTCTGACCTCAGGAAAGGTCAGCATTCTCCTTTTCCTGAGCTTTCAATGCTTTAAATCCATTGGTCAGCATCTTCTCTTCTCCCTGTTTCCTCTCTCTTCCCTCACCACTCTCGATCTTTCTCTTTTCCACATTAATCACAACTCCCTTATTTATGTCCTTTTTACAAAGCCATGTGACTTTTTTAAACACTTCCATGGAACCCCTAATAACTGCAATGAATATCATTTAACTCAGAGCAGGTAAAGTATATTATTTAAACAATAGTCACTTTTGGCAGTAAATGGTACAGAAATATCCAGCGTAGATATGAGTGAAGATGTCGCTATTAGCAATTTGTGGTTTTAAAACCAAGGGAAAATAGGACAATCTGTGTGGTTAAGAGTTTTAAGATGCTACCAGTTGCTGTCAAGCCAATTCCGATTCATGGTAACCCCATGTGTGTCAGAGTAAAACTGTGCTCCATAGGGTTTTGGTTTTTTTGTGTATGTGTGTTGAATATATATGTAATAAATCGTCTGCCTTTTCAACTCTTCATGTGTACGATTTAGTGACATTAGTTATTTGGCAGTAGATAGATAACCAGGCCTTTCTTCCAAAGTGCCTCCAGGTGGACTTGAACCTCCAACCTTTCAGTTAGTTAGCAGCCCAGCATGTTAACCATTTGCACCACCCAGAGACTCCTTTTAAGATACTGTGGGGTTTTTTGTTTGTTTTGGGTTTTTTTTGTTGTTGTCGTTAGTTGCCATTGAGTTGATTCCCACTCATGGCAACCCCGTGTGTGCAGAGTAGAACTGCTCCATAGGGTTTTCAAGGCTGTGACCTTTCAGAAGCAGATCGCCAGGCCTGTCCTCTGAGGCACCTCTGGGTGGGTTCAAACCACCAACCTTCCGGCTAGTAGTCGAGCGCTTAACTGTTTGTGCAACCCAGCAACTCCTGAAATTTTCATTTCAGGCTTTTAAACACAAGATAGCATCTCTCTTTTACAGGTTAGAAGTTTTTTCGGGAGGCAAAAGTGACTTCCCAGGAGGATGGGACAAAATGATTTCTTGAAGAAAGGCTACAACTTTTCTTCCTTCCCAAGGAAGATGATTTTTGGAAAAACTAAAAGAATGGTGTTCATTCCCAAAGAAAAGGTACAGAGGATAAGAGCAAGATGAGAAATAAGGAATCAAGGTCCTACTTCCCTCTGCCAGTGATACTCCCACACCACCCACCCCATTCCAGCGGTTCCTTGAAGCCCGGCTGGCTGCAGGGGCAATGGAGCAGCAACTCCATCTGAGTCACCCCTCAGAAGACTCTGCTATCATCCTCTATTATTACATACTAAAGCCCAAAGCATAAATCCCACCACTCTCAGGCAGAAAAGTGAGATATGGTTTTTCCCTGTGTATTTGTTCACTTAGTAGCACATATTCCTTTACGGTATTCCCAGAGATCCTCCTGCCTCTGGAATGCTCCTCCCCTTCAACCATCCAAGTCAGATATGAAAATTTCCTTCGTTTAACATCCTTCTGAGAAGGTGCCACCATCACTTCCCTGGTTTGACATGTTTCGTATCTCTTTCTTCTTTAAACTTAACATTACTCCTGAGCAGCTGAGGTGAGAACCCATTTCCTTTTCTTCTCATGCCTACCCATGCCTAGAATTGGTTTTCTCAAGCTTCCCCTGTACCAATCGCTACCCTCTACTTTCAATTCTAAAGACAGAAGGTCAAATGAGATGGTTATCCACCATCCCTCAGATTTGAGTGCTCCTCCACATCTAGTCCCTCCCGAGACACCGAAGCTGGAAAGGAGGGGTCTGGCTTCCGTTCTACGCTCCTCAGAACAACTTCATCCCCTAGAGAATGAGCATTTCAGAGTTTACTGAGGTTTTGCAGTGCTACCTGTCCAGCTACAGAGGGAAGATGACAGAGAGTAAAAGGAACTTTGCTAGTGCCCCATCAGAACCCTTCACAGACAGAACAAGGCAGTTAGCCTTCCTCAGAGAGCCTGGGGCTCCTTTGAGGGACAAAGAGAGAAGGGTGCCCTGACCATCTAAAATAATTGCTGCCGCCACCCTGCCAATAATAACCCTGAACCACTGACATCCCTTTTCATCTGAAAGATCCCAAAGCACTTGGCTGCCAGGTACTCATTAAGCCCTCCTGGGTAAGGTTGGCCCGACGGGTCTGAGTCCTTGCTACAGACAGTCAGGGTCAGGGGGTGACTCAGAGAACTAGGGAGCCAAATGTTGCAGGGGAGGGGGGCCCATCAGCTTCCTACACGTGGGAAAATGAGCCTCCTTGGCCCAGAGGTCTGGGCCCCAAATGGAAAGGAGTCTAGCTCCTCCCACAGCAGTCTACAAGCAGAGTCATGTAGAATTAATCCAACACAGAGCTCATTTACCCCAAATAACAGACAGGACTGTTTATATCCCAAGAACTGGCATGAGGCATGGGGGAGTGGGCATGGGCAAGGGTAATTTTGGAAGAGAGAAGCAGATGTTACGGAAACACTAAAAGGAGATGGGTAGTAGGTGAGGGAACATCTGAATCAAGAGGTGGTGTGAGGAGGATGGTTCTGGGAAACTCAAGTCTTAGGCATGATACTAGGGGGCAAGGCAGGGAGGGGCTGGTCTTCATTTTCCTAGGTATCAAAAGAGAGAAAGTCCATTTTTCTGTAGAAGTGGCCTATATATAAAGTCTGGATTCAGACCAAGAAGGGGCAGTTTTCTCCACTGCACTCTACACTCAGAGTGTGTCAATCAGAGCGTGATTTCTATTTACCACCCCATCTTCTCTGCAGCTCCAATTTAAAGCCTCCACAATTCCATGCCAAGAGCTACGTGGATCAGGTAAATGAAAACATCCCAGCCTGCCTCCCTCAGTTCAACAGTGATTACTAGACTAGAATGAATCCAAAATCATTTTGAATGGCTCTCTCTGCTACAGACCCAAAAGCCTGCCTTTAGAAATGGACCACAAACTAAATCCATGCACCATTTGGATGGGGCATTAGACAATCTCAGAAAGTCACATACTCCACTCCCCTTTTGCTACTGCAACTACTACAACAATGGTTTAAAGGGCTTTTGTCTGATGACATATGTGTTTTTTAATTGAGTTAAATCTACATGGGAAAACATACTTTAAATTAATGGCACTTTTTGTAACCATTTGAAAATGCGTAAGTGGACAAGATTGCATGCCTGTCCTGCTCTTTTCAGGTGACCCAAAGCCAAATCACCACCAATGCACCTGGTAGAAATTGCTTGAATTGCAGGCATAGATGCCTTGAAGAAAACTGCCTTTGGCATGCTAACCTAACCTTAAACTCCAAACCTGAAAGAAAACAGTAGAGTCACTTAGTGACCCAATCTATAGACTTGGAGGAAGATGACTCCCTGAGTAGCAAATTTAGAGAATCAATGACTTAGAAAAACACTTCTTGAGGAGAAGAAACAGAGTCAGGTGATAGCTTCCTAGTTTGCCTCTAGAAGCCAAAGCCCAGGAGCCCCAGAGCTGCTGTCCTGAAGATTTCCATCTCTCCAAAACTCTGCAATCACAAGAAATATTAAAAGTATACTCTGTTTTTATTTAGCATATTCCTCAAGATCATTTCCACATCCCTCTGCCCCTAAAAAGGACCTGTCCCCATCCTCCAACCTCAACTATCCTAGACAAGAAAAAGGAGAAGGCATCAATTTGCCCAGAAATCGGGGGTCCCTACCCCCAACTTCTAAGTGGTAGAGAAGGCAGGGGAAAGACACTCATTAGCAAGTTGCAGGTGGTGTTACCAGGGTGTTAATATTTATTATTTGTCGGCTGCCAAGGCTTCCCTGAGCCTGCAAAGACACAGCCATTGCCTTAGGGGCTGCAAAGTCTGAGACAGACAAACAACATACAACCCAGGCATGAAATCCGCCCCACTGAGGAGCTGGGAGCAACTTTGGGAATAGGTGCCACCCTCCTTTCTGGGGTGTCCTCTGGTTCCTGAAAGTCTTGGGAAGGTACAAATGTTCAGGTGAGATCCCAGAGTGGGGAGGAATGGGCTCTGAAAAGGAATGAGAGGGGTTCCAAAGAAAGGAGTGGAGGCACAGGTTGAGGCAAGAGGTCTTAGAATGGTGTGAGAGGTAGGAGGAAATGAGATCAGGGTTACAGGTACAGGCTGGAACAGCAGGCAGAGGAGGCGGGTTGGGGGGAGAGGCGTTGCTGAATGGATAGGGGAGGCCAAGAGATGTCATCAGCTGTTCCGTGGCGGAACACTGATGCCAGAACACAAGTTGTGGCAAGAATGAACCACCAGAGGTACTGAATGATTGGATGGGAGTTTAACCAGAGGGGAAGAGGGGCTTGGTCATCAGTAATATCCTATGTTGAGATGCTGTTGTTCCCTGATAACTGGTCCATTCCCAGCATAAAGCATACTGCAAAAGAAAAAGGCTAGTGTATGGCAGGGCAGGACTCTTCAAGACAACATGTGGCCATGTATCCCTTTGCTGGGAGAAGCCCAACCATCTCAAAGAGTGAAGAAAAACTTTAAGTTTCTCCCATGACCTCTTTCCCCAGGAAAGTAATTTCAGAGCTCACTATCCCTTAAGAGTTCTAGTCCCTGGAATCTGTGCCGTATAGCCCATTTTCCTCGTCTGGCCTCATCTCTGTGCAGACGTAACAGAAGGGAGCTTGTTTGGAGGTTTAGCAGGGATGTCAGCTCTTCATATCTAACCAAAGAAAAGCACTTCTCTATTTTCTTAGGTATGAAGCTTCAAGAGGGATATACATGGAAGGCAGAGGGAAGTCGGAGATTCCCATCTAGCCAGCCAGGTCAACCCTGGAAATTGATGAAGTGAAAGATGTCAGAGCTGAACTTGCCCCTCGTACCTGACACAAGGCAATAGAAAAAAGGCCTGGGAGGGACCAAATGGACTCTAAGCTAAATGAGTCAGTCATAACTTACTGTCAAGAAGCTCTTTGCTAAGTTTAACCTCAGTACCTCCAGCTTTAACTTCTCTCTTTTCCTCTTATTTGAAAAGGATGAATAGCAAGTATCCTTCTCCTTCATTTAGGTACCCCAGAAACTGCTTGTAAAAGCCCAAACCAGGTTATCAACTCCCTCAGCCCCATTTAAACTCAACACTCCCAGGTATCTTTCTTCTGCTCCTCTCAAGGGTACTAGGCTGGGCCAAGTGAGGAACTCTGAAGACAAGGAACCTGCCAGAGTTTATTTATACCTCTCCTTAAAACATGCACCCATTACTCAATATCCTTGGCGGGCTCACCCCACGAAAACAACCTAATGCCAGCAAACACTGCACATTACTCTCCCCTGCTATTCATGCCCAAGCAGGGAGGCCAAATACCAGCCTCCTGCTTTAGATTCACTAAGGCTATCTGTAACAGAATAGACTAAATTTAAACTTTCTAAAGATCTGGTCCAAAATGGCTTTAGGAGACGTAAGTCAGGACAGCTCTCCTATAGGGACGGTTACAGGGTCAGTGTGGAGAGCAGATCTGGCCTCCTCCACCATATGTCCTAACAGTGGTGACTGGGAAGTCTTCTACCCTCAGCTTCCTCCAAACTGTCAACAAACCCCCTACATGGAATAAGAAACAGCCAGGACTATGCGTTGGAATCAACTCGATGATGATGAGTTTGGTTTGGAGTTTGATAATGCAGGATAAATTCTGTAAGTTCCCACTTCCATCTCAAATAATAAATTCCTATACTCAAAAACTAAGAGTGGAGAATAATGGCACGGACAGACAGCCCAAAAATGTTAGAAAATTTTCTAAAATCTATTTGGCTCTGAAATGTATTATATGAAGCTTTTGTACAATATTTTCTTGTTTTATTTGGGCAGACATTATGTTGTTTTTCCTGAACTCATTCTTGCTTAAAGCTGTGTGGGAGCAGCAAGCCTAAGGTTACAAATCCCCTGCAAAGATGTCATAGAACTGGAAATAAATAACTGTCCATATTTAAATGGTCCATTTCCTAACAAACTCTCACATTCACTATAACACAAAGAAACCCAGACATGCTCCCTATCCACCAGGGGGCCAGGCGGCCAGCAGTCTTTCCCTACAGCAATCACAGGGGCTGAGAAAAATATTATTACTAACCTCTGCAGGCTTTGGAGAGCATAGGAGGGTTTGCTCTCAAAACATCAGAGAGTGGAATCAATTCTCTCCTGCAACTGGTTTTCAATTTGATTAATTTATTGAAGGAGGCAGCAATCAGGCCAAGCACAGTGGAAAACTTCTAATAGGAAAGTGGGCCTATTAACCTCTAGGAGCTGTTAGATTGGTTGGCTTTAAAAGCACAGAATCTATTCTCTCGTTTAAGCTGGATTATAGGAAAGTCTGTCCCGAGGCAGTGGGATTGGCAAGATGCCTCTCCTGCTCCTTCGGTCTTGAATCTTCTCTCCTAGGGGAAGCTAGATCCAATATCCAGGAGGTAAGGGCTGCAGTGTTATTTTACAAACGAGCCCTCCCTATATCACTGCCACTTACTGTACTGGAAGCCAGTATTAAGTGAACCGCTAGTGTAGTGCATCAAGGGCTTATTGAATATTGATTCCCATTTACGTGACAGCAAAATGGCCTAAGAAATCTTCTCTGGATGCCTCAGCCCCTTGATAAAGAGGGTGTTAGTTTTGTTTTATGAAGCTGGGATCCAGGCCAGTCATATCTTATAGCTCCACTTACTTTTATTTAATAAAAACAAGGATGGTAGAGTGGGGACTGGAGGGGGCGGTTGTGTTATGTTGTTTTTCAAGAGGATTCGATCTGTTAGCAAAGCAAAAGAAACAGGAGTTAGACCTCAGGAAGGATTTTGCATCAGGCCATGGGCTAAGGAAGGCAATAGAAAAATCCTAAAATGGGCAACCACAAAGGCAGACATGGGCCTTTCTTGCAAGGAAAGAACCCTACCCAAATGTGATAGGGAAGGGATTTTGCTGCCCAGCAAACGCTGAAATAGATTGCTTTTGGCAATAAGAGTAGAATTATAGAGCCTCTCTTTAAGGAAGCAGGGCTCCAAAGGTTGCTATATCTCTTCCCCATATGCCAGATCTCCCTTAACCAAGCCCTAAATGCACAGAAGGGCAGAAATCCCCCCTATTCTCCAAATTTTCCAGAAAAAGAGATTACACTAGATTCTCCACCCCACTCCAACCCACTCCCAGTTTCTAGCAGAGAAAAATTCCCTAATGTTAAATCTTGGTTCTATTCACTCATTTCTTCTAAATGTTCCCCCTGAAAAATAAGCTACAATATTTTTGTGGAAAGGAACCAACAGCTGATGCACCATCCCAGAACAGCATGGGGTGGATGGAGGTGGTGGGTAGAGAACAGGGAGAGGCTTGGAAGGTGACTCCTGTGAATCTTTTCCTGGTTTCCCCCACTCCACCTCAACTCTTTAAGGTTAGACTCATGATAAAACATCCCAGTACGGAGGACAGTAACCTCCTGGAAGGCTGAGGCATCTCTCTCTAGACAGCTTTAACCATTGAAGCCATTTTCCTCCAGCCTAACTAGAAGTGGTGCAGAGGCAGAGGGATGACCTGATTGGAGACACAGAAACAGAGGGAGGGTAAACAGAGGAGCTGGGGGATGACCACAAATCGGCCAGCCTGCCAAGAGCCACTGACCCCGTTTTAATATCCCAGAGGTTGGAGGCAAGAGTAGAAATCACAAGCTCCAGAAAAAACAATCTTTGAAAGAAAATTGCCTGTCGCAGCCAGAGATATATGAAAGTGCAGTTACAGTCGGGAGGAGCGACTGTAAAACTACACCTGGTTATTGCACTGACTGGCTGACACCATGATGCTTTTGCACTCCAAACGGTTTTATTTGAAAGGAAAAATCCCCATGGACTTGGGTAACTAAGCTGGTGTGGGATAAGTTCAGTAGAAGAAAAGGGGGCAGGATCTGTGATAACTGGATTGGGAATGGGCTGAACGGACTGAAGGGAGGAAGGGTGGGGGACCAGAGGCTTAGAACTCAAGTCTCACAATAGCAAGGGGTAAGAAAAAGGTAGAAAGGGATCTTCCACCAAGTTCCACAAAAAAAGTCTCCATCTCTGTCCCTCTGACAATCTTTGTCTGGCTTTTACTCTTGTCTCTGTGTTTCCATCTGACTTTACATTCCTTATCTTTCCCTGTTCCTCTCTCCGTTATCCATCTTTGTATCTTCCACTTTCTCTCTGCTTCTGCCTGGTTTTTACTATCTGTTCCTCTAACTGTAAATATTTTTGTGTCTCTATCTCCATGGTATCTGCCTCTCTTGTGATCCTTCTGTTTTCCTTATAGCCAAACTTTATGTCTGTATATTTGGATATCACTTTTCTCTCCCTGATTCTCTCTACTCTACCCACAAGTGGCCCAGGGGGCAGAGAGAGGGAATTCTGAGGAAAATTGTTAACTATATTTTATTAAGCACTTGCTAAGTGCCAAGCCTTGCACTTAAACGTTCTTACAAACCCTTACATCTAGTCTGGGAGGTAGGTCCTAGTATCCCCATTTCACAGATGGCTTAAAGAGTCTAAATAATGCAATATTAAGTGGCAGAGCCAGAATTCAAACCCAGGCCTGTCTGGCTTCAAATGCCCCCAGCCTTAACAATTAATGTGCAAGAAAAACCAGAGACAAAAATGGTAAGAGGAGAACACTGTGGAGATAGGAGCAGAGAAAATGGAAGAATGAGTAAGTGTTCCAGATGAGTTCAGTGGGAACAACTAGATCTCAATCCTTAACCTGCCTGCCTTAAGTCCTGATGGACCAGTTATCAAATCTTTCAAGGAGATCATACCCCTGTTCTGACTCAAAAATTAGGTGAAAGGAAAAGAGAACCACTAAGCCCAAGAGGAGCAACCACCCCACAAGCTGGGCCTAGTCCTCCTAAAGCCAATCCTCTCCAACTGAGCCCTCAAATCCTTTGTGGGAAAAGGCTGGTTCATTGTGGCTTGGGCTGGCACTGTCTCAACAGCCAAAGACATCTGTTCATTTAGTCAGTGTAAATAACATCATCAGAAGCTATATTGGATCACAAAATTCTCAAGCTGGAAGAAAACTTGAAAGGTCTTTTATCTATCCCCAGTAAATCTCTCCTTCATTTTAAAACCACAGCCCTTCCCATTCTCCCCTTCCAGTACCTTACACACTCTGTGTTATCAAAGTTTTTCCTTAGCACTCACCCCTACCTCTCCTGCTAAAACTGAATCTTGGTAGAGACACTCTAACCATTCACTTCTCATAGACGGGATAGTGTCTTCTATCTCCCATAAGTGCTTGGTGTGTGCGATGGAGCATGAGACGGGATCTCTGTTATCTCAGCATCATTACAAATGGAATAATTGGTCATAAAAATTATGCAGCCTGTTGGAAAAGAAATAATAACACACACACACTCATTACAGATTCTTGAGATAGCTTCTCTGGGCTAAAATTTCATGTTTTCTCCATACCCTAGTCATCACCAATATCTCCCCACCTCCAAGTGCCCCAAAAGTTGAGTCTTCCCTAGAAAGAAGCCTGAGACAAAATACAAGCTCAAAGCTATAACCTGGCCTAGAAGAAGTTGAGGAGTTAAAAGAAATGTTTATCACTTATCTCATAAAGGAACTATGTGCAAATGAGTCAACATTTTAGATAATCTGAAGTAGAAAGGTGGGATTTCCTTAAATTCTGTCCTCATCAGCCAGTATATCTACCTATACTGACATCAGTATAAAGTGAGATCTAGAGAAAGGAGGTATCCATCCTTGTCCACAGGAAGCCCTCAGCCTGATGGATAAAATGAACATGCTTAGGACTCAAAAATCCCAACCAGAATGCTAGAACAGTGGTTCTCAGAGTCAGGTTCCAGAGCTGGTACAAAACACAAGAACGAGACATCCTGGTGATGAAATGAAGTGACCAACCTTATGCCACTCCCAGAGAAGAGAGAAGTGTTGTTTACTCTTAATGACTTAAATGCTGGAAACTCACCACCTCTATTCTGAAAGGCCTGGGCTGCACTCCTGTCCTAGTCCTAACCACCAGGCCTTAGTGCCCTACCCTGCCACTTCCAGCCACTCAATAACACTCAAGGATTAGATAATAGTATATGGTAAAATTCAAAGGGCACTGCCTCAAAAGGCAAATACTTAGGAAGATGACAAGAGACACACATGAGGTCCTTTGCTCTGAAGTCCTCTGCTCTAGAAATCACGGCTTGGAAAAGACTAAGAAATTGCTCCACTGATAGAGAAAAATCCAGAGACTCAGAGGCCCGAGAAATTCATGAGGAAGACCCTGGGAAACATCTCTTATTTACATTATTTTCGCATTCAACATACCCACAAACTATCTCTTCTTCTCCAGTTTGCCTCAAACTACTTTGCCCTCCAGATCCTTTATAATCCCTTCGTGCCTTAAAAAGCAGCAGGGTAAGTGGATCCTGGCATCCTCTTCTGGAGATTACCAAAGAGGGCAAAGCACTAGCCTAAAGAATTTTAAACTCCTACCTCACAACCTTTGCTTCAGTACATCAGAGTTCTCTTATACCTGGAAGTGGGAGAGTAGGGGGCAATGTTACCCACCCCCTTGGATTCCCTAAGGGAGAGAGAACAAAAAAAAAAGAAGAGGCTGGATATGGGCCAAGCAGACTCAGAGACCGGCTCTAGCTTTCCCAGCTTTGGACTCAACTTCTTGGAGCGACAGCAAAGCATGAGACAAGAGGATTGCTATGCGAAGAACAGGTTTGACTCCCACACCCTGTCTCTGCTCTCCATGCCTCTCCTCACCCTCTCAGTGGTGAGGAAGAAGGAGAGAATTACACTAGCTCCTCAGCCATTCCCAGCTATGATCAAACTTTCTACAAAATACATCATGGAGACAGAAACTAGAAGATTATTTTGAGGTCTGGAGCCCTGCTGGCCCTAGGACTTTAGTGACAAATGTCCACCTGGGGACAAGTGCTTGATTCTAGAGGAACACCATTAGCCAAACCTCAAAGTGGATTTTAGGGAACATTGCCCTGTTTTCCCTAACAGGGAGCTAGACGGACAGCTAGGAAGGTTCTCATTATGTAATCCCCATGCCTTCCCCTTGACAACTCTGACTCCTGTACTCTTTCAGCTTGGGAACGTCAATTCCCAGCTTTTTAGGCAATTCTAGAACCTGTTGCCATCAAGTTGATTCTGACTCATGGCGAACCCATGTGTTATAGAGTAGAATTGCCCCATGGGGTTTTCTTGGCTGTAATCTTTACAGAAGCAGATTGCCAGGACTTTCTTCTGCAGTGTCACTAGGTGGGTTCGAGCCAACAACTTTTAGGTTAGTAGTCTAGCACAAACTGTTTTCACCACCTAGGCAATTCTGGTAGGGATCATAAAACCAAAGGACACAAAATATCTTCTTCATCACCTCAGAAACATCCAAAATTTGAATCTAGTCTACAAGTGTTATTTAGATAGCTTTTTACTTATGCACATCTGCAATATAAATTATTTATCACCCTTCTACAGCCAAAACCAAACCAAACCCACTGCCGTCCAGTCGATTCTGACTCATACCTACTCTATAGGACAGGGTAGAACAACCCCATAGAGTTTCCTAGGCTATAATCTTTACAGAAACAGATCTCCAGGTCTTTCCTCCCACAGAGCTGCTGGTGGGTTCAAACCAGTGACCTTTCAGTGAGCGGCTGAGCACTTTAACCACTGTGCCACCAGGGCAACTTTAATGTGCATGTGAATAACCTGGGGATCTTGTTAAAATGCATATCCTTTTTAATAGGTCTGGCTGGAGCCTAAGATTCTGCATAGCTAACAACAGTAACAAACTCCTAAGTGATGCTAATACTGCTAGACTCCAGACTACACTCTAGGTAGCAAGGACTTAGAATAGAGTATACCTCTGGCTGCTAACCAAAAGGTCAGCAGTTCAAATCCATTAGCCACTCTTTGGAAACCCTAGGAGGCAGTCCTACTCTGTCCTATAGGGTCGCTATGAGTTGGAATCGACTCAATGGCAATAGGTTCAACCTATAAGTGGAGCCCTAGTGGCGCAGTGGTTAAAAAGCTCAGCTACTAATCGAAAGCTTGAAAGGTCGTCAGTTCGAACCCACCAGCAGCTCCGTGGGAGGAAAGACATGGCGATCTGCTCCCGTAAAGATTACAGCCTAGGAAACCCGATGGGGCAGTTCTACTCTGTCCTACAGGCTCTCTATAAGTCACTATGAGTTGGACACAACAACAACCCAGCATAGATTTCAGAAAGAGTCTCCTGCCTTGGGGTTGCCTCCAGTCTGAGAGGTAGATAAGACACAAAGATAAAAAAGCAAGAACAGGATAAGAACAACCAGGAGGAATACTATACCCAACCCAGAAGGGTATCATGTAATAAAGCTTGACTCCATCCACGTCATTAAGATCGACGCTACTTTGAGGAGGCAGCTCTTCCCCAGTCATATTTTGAGTTTCTTCCAACCTGAGGTGCTTATCTTCCGGCACTACATCAAACAATATTCTGCTGCTATTCATCGGGTTTTCACTGGCCAATTTTTTCAGGAGTCAACTGCTACGGCCAGGTCCTTCTTCCTAGTCTGTTTTAGTACGGAAGCTCCGCTGAAACCTATCCACCAAGGGTGCCCCTGCTGGCATTTGAAAAATCGGTGGCAAAGCTTCCAGTATCACAGCAACACGCAAGCCACCACAGTATGACAAAATGACAGACACGTGGTAGTTCATGTAATAGAGGTTGGGGCATATTAGGACGTCAGGGAGGATGTCTTAAAGCAGGGAAAGTATGGAGCAGAATATGAAGGTAACGGCCAGTACTGAGCAGAAGAATGAGGAAGGACAACACATGCAAAGGATCAGATGGGAAAGCAGGAAGCTTGCATGAGAGCTAGGGCCCCAGAATTGCATCTCAGAGAGAGACTGCGCCAAGTGATAAAAGTTCATTTGGAGTGAGTCTGGAGGGGCCAATGGAGAAGGGTCTTGACCTTCTGTCCAAGGTGCTGAGATTTAACAGAAAAAGAAATAGAATCCTCGTGGTCAGAATGATGCCTTAAGAAGCTGAGATGACAACTGGCATAACACAGTTTGTAAAGAAAATGTTCTACATTCTACTTTGGTGAGTAGCGTCTGGGGTCTTAAAAACCTGTGAGCGGCCATCTGAGATACTCCACTGGTCTCACTCCTTCAGGAGCAAGAGAAAATGAAGAAAACTAAAGATATAAGGGAAAGATTAGTCCAAAGGACTAATAGATCACAACCACCACGGCCTCCATCAGACTAGATGGTGCCCAGCTACCACCACTGACTGCTCTGACAGGGATCACAGTAGAGGGTCCCGGACAGAGCTGGAGAAAAACATAGAACAAAATTCTAACTCAAAAAAAGGCCAGACTTACTGGCCTGACAGAGACTGGAAAAACTCCAAAAGTATGGCCACCGGACACCCTTTTAGCTCAGTAATGAAGTCTCTCCTGAGATTTACCTTTTAGCCTAAGATGAGACAGGCCCATAGGACAAAACGAGACTAAAGCGGCACACCAGCCCAGGGGCAAAGACTAGAAGGCAGGCGCGGACAGGAAAGCTGGTAATAGGGAACCCAAGGTCAAGAAGGGAGAGTACTGACATGTCATGGGGTTGTTAACCAATGTCATAAAACAATATGTGTACTAACTGTTCAATGAGAAGCTAGTTTGTTCTGTAAACCTTCATCTAAAGTACAATTAAAAAAAAAAAAAGAAGCTAAGATGAATCATAATGAAGGCAAAGACCATGAGAAAAAGGTGCTACTATCTAAACGTGACTAGGATCCAAGCCCACTGTAAGCCAAGGAGATGCTGAAAAATGGGCCTCCTAAAGTCAAAATAAACACCCTACCCCATACTTCACTCTTCTACCATAAGATAGGTTGCTTATATTCTTAAGGATTTGAAAGAAAAACAACCACATTACAAATGGGTTTCTGTTGTGACTTTGAGCTCAACCTATTCATCTTGAGTCATTAGGAGCAGGTGCCTTGCATGCGTCTCCTCACTCAGCAGCCTGAAGATGAAAGAACTGGTTAACAAAGGGTGGGGGGGGCAGGGAGGAGAGCTCTTAAAATGCCCAGACTCAGAGTCCTTCACAACAGCATTAGGAAGAAAAGGGATGAGCTGAACTAGCAGAGAGTGAAAACAACCCACCAACCATCAGAGTTGGAAGCATTCCCAAGAAGAAAATAATGCCTACCTCAAGAGGCCAAAGAAGCAAAGAAGCAGCTCTGCCTAATGTTATAGACATAGAAGACACAGACAAAAAAGAGGGAAAAAGAGAAAGTGTATGCTTGAGCTAGAGAAGAGTCTAAAAACAACAGAATACCAGTACAATGTATAAAAGTTTCCACTAATCTCAGGCTATGAAGAAATGTTGTTGTTAGCCACTGTCAACTTGGCTCTGACTCATGGTGTCCCCACATACAACAGAAGGAAACATTGCCCGGTCCTGCACCATTTCACGATCATTGGTACGCTTGAGTCCATTGTTGTGGCCACTGTGAATTTTGAGTGCCTTCCAACCTAACGGGCTCATCTCTCAGCTCTATATTGAATAATAATCTCTTCTGATCCATAGGGCTTTCATAGGCTGATTTTTGGAAGCAGATTGCCAGGCCTTTCTTCCTAGTCTGTCTTAGTCTGGAAGCTCTGCTAAAACCTGTCCACCATGGGTGACCCTGCTGGTGTTTGAAATACCAGTGGTATAGTTGCCAGCATCATGGTAACAGACAAGCCACCACTGACGGATGGTGATGAAGAAATAGTCTTACTCGAAAATAAGGAATGAGCCTCAAACTAGACAACTAGAAGAAATTTCTGACAGGATTATGATGGGCTGAGAATGAAGTTTAGAAAGCCAAAAAAAAATTTTTATTTGGGTCAATCTGAAGGCAAGGAGGGGGAAAAGGAAGTCCTGGAAAGTCAGACAATTGTCCTGAAACCCATTATGCAGATCCATCAAATGCAGCACCACAGTGATACCCCACTGCAACTCATCCATCAGGGTTAGCTCAGACAGCCAGGACTCCAATGAACTGGGAAAAGGCTGGCTTCCCATCCCGGAATCCAGGAAAGTTCTCTGCCCCTGAGCATCTCCTGCCCCTGCTCTCTGTCTCCACACCCTATAGGTAATGGGGTGAATCCAGCCAGCTGCTCTTGAGTCATTAATAGGAGCAGAGCTTGATGATATTTTCTGACTCAGGGCAGCCTAGTCAGACTCTAAGTTCGCTTGGAAATCCATTATCTAGGATGAAGCGCCACTACCGCTCTCCCATGTAATCCTCAGACTCCACCCAAGGTCACCATAGCAATTCCCACCTCCAGTGATAATGCAAAGGAATTGCTTTATGATTGGGATGGATTTCTCCTATTACTTATGTTATCATACATAGGTGGTTAAGGAGTCCTTTCTGAGGTCTACTGTCAATACCTATTACTACAATGAAAGACATTTGTTGTCTTCAAGGAAACTTTTTTAAAGGGAATGGATCTCATTGGCTATAGAGATCAAAGAAATGCCTCCTACCAATAGTGAGTCAATAGAAAAGAGACTAAAAGTTGATGCAACTCAGAATAATTTAAAAGTATATTTTGAGCTGCTCTATTTATAGAAGAAAAAAGCTCTCCTTCATTGTTACTGAGAAGAAGGAATCATTATCTAACATTCACAAAGTTTTCAAAGGACTTTTACGCTCATTATTTCAACCCATTTTCACAAATATCCCAGAATATAGGGAGAATAGGTATTATTATTATGATGCTCATTTTTGTTAAAAAAAAAAAAAAAGTATAGGTGAGAAAACTGAAGCCCAGGAAATTATCTTCAATGCAGGAGTAACTAAGGTTAGATACTGAGAAGAATTTACCATCTGTAAGAATTGTGAAACACTGGAATTCACTACTAAGGGAATATGAGCCAATCCAACTTGTCAGAGCTGGAAGAGGACTCTGCAAGAAGGCCAAGGGGCTTCTCCACTTGTCACATTTTATCAAAATTGCTTTAGTGCTTGTGTGTCTCCTCTACTAGACTCAAAGTTTCTTCAAAGAGCTCAGAAACTGTGGTTGTTCACTGTTGTACCCTCAAAACTAACCATAGGAACTAGCATTTATTAGGTGCTCAATAAATATTTGATGAAGGAAGGGAGAAGGGAGGAGAAAAGAAGGAAGATAGGAAAAGCTGAGGTAAATTGTAGCAAGATGAGCAGAGGCTGAGAAGAAACTAGAGAAAGGAGATAAGAGCTAAGGGAACACAGTAAAAGGCATGGCAGCTATGGTGTACAGGAGGAGGAAAAAACAGGCATTGGAAGGACACAGGAGCAAAAGAATTAGGGGCTACCAAGACACCAGTGGAACCAGAATGGAAGCAGGGTCACGGGAAAAAGAAGGATATGGAGAGATTTCTGTGTAAGAGGCCCCAACGGTTGGTACCTCCTACTGAAGGAAGTACTTTCTCAGGGATCCTGTAAGTTGGGGGCTATGTTTATGCTTAGGATATGATGGCCAAGAAAGAAATGAGCAGAAGACAGACAAGCAGGAGACAGATATTTATGCAACAAATATCCCATAGCAAATCTCCTAGGATGGAGGAGCCAGCTTTGGCAGCTCCTTTATTCTGAAGTCACTAGACAAGTCAGGCAGGTGGAAGGAATTTAGGGAGCACATAGAAGCTACTGTGCCTAAGACATGATCTCATTCTGCTGGGCATCTGGGCACCCACCTCAGCTCAGAGCTGATTACAAACAGGGTATTGCTGGGGCAAAAGTCAGGGTACTCTGAGACAGGAAGCAAGTTTGAATTCTTTATGTGCTATGTGTCTTCTGTTGAGTCACTCAATCTCTCTGGTCCTCACAGGGAAGGTGGATAGAATTGTGTAGCCAGGATTTTTACAGTATCTAGGCCTTACACATTTGACACCTAAGCCATAGCAGCAACAGCTTCTTCACTGGCCTCTCCTACCTATTCACCATCATCAGCCTCTTCTTGCATGATTCAGTCTCCTGCGCCCAACAGCAGGCAGACTGTGTTGAGACTTCCTGAAGAGCTGGAGAGATTCAGTGGTGTAGGAAATAAGTTCCTTTTGCTGCAAGGAAAATTTAAGGAAGGATCACTGGACCACAAGTACCCAAAATTAGTCTCTGGTTTCAGAGTAGAGGCAGCCCATTTGTTTATACTTGGATCAAGATGGCACTGCTTGAAGGCGCTGCCTGAAACCCCAGACTACCCTTCTAGTAGGAAGGGTCTGGTTTCTGCTGCTTCTTTCCATCCATGAACTTCTTGAATGTACCTAGAGATATCAGAGGAGATAATTCAATTCATCTCGGAACCTAGAAACTCTATTCCCCAAAGACCTCTACCATCATCAACCTCCCCCACCTGCCTCAGATCTTGATTGTTTTGGTGAAATGAAAAAGTAGCAGTTTCCCTTACAGCTTCTCCTGACATGCTGCAGAAATCAGAAGAATAGAAATGAAGATTTCAGCCATCACCATGGAAACCAGTAGTCTCTTTCCCTACCCCTCACCCACACTCTGCCATCAACTCTTTCCCTCCCACCTCTAAGTCATATCAGCTATAAGATTCCACTTTGTGGCCCATCCGCTAATTCATTTGGAACAAAGGACAGAAAAATAGCTGGCTTGGGTAAAGAAGGCTGGCCCCTGCTTTCTAACCACTCACCTCAGCTGAGGGTCCCTCCCAGATCATCATACCTCTTCTCCTACACAGAAGCTCTTCGTAAACTCCATCATCCAACCTCACCATCACTCTGATCCCTTTGCCCTATTCTCACATAGTACTCCCCCATCCAGAATTCCTGTTCTATTGGTCCCCCAAAAACAACCTTTAGCTTCACAAGCCCCCAATTCAGAACCCCTCACCCTCCAGACTCCAATGAAGGCATCGAAGTCCAGGCGCCTTCATCCTCATCTAGATCCATTTTTCACACCGCCACATGCAAACCCACTATTTTCACAGTCTCAGCGCCTCCCATTCCCACCCAGTTTACCCTCCATTCTTAATGCTCTCCAACTTAGGGTCCTCATCATCTATCCTGCCCCGATATTCTCAGATACTCTTTCCTGATAAGAGATCTTACGAAATCTCAATATTTCCCATCACTCCATCCCCCTTTCCTCCCTCAGTCTTAATTCAACCTCCAAACTGGATGTTTGAACATCTGGGCCCCTTGAGAAACAAAAGAGAGAAGGGAAATCTCTCTCAGTGCTCCTTTCGCCTAACCTTGGTTCTGCCCTGGCCCCCACTGGGGGCTGTGAGACTTAATTAGTCTTTCCAGATAACACTGAGATCTTTGAGAGAGGCTCCAAAGACTATTCTGAGCTGGGAGGAATTTTATCGGCATCTTTTACGGCTTTGTTTGTTCTTCAATTTCTCTAGCTCGGGCTCTTTATCCGAGTCTCTTCAGTCATAAAACAACCTCAAACGGATGAGCTGAAACCAAACAACCTAAAGCCACCTTGATGACTTCCTCTCACCCCACCCTATGATTGGGAAGGGGTGTCTGGATCCCCAAGTTTGCTCCCCACCTCCGCCCCCACCCATCAAGTACCCATCCCCAAAGACGTTATTCCACTGCCTCCCCATCTGGGAAAATGGAGGCAGAGGATGACTCAGGGGGTCAGGGAGGATCAAGGCTTGTTTACAGCTTTGAGGTCTCTGGATAGAAAGGAAAAGGGGTGGGGAGTTGTGAAAAAGTCAAGTGAAGCGTCTGGGGCTCGGGAGCAAATCACTGTCCACCCCACCCACCCACTTCCCAGACTTAGGTTCTTAGTCTTTCATAAATGGGTGCAAAACAGGTTTGCATTTAAGCATGAGCACTTTAAGTTAGCCTGAGCAGAACTACTGAAGCATTTACTTCTTCTTCTTTAAGGAATTTAAAACTGAGAAGGCAAACATATTTATCTATGGTAGTCTCTGTTTTAGCCAGATGAGCTAAAAATTTTCCATGAACATGTACTACTGTATTAGTCAGGAATGGACTTCAGTGGAGAAGACTTACAGAGGACTGAGCATAGAGTCTTTTATGCTTCTGGAAAGTTGTTTAACCTTACTTCTTAAGAAAAAGACAAGTAAAGAGTTGGTTACAACACTAGAAACGTTTAAATGTAGTCTATTATATACTCTTCTTCCCAAAGGTATCTTCAACGTTCTAGTTTTCCCTCTCAACACTTTTTTCCTCAATTATCTCATCCATTTCCACAACTTCAATTATAACTTTTTATGTGAGTGAGTTCTAAATCTATCCTTCCAGACCCAACCACATTCTCTCTAATCTTCTACCTGAAATGTGTAATAAATTTTCCTAGTGGGTGCTCTACCGGCACTTCAAACAAACTTAATCTAAAATGTCATTTATATTTCCTCCAAAACCAGCTTCCTCCTCTATTTCTCTTAGAGGTAACAATATTCTACTAATCACCAAAGCTGAGAACCTCCAGCTTCATCTTCAACTCCTCTTTCTTTTTCCTCTTCTCCCATCTTATTCAGGCCCCACACCACTACTACTACCCCATCAAAGTCCATTAGTGACCAAATTCTGTTCGTGGTACTTTCATAATGTTGGTACCTCCATCCTTTCATTCTTATTCCCACTGCCATCATCCTAATGTAGGCTTTCAGCATCTCTCCTCTAAACTTCTATACTTTCACCCTAACTGATCTCCCTGCCTCTCATCTCTTCTCCAAGTTATCTACCCACTGCCTCAAGAATAATCTCATTTAAATGGTTTCTACATGTTACTTCATCCCCTACATGAACTTTCTGTGCCAGATAAATGAGTCATTCATTCATTCAATACATATATACCGAAGATCTATCTACTATTTACTAAGAAGATCTATCTGCATATCTTTGGCATGCTGAGAAACCAAATATGACTATATGTCTTTTGTTTTCCTTCTTTGTGCCATTCGATCCGTGTAGAATATTCACTTCTCCATCTAGTCTTAAAAGCTTTCTTAAAATCCTACCACATCCATGGTTTTCCATAGCCACCCCATCACAGTTTTCCCTCCTTTCTAAGAATTCCAATAGCTCTTAATTGTGGGTATCACTCATTAGGCATTGTCTTATTGGCTTGACTCACAGTTTCCTAATGCTAACTTTAAGTATACATTACATATATTTATCTCCCCAAATGACTGCAAGCACTTGGAAGGTAGGGACTCCACCTTGTTCTTTTTGTCACCTACAACATTTAGCACAGTGTCTTACACACATGACTGTGCACATAATTGGAGACACCATACTGGCCAACTGAAGAAGTAAATTTCTAGAATGGAAATGCAGTGTAGTATCATGGAAGGAACAATAGTTCTAAAGTCAGAAGTGAGTTTGCCTCCTAGCTTCTCCAGTTATTAGCTAGACCTTAACATTCTGAGTCTAGTTTACAGGATTTTATGAGGATTTAACTTAGTGAACAAGCATATGGAAAGAGCAGACCAGCACCTAGCACCCAGTAAGTGCTCAATAAATATTTGTTTCCTTCATTTCGGTTTGGTTCTGGTAAAAAGGTATGTTGGATGGAATAACTTCCTTTGGAGCCCCTTCCAGCTTCAACTAGCTTGTGCAGATCCTTAGGAATACAACTGAGAGAGAAGCAGTAACCTACTCAATCACAGCTGGTTTTCTCTCCCTCTTTATTCTTGAAACCCTCAGCACTTAGCCTATGTAGCCCACTTTTTGTTACTACATTTGTTATATTCCAATCCTCTTCTCTAGGAAGCTTTCCATTCTCTACTTTCTCCCAGGATCCCCCAAGCTAGAAAGCTAGAAAATTAATCCCAGAACCCCAAAATCTGGAGGATTGATTTTCTCCATCCTCCCTAGGCCCAATATTATCTTATTAATCCTTTCTAAAGATGCTTAAACTTTCTGGGGTATTAGATCTTGAGTTCCCAAAATCCCTACAATGAACGCATTCTCCTCCTCAACCTCAACCACCACCACAGATATTGTGAAAAGGCTTGGGAACAGTGACCTGAGCAATAAAGTGGCCAGGAAAGGATGCAAGAGAGTATCTAGCACCACCTCATTCAGTGTGAAATAAGCCATGGGTCATCCAATCTGGAAGGAGGGAAAGTGATTAAAGGTCCTTTCAGTTTTTCTTTAGGCCCAGTAAGGGTCTTAAAAACAGACAAACAAACACAAAAGGCTAAAACCCAGGAATCCTGACCCAATGGTGGTGTTCTTTCCCATCACCAGCAGCAGCAGCTGAAAGAGATCCTCTAAGAGAGAAGAAGGGGGAAAGATGGGAGATGAGTCAGCGGGCGCTGAAAACAGAGGGTTTTGTTCAAGGGGAAGAAGTCTGTGATGCAAGCTCTAGGGAAACAATGTGCTCCCTGTGTCTTCACCCCTTTCCCTACCCATCAGGCCTCCACCTCCCTTCCTCTCCCCACACCCCAGCTAGGTCACTGACCAGGTCTCTGGTCAGAATCAGGACAACAGATGAAGCTTCTTAAGAGCCTTATTTCCATCTAGCTATTCCCCACTCAGCAACCTTAACCTTCAACAACATCCTGACCTTAACCTCAAGCTTCATGCTGTGATTCCGCAACGCTGACTCTTGGCTTTAAGCAAAGCAAACCTGCTCCTATTCTCTCTATCTCTTAACTCCAAACCTTCACACAGGCCTCTGTAGGGCATATCCTTTTTACTCTTTTTGACCTAGGTTTATCTCTTCTTTTCTTTCAAGCCCTGCTCAGTATTCTCCTCCTCCAGGAAGGCTTCCCTAAATAAGCCAGATTTCCAATTCCAATCCCTCTTTTACACTATGCGCTCTCAGCATCTGGCACCTAGTTTACATTATTCATTTGTACTTATTTCTCAGTCTCTGACTTGTGTAGTCTGACTCCTTCTTAAACTCTGAGTTCCACCTTCCCTTCAATAATTTTTTAGTGTTTTATGCTCAGAATAAAGCATGAAAAAAGTCAAAGCTAGAGAGTTATGAAAATGGAGTGGACAACTTGGAGTGGGAGGAGGTGGGCAGTGATTGGTAGAAGATTGTGAAGGTGGAAACGTGGGTTGTAGGTTTGATATGAGAGGCAACAGGACATGAAAGTACAATCATTGAGCTTTTATTCATCTTCTATCTCCAGTATGGGCTGCGTGTTATACATAGAGAAATTGCACAGACGGGCTTCCTGCACTTTGTAAGGTCTCATAATACTGTTGCAAAGATATAGATAAATACACAAGAAATGAACCCAAAAAGGCAAAAGAAAAAAAAAAGATTAGAAGACTATAGTCTGAAATATTAAAAACAATATTTAACCGAAGTGAGAAATAAGTATAATTGAGGGCAAAGACCAAGATACGTGCAAAATGAGACTGGAGGGGTATGGTTTGAAAATGGAGTGAGGGAGGGCAGAGGTGGAGATGGGAGCATTCCAAGTCCAGTCACAGTGAGACCTAGGGAGCTACTAGCTATCCTCTAATCCAGGAAGCCATCCTTGAAATGAAGAAACTTCTGGAATGCTTCGAATGATAGGAAAGAGATGGCTTACCAAAGAATGTATCCCTTGTTTCACAGAAAATGAAAAGGAAAGGGATCACGGCAAGTAAACCTTCAGCCTGAGCCAGATGGGAGAACTGTTTTGCTCCAATCCCAGTCCTTCACCACTTTAGGAGACATCCAGCACTGTAATCCTAGGCCCCCACTGCTCCCAGGAACAGAGCACTGTTCCCACCAGGACTGGACTGGATAGAATAAGTTCCACCCCCAGGACCCCTTCTGCCCTCTACTGGAGGACAAGACTTCAAACCACAAAATAAATCCCCCCATCCATACTCTTACAACTGTGTCATGCTTTATAATTTTCAAAGAACTTTTATATATCTGATCTCAGTTGAGGCCTCCACTCCCTACTGAATTTCTATTCCATACTTAAACCCTGTATCACAAATAGACACAGTGCTCCTCGTACCTATTGCAGAGTGCCTGATACATATCTGGTGCTCAGTAAACACGAAGGGATGAAGGGATGAATGATTATTCAAATATGTTTTAATTGCAACAGAATGAGGTGAAGACTGATATCAGAAAGATTTCCCGACCATGTGGATGGGAAGACGGTAAGCACCAAAACCATTAATAGTCGCAGAATTGTTCCACAAATCCTCGGGCCAGTGTAAACCTCCAAAATGTCTTTTCTTCCATCCCCAGCATCTAAGAAAGTAAGTGTCTTAGTCATCTTGTGCTGCTATAACAGAAATACCACAAGTGGATGGCTTTAACAAAGAGAAATGTAGTCTCTCACAGTCCAGTAAGCTACAAGTCCAAATTCAGGGCATCAGCTCCAGGGGAAGGCTTTCTTCATCAGCTCTGGAGGAAGGTCCTTGTCATCAGTCTTCCCTTGGTCTGGGAGCGTCTCAGCGCAGGAACCTCAGGTCCAAAGGCTGCGCTCTACTCCAGGCACTGCTTTCTTGATGGTATGAGGTCCCCAATTCTCTGCTTGCTTCCCTTTCCTTTTATCTCTTGTAAGGTAAAAGGTGATGCAGGCCACATCCTAGGGATACTCCCTTTACATTGGATCTGGGATGTGACCTGGTAAGGGTGGTGTTAAAATCCCACCCTAATCCTCTTTAACATAAAATTACAATCACAAAATGGAGGACAACCACACAATTCTGGGAATCATGGCCCAGCCAAATTGATATATACATTTTTGGGAGGACGTAATTCAGACCATGACAGTAAGGAAAGTGATACTTATTATATCTCTACTATGTGCCAGTAGTAGATACTTACACATACATTATGTATCCTATTTATTCAAGTCATACCCCAACCCAGCCCTCCCAAAAAGATTACTTATACTTTGTTCTTTAATGTCCTGCAGAAAGGGTGATTTCACACATTTCATATAGTGCCTTCCTACTTCCATTATTAAGGTCTTCCTTTTGACTAAGGGCATTACTTTACGATGCATTTTAAATCCATTTCCATTCAAAACTTCTTTCTTATATTCCCTGCCTTACCACTCTCCCTTGCTTACCTGAGTACCCCTACTTCCACCCCACATATACCTTGTTTTCTTCTCCTCTGGGTTCCTTGCTTCCTTTCCCCACCCCAAAGGCAAATAACCCTCCCTAAACCAGTAAAAGGTAGATAGAACGAAAGAGACGATGCTGGGCTAGGGTAGCGGCTTGAGCCCAGAGAGACTAACGAGGGTGGGAGGAGAGAGCCACCCGCCCTCCGTCAAGGTGGCTTTGCCTGCAGTTTTTATTATGCATCGATTTTCTTATCCATCTTCTTTAGAGCCTCTTAGATCTTCAGGCTCCGGCTGTTTCTCCAAATTGTCATTCACTCCAAGCTCTCTAGCGCCTTGCAACAGCTAAAGGAGGGAGATGGAGGGGGAGGCTGAGGGGGGGTGTGGGCAGTGGGAGAAGGCAGCCAAGAGAGGTAAATGGGGGTTGCTAAGTAACCGTTGCCAAGGAACCAGTACCAAGGAGCATCCCAAGCTGTCTGCTTATTCCAACCTACCCCCCTTCCACATCCTCCTCTCACTCAAGTTCTCTCAGGTCTATAAAGCAGCTTGATTCTGTCACCTTCACCAGCTGCAGAGCTTTTTCCTCAGCCCTTCAGGTGGAGGGCTGCAGATTCCAGTACCTGAGAATCTCGCATTCCTAGACCTAGGCTGGTCATTGAGGACATCTATCTGTCTTTCAGATGGCACAGTTAAAACTAAATTACAAAAAAAGAAAATTAGTTTAATTAACAAAAAGAAGGATCCTGCTGCACAGCCAGATTCTTTGAGTTGGGCATGGGGGCCAGGCGGAGACCTAGACAGTGTTCACTTCCCTGAGAGGATTTAAACCTCCTCAGGAAAGCTCCATTATTTGATATGGAAATGTTGTGAATTCTCAGAACACAAGATATAGCCTGTTCCTCTGTCAGGATCCATTACAAAGTAAAATGCAATTTGATGATTTAAAATTTAGATTATTTACTAATTAGGATTATCCATGACTGCCCCCTCAATTGATGCAGAGATTGCAGAAAGTACTACATAATATTTTATTAAAAAATTAACCTCATTTAATTCCATTTGACTAAGTATTAGAAGTTTACATCCCTTCAAGGTAGTAAGGAGAATATACAGCAGCAAGAATTGTGGGGCGGAGAGAGTGTCACTGAGGAAAGCCCATCTAGAATTCAAACTTTGCCAAAAATAATCCAGAAAGCAGATAATCATTCTTCTGCCAATAACCCTACATAACCTGAGTCACCATCTCTCTGAAGCTAGGTTAGAAGAGATTAAGTAATGGTCACAGACTACCCTGAGCTCTTACAAGTATCCCCATTCCTAAACTGACTAAGGGCATTCTCTTCACTAGGCCTACACCATCGCCACCACCACCACCACCAGTTGCCACCGAGTCACAATTGACTCGGTGGCAACCCCATGTGTCGCAGAGTAGAACAGTGCTCCATAGGGTTTTCAAGGCTGTGACCTTTCAGAAGCAGATTTCCAGGCCTTTCTTCCGAGGAGCCTCTGGGTGGGTTCAAACTGCTAACATTTCTGTTACTGGCGCTTAACCATTTGAGCCACAGTTCCTGTTATATGCCAGATATTGTTCTCAGTACACCCAAAAGGGTCTCTGTCTTTAGTGAAAAGGGTCTCTCAGCCACCCTTCTGTCATTACTGAGACAAAAAGATTCCACAGTCTCCTTCAGAATCTATAACGGTTTCCTACTCCTGAGAGTCAACACATCTTAAAGTTTCCTGCTGCTGCTTCAGACCAAACAGGGGCACAAAGATAAGAAGAAGTTATTTTACCTCAGAATCTCCAAAAGACAGTTGTACAATGAAACCAAGAGGGTGGTTAAGAGCAAGGCTTTAGAGTCAGAGATACCTAATTCCTTGAGCAAGAAACTTCATCTCTCTAAGCTTCAGTTCCTCATCTATAAAATGAGGATGACACCCCCTATTCCACAGAATTCTTATAGAATTAAATAAGATGGAGTATGTACAGTGTCTTAATATAATAATTGTTTGATAAATAATTGCTGCCATTATTATAATGATTATTATCTGGTCTATTCAGAATCAGGTTAGTGGACAAACTATAGTAGGGAACCCACTCTCCAAAACATTCCATGTTTCTGTAGCTACCGAACTTCCAAATTCAGCTAATTAAAAACTAAGTGAAGTCAGAAGTCTGAGACTATGTCTAAGGAAGAACATGGACCAAAGAAGGTGATCTACACTAAAGCTGGGACAGAGCTAGAATTCAGCTACAACCTTGGTCCATACCACCTCCTTAAGGATTATCAATTGTTTTATAAGCCCATAAAACAAAGTCTGAATTAAGAAATTGAGAAGAAGAATGGATATGGAATGTTTCTCTGAAGAACCAAGGCGTTCCCTTTGCCCTCTTCCCTTAACCTAATCACATTCTATTTAAGTCCCTGTCACCTGCACTCCAGCCCTATCTGTTAGAGAGGATGGGTGGGGAGACAACTGGCCCTTAGGCTACCCATGTCAACGCCTATCAGGTTCTTCTTGATAGTTCTTCCTAATGTCTAACCATCATTCATCCCTCTTGCTGTGCTCAAAGCACACTCCCTCACATATGCCGTCCCTTAAAATTCATCCTTACCTTCTCAAAGTTGGAATCATAAATGAAGAAAGCTGGGAGGGGGGAAATGGAAATGAAAAAGAAAGAAGAACTGGCCAGGGGATGGGGATGGGGGGTAAGAGGACAGGAGGCAGGGATGGGAGAGTTTGCAGAGGGAGAAGCAAAAGACCAAAGAACCAAGAGTGGAGCGAATGAAATAGAATACTCTCCTTAACTCCCCAACTCAGCTAACTGGTTGCAGAAAGAAATAGCCCTGGTGAGGAGGGGAAAGAGGAAGAGGTTTAGGTCTGAGAGAGAAATTCCCAGTACAGATGCTGCTTTGGTGCTGCAGAGCCCTTTGTGGAAGGGGCTTGGGGCTTCAAGGAGATGTTTCCTTGACTGAGGTGGGTCATAGGAGTATCTGCTCAAGGGAGACTTGACAAGATAAACTCACATGATGTGGAATGGAAGAGCAGGGAAGTTATCAGCCATCTGGCTTTGTGGAAAGTGGTTGAAAAAGGGTAAAGTATGAAAGTAAAGCAGCTGAAGGAGACTATGACTTTCACTAAAGTTTCCCCATCTCTCTCATCATTGATTCAATGAACCTAGAGACAATAACTGCATCCTCTTCCTTCCTCTAGCTCCCATCCTCTCCTCCTCCCCCACCATCTTTTGAACACAGTTACTAGGGAATATCTGCCCATAGTCACCTGCATTAATGTCAACCCTGGCACCAGAACCCGCCCTGGCCTGCCCTGAGCTACATGCCCTATCCCATCTGCCTAAGAAAGGAACAAGTAACACTGCTGCCCACTGAGGGATAGACTCCAGGAAGGACTTCCAACTAGGAACTAGAATATTAGTACATCTCAGAGATTTTTAACTCTGTCCCCCAATCTGGGCTCCCCAGCTTCAGAAGTCAGCTTGCCTCCCCCGCCTCCATGCAGGTTCTTGCCTCATTCTTCCCTTTCCTCTTCCAAGGAATGCTATTTCCTGTTCACCTTGTTTCCCTTGCACCCACAGCATAAAGTCCCTACCAGATCTAAAACCAACTTCGGCTAATAGTGCAGATGGAAGAAGGTGTGCGGCCACGCTGCAAAACAGCTGTGCCTGAAGCAGGAGGCACGCAGGAGAGAGGATAAGATTCTCAAGCTCCTTCTAAAAATTACAAAAGCACAATATACAGAGATTTATGTAGAGTTGTGGCTTACAGATGAAGTGGAGAGAAAATGACCTCCCCAGTTTCACTTTTCCTTTGGTCCTCTGTAAACCAATAATAATAGTAACAGCTACCAATTATTTGGCACTTCTCATATGGCAGGCACTGTGCAAAAGTGTTTTACATACCTTGTCTCATTTAATCCTCCCAACAACACTATTGTTAACCCAACTTTACAAATGAGGAAAATGGGCCTGAGAGATCACCTAACTTTCTTAAGGTCCCACAGGCTGCAGTGGCCCAGCCTGGACCCAAACTCAGGGCTGTTGGACTTCAAAGGCTATGTAGGTACCACTACTCTAAAGTGCTTGTCCATCTCTGACAATCAGAGGAAGTCTGTCTTTGCATGCCCTTAGCAGCCAGAGGAATTATAATTCTTTCTCTTCCAACAAATGTTTCTTCAAAACAAAGCAATATGAGTCGTCTAGGTACACTTCTGGACTATGGAGAAATGAGGTAGGGTTTATCTTGAAGCAGGGGTACAGCCTCCATCCTTGTGTAAGACACCACTTGCAGAGGAACTGGTCCCAACAGGGTAGGGGAAGGCCGAAGGGAAGGGAGGGCTACAACGTCAATTAGAGAAACTCATGTTAGCCTACATAAGACCTTCTCAACAGCCTGAGGTGCCCCTCAGAGGAATGACCAAGGACGGTCAAGACCTTTGTGAGAAGGGGCATCATTAGTCCTGAGCTAGAAACCAAAGTGTGACATACCAACAGCAATCAGGGGCTGGGGAACGGTCAGGGGGGTGTAAAATCTCCAGGCATCAGTCTCAGATTCTTCTTACCCCCTCTCAGGGCTTTCTTAACGCAACTAATCCTCAATAACAGACAAGAGCTAATGCCACCAATATGTACCAGGAGAAGGGAGTCAGGAGAGTGGTCAAAGTAAGACCCTGGCAATGAAAGAAACACTTGAGGCTGCTGAGGGATGGGCAGAATACATACCTCTCAAAGCCTTGGTTGTCTTCAACCTTGTAGGCAGGGATCCAGGAATGACCAAGGAAGTCTCTGAAGTAACTCAGGGGACATCTTCCCTCTCCCCAAAAGCTCGATGACCCTGATCAGCTTCTCCAAGAAGTAAAGAACTCAGAGCCCCCTAAGACTGAGGTGGGAGGCAAAAAGGGAGTCTCTACGATAGCAATTTGTCTCTCATTTTGTCTACTTCTGTCTCCATCTCTTCCCCCAGCTTCTCACGTCCTGGGGCTTTATTTCAGAGGCCTCTACCTTGATCTGTCTCCAAGCCTCTAACAAGATCAAAGCTATTAACACCTGTTTTGCTTGCCGACACCTAGGCTAGAAAAAGAAGGGGCAGGGTCCATCCTGAGGCAAGGGGAGGACCCTTACTTCCTCTCTTCCCAAGGCAGAGAGGAGGTTGGGAGGTTGAACCAAGGAAGGAACCGAACCTAAGGTTGGGTTGACAAAAATGCCCCCTAGTGGTAAGGCTGTTATTCTTATTTTGTTATTGATTTTCTTTTTATTATTGTTATTATTCAGATTATAAATTGAATTAACTCGTAATATATACGACAAATATATTACAGTGACCAGAAAGGCCTTTCCTAATCCCCGTATCTAAAGAAAACTCCCTGCTATCCTATATCACAAGATCTTGTTTATTTCCTTCAAGTATTTATCACAATCTGTAGTTATTTGACTATTCGTTTTCTTGCTTATTATCTATTTCCCACTAGAAAAATCTCCATATTTGAAAGAAAGAATGAATGCTGAATAAATAAAGAAATAACTAGTAGGATAAAAATGTCCTAATAATATGATATATTCCTCAAAGTATCATGTTCAGACTTGTATTAACAAGAATATTCTTAACCAGTATCCATTATGCCCCTACTTTTCATCTTCCACATCTCTACTCACGAGCTCTTCTCCTACAAGTGTATGCCATTCATTAAGTTTTTCTAACAATTCTTTTAATTCTGGGTTAAGCACTGTAGGGAGAGTATAAAAACATGTAAGACACACTCCCTCCACTCCAGAAAGTTAGTTGAGTAAAGGCGAAAGGGAAGACACACAATAACTACATTTGAAGACAGGGTATGACGAGAGTAGCACAGTCGAAGTGGTATAGGAATTCAAAGAAAAGGAATTGCTTCTGACTGGGGTTTGCCAGGAAAGCTCAGGCAGGAGGTAGCATTTAAGCTGGGTCATGATGATTGTGTAGAATATCAGTCATCAGAGATTGGCAGGAGGGCATTCCAGAGGAAGGGCATAGCTAATGGGAAGGATTTCTTGACTTAGGGCATCATCTGACGTTGGACGTCTGTTCATCATTAGAGAGTGAAATTCAAGGACCAGTAAAGTTCAAGATAAAATTGAAAAAGCTCGAGTGTTTGAACAGGGAAGACAGGAGCTAGCGTCTGGGCCCCAGCTCAGGTTCCATTGGTCCTCACTTCTCTTGCATCCAGTCTTATTTAAAGGATATGTTGTTGTTGTTGTTGTGTGCTCGAGTCAATTCCAACTCATATCGGCACTGGAGGACAGAGTAGATTAGGGCAAGGTGCCCATGATGCCTCCATCTATATGTCTCTCATCTCCTCTCTCCCCCTACCGAGCTCTTTATTAACAGTGAAATGATTTCTTAATCTCATTACTAAGAAAAGCATAAAGCACAGAAAAGCATGTGCTATACAAATTAAGTTAGTTAATTTGCATACCTGGGGAAAGGGAGAATCTCCTCCCCCTTCCTTCTCCAGAATCAATATTCCTCGATTTTCTGCCACCATATGTCAATAAATATCTATATTTCCTCCTGCCCTGGACAGGAGATGCTGTTAAATGTCAAATGTAAAGTAAAGTTTGTCATAAAAATCCCTCATAAAAAAATCTCCCAACTACCAGCATTGGAAGATGGAGGAGGGGAGTTTCTACACTGTGGTTGCATCCTAATAATGGTCAGGTCATCTTAGCCAGCCCCCTACCTCCAGGAGCATCTCAGACAACCTTTCCTTAAAGTTTTCTAAAGAAGAAAATAGAGACTTTCAACTTCTCTTACCACTCTGTTCCAGTAAAAGTTCATTCTGTTTTTTATAAAACAGGATCACTGTTTAAATGACCAGTTTCTCACAATCTCAACTCTGGATTTCTTAATTAGGGTAATTTTTAATTCTCCTCCTTCTGGGGTGGCTAAGAAGTAAATGAAATGGTCTTTCTGAGCACCTCCCAGCAAGGGGTTGCAGGATAGTGCAGGTAGTTAAACCTGGCTGGTATACATACAAGGGTGACTGTGTATTAGGCTAGAAAGTAAAGGACAGGAGGGGATTGCCTTGTGGCTGCTGTTTCTCTTTCTCTGCAAGCCTCCTCTGATTATAGCAGATTTATAGTGGCCCCAAAGCAGCCCAGCATCTTAGCCGTAAACTTCCCAGAAAGAAAACTCATTGAGGTTCCCTTGAGAGGTGATGAAAAATAAATATCAGGGTTTGGTACAAACACATCAGCAAGGGCCAGGGATGGAAGGCAGCCAGTTCCCTATGGCTGGTTTAAGTCAGGATTTGTGCACACACACATACACACACACGGCATAACACAAAATATCTAACAAATATATTTATAGACCTACTGAGATAAGTGTATCCCACTCCTTGGTGCATACTTCCAGTCAAATGCAAACACACACGTCAACATAGTATTCATACACACATGACTTTCAGTGGGTTGCTTTATAGATAGAATACCCAGCCTCTCCCCCTTCCCAAGCTACCGACGATGGGGTGGGGCACAGTGAAGGTGAATGAGGGAACATCTAAGTTTGCATGTGTCACTCAGTGTGTCTCTGACTACATTCCAAAAAGCAAATAGAAATTATTTTTCTATTATTCACTGTTTGGAATTAGCTACTGTCTTTTGATTATCTCTAACTATGCCACCAAATTTCAGTGATTATCTAACCCTTACTGAGCTGTTACTCTGTAGAGTATAGGTCAGGGGTTAACAGCACAAGGCTTTGCTCAAACTTGGTACAAACCGTAATTTCACTACTGGCTTTGCACAAAATATTTAATTCCTCCGAGCCCCAACATCTGTTAAGTTCTAACTTAACATCTGAGTTTTAACATCTGTAAAGTGGGAGTAACAATACTTATCTCATAGGACTGTTGCATCAGATAATTATGAGAAGTGCTTAAAACAATGTATATGGCATATCAGTTGCCATCGAGTCAATTTCAACTCATGGCAATCTCATGTGTGTCAGAGTAGAACTGTACTAAATATGGGTTTTTAATGGCTGATTTTCCAGCAGTAGATTACCAGGCCTTTCTTCTGAGGCACTTCTGAGCAGATTCGAGCCTCCAGCTTTTCTGATAGCAGCCAAACACGTTAATCATTTGTACCACCCAGGGATTCCATATAGGGCATGCTGTTGTTAGGTGCCGTCAAGTCGGTTCTGACTCATAGTGACCCTGTAGGATTCAACAAGTGGTAGCTATTATTATCATCATTATTGTATTAGGCATTGGTGATATAAAGAGGTAATAAGTAAAAAAGAGATGTTCATTTCCCTTAAGGAATTTTTAAAATAAAAACTATCTATCTATCTTACTAGCCACATGGAGATACATGGAGAGTGAAAGGACATGGAAACCTAAAACTTATTTGATCCCTAAAATGCAACTTCGATTTTATTAAATCCAAGCCTTGTTTTGCAGTTTTTAGCAATGGTTTCAATGCTCTGATGAGACTGTTGTTTTTGTATCATTCATCATTCCCATACCTCACCACTTTACACACACCCACACATCCACACCAGCCTTCATTTGAGGGGCTGACTGGAGAACCCTTGTGATAGAAAAGATTTTGAGAGTTAATTTTGTGCATTTCCCTGTGGCAGGGCAGACGTCCTTCAGGAGCATTCCAAACCAAACTGATACACCCATGCGCATGACCAGAGACAGACAGAACCTTCTTCCTCCCATCTCTCTCAATCCTCCCTTCTAACATCACAAAATTCTTAAATCTCAATCTGCTTCCCTTTAATATTGACCTTTGCTTGTCCCTCATTCTTACCGAAGATAAAGTACACACACTCTTCAAAAGCATATGAAGAGTTCTTAAGTTCACACCTGGTAACTTTTTTCCATGTTTCGTATATATACATATATATTTTTTAATTGTGTTTTAAGTGAAAGTTTCCAGTTCAAGTCAGTTTCTCATACAAAATTTATACACACATTGCTGTGTGACCCTAGCTGCTCTCTGTATAATGTGACAGCACATTCCTCCTATCCACCTTGGATTTCCCGTGTCCATTCAACCAGCTCCTGACCCTCTCTGCCTTCTCATTTCACCTCCGGACAGGAGCTGCCCATTTAGTCTCATGTATCTACTTGAGCTAAGAAGCACTCTCTTCACGAGTATCTCATCAGACCATTAAGTCTGGTCTTTTACTAGAATTTGAGTTCTGCACCCCACTTCTGCACCCTTCTCCGTCAGGGATTCTCTGTTGTGTTCCCTGTCAGGGCGGTCATTGGTGGTAGCCAGGCACCATCTAGTTCTTCTGGTCTCAGGCTGATGGAGTTTCTGGTTTATGTAGCCCTTTCCATCTCTTGGGCTAATATTTTCCTTGTGTCTTTGGTGTTCTTCATTCTCCTTTGCTCCTGGTGGGTTGGGACCAATTGACGTATCTTAGATGGCTGTTTGCTAGCTTTTAAGACCCCAGATGCGACTCACCAAAGTAAGATGCAGAACATTTTCTTAATAAACTTTGTTATGCCAATTGACCAAGATGTCCCCTGAAACCATGGTCCCCAGACCCTTGCCCCTGCCACTCTGTCCCTCGAAGTGTTTGCTTGTATTCAGGAAACTTCTTAGTTTTTGGTTTAGTCCAGTTACGCTGACTTCCCCTACATTGTATGTTGTCCTTCCCTTCACCAAAGACAATTCTTATCTACTATCTAGTTAGTGAATACCCATCTCCCTCCCTCTCCACACTCGTAACCATCAAAGAATGTTTTCCTCTGCGTTTAAACCATTTCTTGAGTTCTTATAATAGAGGTCTTACACAATATTTGTGCTTCTGTGATGGACTAAATTCACTCAGCATAATGACCTCCAGCTTCCTCCATGTTATGTTTCACAGCTTCATCGTTGTTCTTTATTGTTGCATAATATTCCATTATGTGAATATACCATAATTTGTTTATCCATTCGTCCATTGATGGGCACCTAGGTTGTTTCCATCTTTTTCCTGCTGTGAACAGTGCTGCAATGAACGTGGGTGTGCATATATCTATTCGTGTGACGGCTCTTATTTCTCTAGGATATATTCCAACGAGCAGGATTGCTGGATTGTATGGTACTTCTATTTCTAGCTTTTTAAGGCAGCGCCAAATCGATTTCCAAAGTGGGTGCACCATTTTACATTCCCACCAGCAGTGTATAAGTGTTCCAGTCTCTCCACAATGTCTCCAACGTTTATTATTTTCTGTTTTTTGGATTAATGCTAGCCTTGCTGGGGTGAGATGGTGTCTCATTGTAGTTTTGATTTTGCATTTCTCTAATGGCTAATGATCGTGAGCATTTCCTCATGTGTCTGTTAGCCACCTGAGTGTCTTCTTTGGTGAAGTGTCTATTCATATCCTTTGCCCATTTTTTAATTGAGTTATCTGTCTTTTTGTTGTTGAGGTTTTGCAGTATCTTGTAGATTTTTAGAGATTAGACATGGATCAGATTTGTCATAGCCAAAAAAATTTTTCCCACTCTGTAGGTTGTCTTTTTACTCTTTTGGTGAAGTCTTCTGATGAGCGTAAGTGTTTGATTTTTAGGAGCTCCCAGTTATCTAGTTTCTCTTCTGATGTTTGTTCATTGTTACTTATGGTTTGTATTTTGTTTATGCCATGTATTAGGGCCTCTAGCATTGTCCCTATTTTTTCTTCCATGATCTTTATCATTTTAGATTTTTATATTTATGTCTTTGATCCATTTTGAGATAGTTTTTGTGCATGGTGTGAGGTATGGGTCTTGTTGCAGTTTTTTGCAGATGGATATCCAGTTATGCCAGCAGTATTTGTTAAAGGGACTGTCTTTTCCCCAATTAACGGACTTTGGGCCTTTGTCAAATATCAGCTGCTCATAGATGGATGAATTTACATCTGGATTCTCAATTCTGTTCCATTGGTCTATGTATCTGTTGTTGTACCAGTACCAGGCTGTTTCAACTACTGTGACAGTACAGAAGGTTCTAATATCAGGTAGTGTGAGTTTTATTCTGTTATGATATCGCCCATCTCATTTCTTATTTGGGTTATTTGCTTCCTCTCCTGTTTTTCTTCTGTCAGTCCATATTTCGTATATTTTGTCATTAGCCCATTAAAAACCATCAAAAAACTCTTTAAAAAGCATTAATTTGGCCACTGCCAGGGTATATTCCCTTATCCAGTCATCTGCTCTCTCCTTAAAGCTTTCAAAAGAAGAAAATATCTTAATTTCTATTACAGATAGTTAAGAACTTCTATCTCTCCACCCCCATAGCATCCTCAATTAGTATCATCAAATTGTCACTCATTTGATTAAGGAACAGTACAGCCCTGAGGCAGAGGCATGACTGAGATGACCTCCCCTAGTCACTTTCAGTCCATCCATATGAGGTAGAGAAAACAAAACTGGCAGCAGTCCCAACCCCCCACTACACTTGCCCCAGGAGAGACCCTAAGGACCAAGCAGATTCCAGTGTGGGCACAGCAGCATTTCCCCAAAGTGAGCAGAATGCCAAACCCTGGTAGAGTGACTGGTGTGTGTGGGAGGTCTAGAGACAGGGAGGTGAGCCAAGACCCACGTTTCTCCCTCTTCCCAAATCCATTTTCCCCCAGCCTGGTCCCTTCTCTTGTCTTCCCAATTCCAAGGCTTTCAGGCCCTTCCTGTTCCCTTCCATAGTTGCCATCCCAGGCCAGACACCAATCACTTATTACCTAAGCCAGTGCTTCTCAAACTTTAAAAGAGCATACAAATCACTTGGAGTTCTTACTTAAAATGCGGATTCTGATTCAGTAGGTCTGGGGTGGGGCCCAAGATTCTACATTTCTAGCCAGGTCCCAGGTGATACCCATGCTACTGGTCCTTTGAAGAGTAAGGATCTATATGACTGTAGCAGTCTCTACAGGAGTCTCCCAGGAAGAGCCTATGTACCTATCACCATCTGTCTATCTATCCTCCAGATGGCAATGAGAATCTTATCTCAAACCTTCCTGATTCAGAAGTCTCCCTCCATAGCACAATACACTTCTTTCTCTGACTCATAAATCCTACTTCAATGTGACAAAACACATCCCTCACAAGAGACCCATTCTTTCATGACTCTGAAGGTCCATGTAGCCTATAATTACTGTCCCATTTCTTTTCCACCCTGCCTATCCCTCTTTTATTTCCCAAATTTCTCCATAGGCATCCTCCAGGAAGCCTCTCTTGACCAATATCCCTTTCTCAGTTTCTACCCTTTCAAAGTAATGATGTCTGAATCCCTATGTAGTTATTACTTGCTCCTATTTCAGTCTTTCTCTCTATTTTGGGTGTAAATTCTCTCTCCCCAAAGATTCTTAGACTCTCTCACAAGACTTTTCCACCAGACTCTCAAAAAAGCATCTCAAAGAGTTGGCAAGTATATGGGTGACCCTGCTTCTAGTAGGTTTCCCTGGTGTCACCTACTCCCAGAAATCCCACAAGTAAAAGACCTGCTTCCCATCTGTCCCTCCAGAGCAGGCCCCCACATATAAATACAAGAGAAAAATATGGGTCCTTCTTCCATGCCAAAGCATAAAACTCTGACTGCTGCAGGAAAGATGCCTGTTGTGCCCACGCTGGAGCCAGTCTAGCCTTCAGGGATTCCCTGGAGTTAGGTAGAGTGGGTTGGGCTGTCTATCAATTTTGCTACTCCCTGCTTCTCCCCACATTCCATGGGAATAAATGGAGAGGGACCAAGGGAGGTTGTTTCAGGCATTCTCCTGCGCCAGGGTTGTATCATCCCTTGTTGCTCTTTGAATGAACTACACTGTTCTCACTGTTGAGGGAGGAAGGAGAGAACCCAGTCCTTGCCCTGAACAAGATTCCACTATGATGGAATAGACAGACTACTCACCAGGACTCAGGCACAGACAGACAAAGGTAAAATAAGAGGCAGCTGGGTGCAGTTCTAGATGCTAGAAGGATGGGAGAAATGCTGTTTGTCAAAGAAAATGGCTTTAAAGGAGTGAGACCATGCTAGTCTGAAAGGAAGGAGAATCTTTTGTACCGTGGAAATGTGTAAGGTTTAATTCAATTAAACAGGTATTTATTAAATGCTCATTATGTGCCTGGCACCTATGTAGGTGCTGTGGGGGAATGAACAAGATACACTCCTTCCCTATAATCTACAATTTAAAGAACAAAATAAAAAGCATAAAGAGACACAGGTAACTATGATGTTTTAATCTAGATGTCTTATTAAATGAAGATGAATGTCAGAAGAACCTTTGTTTCCCTCATTTCCTCTTTACATATGGAGAGCTAGAGCTAGAGCTTTAGTTTTCAAAGTGTGGTCTCTGGACCAGCAGTATCAGCATCACTTAGAAATTTGTTAGAAATGCAAATTCTGGACCCTACCCAAACCTACTGAATCAGAAATGCTGGGAGTGGGGCCCAGTAACCTGTGTTTTAACAGGCCCTCCAAGTGATGCAGATAAAAGCTACAGTTTTGAGAACCACTGAGCAGAATAACAGTCCTCACCTCCCTCCACCCCTTCTCACTCACTATGACTTATTTGCTTAGTGAGTTAAAGAGACAGTATTGAGCATGCCTAGCTCAATCCCTTCTGTTTTGATTTTGTTTTCATTTTTGTTTTCAGAGCCAGCCTGCCCACAGGACACATGCATTCCAACCTTCTCATACAAGAGAAAATGCAATACAGTCAGGCTCTGTCCCTGTGGTAAGGGGGGCATTGGTGGTTCAGCAGTAGAATTATTCCATGCAAGAGACCCAGGTTCAATTCCTACCAATGCACCTTATGCACAGCCACCACAGTCTATCAGTGGAGACTTGCATGTTGCTATTATGCTGAACAGGTTTCAGTGGAGCTTGCAGACTAAGACATACTAGGAAAAAAGGCCTGGCAATCTACTTTTGAAAATCAGCCAATGAAAATCCTATGGCTCACAATGGTCTGATCCAAAACTGATCATGGGGCTGGTGCAGGACCAGACAACATTTCGTTCCATTGTCCACGGACTCGCCAGGAGTCAGGGGCCAACTCCACAGCAGCTAACAACAACAACATCCCGGTGGTGGGAGGCAGGCAGTTGTTTAATGCCACCTGTGACTGAGGGCTAAGTCTGTCTAATTTAGTGGTGCAGTATTAGCAAGCCAGTTCAGCAGCAGATCTAAAACCGATGGTTTGATCACCTGTCTGTCTCCTATGTCTTAATTACCAATTGGTTTCAAACACAGGAGAAGGGAGGGAGAGTATTATTTACTGGACCCCTAAAACTCCAACAATGGGCAATAGAGAAAAGTAGGCAGAAAGCAAGTTTAGATTTCTTGCAGTACAGGGAACTAGTTGAGAAAGTAAGAAGGCAGAAGAACCAGAGGAAAACCTAGAATTTTTTAACTAAAAGGAACTTTAGAAATCAACTCTCACTTCTCATTTTTCAGATAAAGAAGCCAAAGCACTGAAGGAATCGAGTGGCTTGCTCAAGGTCACATTGCTAGTTAGCGGCAGAGACAAGATTAGAACCCAGAGCTCCTGGTTCTCAGTTGTGCCTTTTCTGAGCAGGGGGACTAAAGCAGACAACAGTGGAGAAACTTTAAAATCCAAGAATATAGACATCACTAAACAGAAGAAAAAACCCTAAGGATTTTCAGCATGATTAGTGGGTTCAAAGCCAAAGTGCTTTTTGATCATAGGAAAGCATTCAAGGCTCTCTATACTCTGGCTCCAATCCACCTGTCCATGTTGCCCCTTTACACAGCAAAGCCTCAAACTACACGGCCTGCTCAGTGTGCTCTGAATACTTCTTAGCTGTCCTGTACATTTCCTCGTGTTATTCTCTCTGCCTAGAATCCACCCCTCCTTCCATGTATGGCAAAATCCTATCTATCCTTTAAGAGAGCCAACTCAAATGCTATTCCTCCACAATGTCTTCTCTGATTTCACAAATCTCCCTCCACTACTGCACCAGCCAAAAATGATCACCTTCCACTCTGAAATCTCAAGACACTTTATTTGTATGTTACTCAACGGCACTTATCACTGTCTATTTTGTGTTGCAGCTGTGCCTTCCCTCTTCTATTAGAATGTAAGCTCCTTCAGGGCAGGAGCCATATCTCATGTCTTACATATGCTATCGCTCATACTGCCTAGGATATGGTGCGCAACAAATATTTATTGAACCCATTATTGAACCAACCAACCAAAGCTCAGAGTCATACGGCAAGCAACATGTCACCTGTTGCATCACAAAAACTGACACCAAAGGATGTCATAGAAAAATCAACCCTGCTTCCCCCCACCCATTTGGGTTCGTCTAACTAATGTAGCTTCATGTACTAATTAAGCTGTAAGACACAACAGGGCATGAATTTATTGTGCAATAATTCACACACGGGATGTTTGCACAGTGCTTGGGCATGAGTTATGACACACTAATTCACGGCCTAGAGGTCCTCATTGCAATTACAGAACCATTTTTTAAATATCATCTGGTTTTAAACTACAAATATTGGTCCCCCAGTCCTATAACCCTTAGCCCCAAAATGCAGCTAACCAAGGTCAGATGTCACTTTGGGCCCCCTTTTTCCTCATTTTGTGCTATGCATTTAGCTGTACTGATGGCAAAGAATGTACAGCCCAATCAATCACTCTACTCACCCTACGAACACCGGGGCACTGTGAAAAGAGAGGGAGAGGGAGAAAGGGACAGGGACTTCATAGCTACCTGCAAGAAAGAGAGTAGAGCTAAACAGAGGAGATAGCCCTTGGGTTAAAAAACACTGGAGAAAGGGATGCAACAGTCAACTAAGGGTCCATTACTAAGAAAGGAGAAAAGCTAGACAGGACTTTTATGAACTGTGACATTCAACAAACCTCACCCAAAGAAACCAGGCAAAATTCACTACAATTTTTATGTCCAAAGTTAGGAGAGTGTGATGGGTAGGAAAAGAAGAAATAAATCACCTGGCTCAGTAACTCCCAACCAAAAAATTCCTTCTGTCTCCTCTTTCCCCAGGGTTCTGAGAAAGAAGGTGAGCTCACTTCTACAGATGACTCTCCTTGTTGGCCACACCATGCTCTAAAAACACCCAGCACCATCTGTGATGTCAGCCTCCAGTCGCCTGGAGAATCTGCCCTGCTCTGTGAGCTTGTATTAAAACACTCACTTATAACTCCCTATTAATTTTTCACGAGGAGTTATTTTTAACTTACTCAAACCACTGTCTGAATATGCCAAATATATTTTCTTAATGAATGAGCCCTACATGTGGTTCCTCCTTCCTCCTACTCCCCTGCTGATATTCAAATAGTCCTCTCTTCATGGGGAGCAAAGCTTTGGATGAACAATTCACAGCAATGCCCCAGGAAATGAGAAGTGGAGAACAAGAGAAAACCGAGTCAAGTAGCCCACACTTTCCTCCCTACTTAGGCTTTGGTTTCGAGAGGATTTCAGGAAACGTTGACAAAGGTTTTTGAAGACAGACAGATCAAGCCAAAACTTAAAAGTCTTCTGCATACATTATCAAAAGGGACGTTCAGGCTATTGGGTTAGACCTTCCCTCTACAAATCCATCTAGACTCCCTTTTGGCCATTCATCAGTCCCAAAATTATGATTTACTTGAAAGCAAGTGAGGTAGGTTGTTGGTTCTGTTAGCTGCCATTGAGTCAACTTCAATCCATGGCGACCCTATGTACAACAGAACAAAATGCTACCCACATGTTTGAGTCCATCATTGCAGCCATTGTGCCAATCCATCTCACCGAGGGTTCCCCACACACTCATTGGCCCTCTACTTCACCAAACATGATGTCCTCCTCTAGCTATTGATACCTCCTGATGATGTGTCCAAAGCAAGTTGGCAGGACAATGTTCTGTTGGGATCCATAAGGTTTTCATTGCCTAATTTTCAGAAGTAGACCACCAGGTCTTTCTCCCTAGTATGTCTTAGTCTGGAAGCTCTGCTGAAACCTGTCCATCATGGGTGGACCCTGCTAGTATTTGAAATACCAGTAGCATATCTTCCAGCATCATAGCAATACACAAGCCACCACAGGATGACAAACTGACAGATGGGTAATATAAGTAAGGTAGGTAAAGGAGAGTCAACACTTAACTCATTTAATCTTTCTAAAATGTAAATCTGATTGGGTTGTTCCGCTGCTTAAAACCCTTCAGTGGCTCCCCACTGCCCTCAGCATAAAGCCTAAGCTCCTTAGCGTGGCCCTTCCTCTCCTCATAGTCTGACCTATGCTTATTCCTCTAGCCTCATCCCCTTCCCAGTTCATGATCCAGTCATGCAGTTCTAGACCCTCCTTGTTCTTTTGCTTGTAATATCCTCTCAGCCCCCTTTACTTAGCTCACTCTTACTCATTTTTCAATTCACAGCTTAGAAATTATTTCCGCAGAAAGCCTCCCCTGATTCTGAGTCTCAATGAGGTGCCCTTCCTGTGTACTCTCATAGCACCTGTGCTTATCCCAGCATCCATTTATCATAATGTATCAGAATTCTGGTTCAGCTATCTGTCTCCTCCATTAGACTGTGAGTTAGGTGCTCAATAAATATTTGTTGAACAAACGTACAAGCAGAGAACAGAAAACCTAAAAGAGGAGATAATCCAGAATTCCTATCTGCTTGACTTTGAGATGCATTACTGTGTAGCCAAGCAACCTTTATAAATCTGACTCAGGTAAATATATAAATGGTATTACTTTCCTTGTAGAAGGCAATCAAAATGAAAAGTGTGAAGGGAAAGGCAACTGCGATAAAACCTTGACCACAGATAATTCATGGCAAGTGTAAGCCACACATAATTGTTTGCCTTGGAGAATACTTGTTTTAGAAATATCAGTCTGCCTTGGGTTATAGGGAACCACCCCATCCCTAGATAGAAAACCCCCACTTTTTTGAGGATATCATGCTGAGCCCCTATAATCTAGGTAGGACATCCCCTAAGCCAGAGGTTCTCACTTGAGAGACAGAAGGAAGGCATACTTGAAGACACCTGGGGAACATTTTCAAACTTTATATCCTCACCCTCTGGAGATTCGTTTACAACTAGCCCCTTACCTCCCATGGCTGATCTAAACCATCCCAACTGGCAAGGAATTGTCCTAAATTTAAAAGGGAAGAGAACTCTAAAACCTTCCTTCACAAGAAGGCGGCATAGTTCAGTAGTTAAGAGTAAGGGCTCTGCAAGTAGACTGCTTGGGTTCAAATCTCAACTTAATCACTTCATAGCTGGGTGACCTTGGACAAATTATTTAATCTTTATGTGCTTTCATTTCCACGATTGTAAAATAGGAGTGAATGTAAATACCTTATAGGGTAGTTGTGAGGCTTAAGTGAAATAATGCTTGTAACGTACTTAGCAAAGTGCCTAGCAAACTATATGCACTTAATACATTGTACCAAATATTTAATATGAAAATCTGGGCCAAAGTCCCCCAACTCTGAGAATCAATTAGTCTTTATAAATGTCTAGCCTCAAAATCACCCACTGAAACTAGCCTGTTAACTGGCCCTCGGGAGAAAATGAGAACAGTCTTATTTCATATAATTTACCTTGAAGCTCTAAGGACTCTAATTAGACACTCTCGGGCATGCTAATACTGAACACTTCGGGCAGTCCCAGGCTTACTGAGTTATACCAGACATGGAAAACTGCAAAACTCAAATATAAGAATAGTAATCATAACAATAAACCTGTTGCTGTCAAGTCAATTCGGACTCATAGCGATCCTATAGGACAAAGGAGAACTGCCCCATAGGGTTTCCAAGGAGCAGCTGGTGGATTTGAACTGCCAACCTTTTGGTGAGCAGCCAAGCTCTTAACCACTGAGCCACCAGGGCTCCAATAAGAATAATAGCTGAAATTTATTGAGCACTTACTGTGAGCACCAGACTAAGTATTTTAGATGTACTTTCTCACAATAATCCTAAAAGACAAGTCCTATTGTTATACCCATTTTACAAACTAGGAAACTGAGGCCTAGACAAGTTGAGAAACCCATGCAAAGCCATGGAGATAGCAAATGATGAAGCCAGCATTTGAAAAAAGACTGTCGGATGCCAAATCTTATGGTGAACTACTACGCCATACTACCCTCCTTCCCTCTATTGGGACTGTGCACAACTTTCATTCAACACCCCAGCTCCTAAAATGGCAGAGATTGAGAAGGAGGCTACAGTTATCCTTTAGTGGCTCCTTGAATCTCAATAATTCTGTCTTCTGTCCAACCAGCTCTGAAGCGAGAAAATTATTGAAAGAGGAAGACAACATGAACTGTGAAAAACACAATAATAGTTTCTTTGCCTATGGATGCTGCATCTTATTTCTGGAAGAGGTAGTACTGGGCATTGCAGTGGTAAGAGCAAAGAACACTGAGTCAAAAATTCTGGATTTGTGCTCTGGCTCTTTCACTTAACTGTATAAACTTGGGTAACTTGCTTAATCTCTCTAAGTCTCAGTTTCCTTATCCCTAAAATGGGAACAATAATACTTACCTTACTGGATCAATATGAGAATTAAATGAGAAGATACAAACTATCACCCACTGCTGGTGGGAGTGTAAACTGGGGCCACCACCCTGGAGCACTATCTTAGTGGAATTAAGTACGCACACACCGTCTAACCCAGTGATCCCACTCCTAGGTATATACCCCAGGAAAAATCTCTCCGGGGTCCATTTCTGCTGTTGTTGGTTGCCATCAAGTTGATTCTGACTCATGGCAGCCCCAAGGGTGCAGAGTAGAACGGCTCCATAGGGTTTTCAGTGGCTGTGACCTTTCGGAAGCAGATCGCCAGGTCTGTCTTCTGACCCGGGTCCGTAAGGAGCGCCATATAAGGATATTCATCAAAGTACTATTTGTTGTAGTAAGAAATTGGAGGCAACTAGGTGTCTATTACTAGGAAAATGTATATGTAAAATGTGATGTATGTGCACAACGGAATATTACACAGTGGTCAGAAATAATAACGTAAATTTACATATAGCAACATGAGTAGATCTCAAAAACAGTTTCAAGTAAAAAAAGTAAAACCAGAATGAAGTGTATAGCACAATGCCATTAGTATACATTTTTAAAACTTAGCCAAATAACACTATCTCCAAGTATATACATATATCTATTAAAAATGTAAATCAGATCATGTCCTACCACTGCTCAAAACCTTTCCCTGGTTTCCCTTCTGATTCAGAGTATAGGCCAGTTTGTATTTACAGTGGCCTACGGGGTCCCGCATTATTTGTCACTGACCCAACTACCTCTTGGCCTTGTATTTATTTCTTTTCTCACTTATTTCGCTCCATTCACTGGCCTCCTAACATACCAGGCAAGATCCTGCCTCAAGGCCTTTGTACTTGCTGTCCTCTATACCTGGATCACTCTTCCCCAAACAGCCACATGATTGCTCCTTTATCACCATTTGGTGAAATAACACCCTTTCAGTAAGACCTTCCTCAGTTACCCTATATATAAAACCGCAATCCACCCCACCACCACCTGCAACACACCTTATCTCCCTGTCCTGATTTTTTTTCGCCATAGCACTTATCTCTATTTAAAGTACCATATATTTTACTTATTTATTCATGATTTTTCTCAACCCACTAGAATATAAGCTCCATGAAGGAAGGGATTTTTTATTGTTTTGTTCACTGCTGTACCTCAGCACTTACAAGTGTACCTGACACATAGTAGGCACTTTATATATGTTGAATGAATGAACACATTTAGATAAACTTATAGAACATGGATTGGAAGAGTATTATTAAATACACTCAAATGGATGCCTACAGTAAGGAGGGGACATGGGAATAAGGATGAGGAATGAAAGGGGAAAATAGAGAGGTCTTACCATGAACTCATGGTGCTAGTGTGCTGTGAGCTGACAGGGATGATTAACTCAATTCTGTGAAGTTGAGGGTCAACTAGGGAAGTATATGAAATAATGTTGCGACAGTACCTGGTATAAAACCTGATAAATGGCAGACACTCAGTAGATTTAAACTGAAAAGGAATCAGAATCCTGTAATTATCAAGATATAAAGTGTACAAAGAAGGAAGACCAGCTAGAAAGAAGGTGAGGAACAAGGGAAGATGGGGTACCCCTCCTACCAGCCCCCATTAAACCCACTTCCATTTTCCCAATTCCTCTTCGCCTTCCATCTGCTTCAACTGTCTTTGGATGTTCCTGTAGTTAGCACTAAGTATACTTATACCCAGTTTCTCTGTCTACGGAACTGCCCTCAGCCACCTACCTCTCAACAAAGAGTAGAATAGCGGTTCTCAAACATTTTTGAATCACAGACCCCTTTGAGAAGCCAAAGATCAGTAATGTTGCTCACCTCAGAAAAATGCCACACAATCCTCTGAAGCCCATTCGTGGAGCCTGAGCAAGAATCCTGGGTGAGGAATCTCTGAATGGCCAGACAGGGTCAGAGACAGGTAATGCTTTTGATCATATCTGTTTCCCTCCACTCTGTTACCCAGGGTGGTCCTTGGGCCTGCCCACTTTTACTGACGGTGATTGAAACTGGACCTACAGAGAAAGTATAAAGACGTCGGGGAAGCAACCCAAAGAACGAAACGTGTGAGAATTAAAATAATCGTATAGTATAACTTAGGCAGAAAAAGTAGCCAGAACAAACACATTAAGAAACAAACCTACAGAAGAAAAAGCAAACACATGATTTGGAATCCTGAGAAAGCAAAAGCCTGACTACAATCCAGCCTATCACAATAAAAAAAACATCTTCTTCAAATGTGATTTTCGGAAACGCTCCTTCCCTGCACAGTAATCTGCAGTTATTCCAATAGTTTATATTCAATCCAGATTCTTCAACCCAGCTGTCAGAGCCTCTCCCTAATTCTACCTACCCCTACCCTAAATCCTATCACCTCAACCCTAACTCAGTGCTTTAACTATGAAAATCTGCTCCTCACACCCTGACTTAGCCTTCACGCAATGAGCCTTTGGCCTGTACAAGTCACTTGTCCTGCCAGGGATGCCCTCCTCACTCCTTTCTGTCCAGTCTTGACCCTCTAGCTCTTCTCAAGCCTATTCTACAACATCTCTCCCAGCTTCCAGGAAACCTTTTCTAGACCATCCTGATTGATTTCCCCATTTCCAAATTTCCTCCCCATCCTACTAGCACTTACAGCTACCTTGGATGCTCAGCTGAAATTGGTTTTCCCTCTCTGTCTAGGTTCTGGATGTGTCCCTTAAACTCCTTTATAGCCTAAAAGCTTCCAGAGGGTAGCGCCAGGATCCATGTACCTCCTCCTGCTGAATCCCATACTGCCACCCGAACCCATGCTACCCAGGACAAGGATCTGCTCTTAATTTTACCAAGCAGCCGAAAGAGGCACTTAGGCCAGAGAAAATTGATATATAGATATACTGATTGACAACTATATGCTAGAATTCCTAGAAGCAGAAAATTTTTTTTCGGAAAGACGGAAATGGCCAGACAGGGGTGGGAATAGGAGACTAGAACATGCACAGTCATCTATTTCAAGAGCATTTCCTGAGGACATTTCCTAATGAGGGCCCTGGGTCTGTGGATTTCAGTTTAATTAGGAAACAGTCTCTCCCAGAGGAAGTGCTTGGTACAGGGGAGGTTCTTAAAGAAATTCAGAGAGAAGCCAGGGAACCTGAAGCCAGCTTGTATGAGTTCCATAATGCCCCTGGCTCCCTCCTTCCCTCCCTCCTCCTACCTATGTTTCTCTCAGTCTCTGAGCTCATTCCAAACTCCAAAACAAAAGTTCCATCCCAAGTAGCCAAGAAGAATTTATGTCAAATCCAACAATCCACTCAGCTGCCTTGCTTTCCCAGCAAACTCCACCTACTCTCCTTCGTCCTGGAGGTCATTGTGTTCATTCCTCTGTCTTTAAGAAGGGTATTGCCCTAACCTTTTCAAAACATGCTTCCAAGGAAGTAAGTTTCACTGATTCCCTTGGCTGGGTGTTCACAATCCTGACAATCAGGACGTTTGGCCTCATGGTTCCCTCCGAGTAGCTTAAAATATAGTTATGATACAGGGTGCTTTGCTAGAAGTATGATAAAGACTTGAGAGAAGAAGACTAAGAGGGCTAATAAATCATTATTTTCAGGTTTCATAATTTCAGGGAAGTGAATTTAAAATACAACATCTCCAGAGATTATTCCAATACCTTTGTATGCAAATACACCACCTTTCCTGTTTCAAAACTCCTCCTCCTCAAAATTTCCAAAGAATGGAAACTCCGTAGCCAGTCAAACCAGTGTCTCCCAAAGTAACAAGTACAACATGTTCTGGATATCTGAGCTACCCCAAAGTTTCCAAAATCCTGACTCAAGTACCCTTGCAACTATGGTAAAGGGCAGTCAGAAAGACAAGGTGGAGGGGAGGAGGCTTTGAGTTCAGGCATTTAGTACACCAACACTTCCAATTAGAAATGGTCAAAACACGTAAGATAAATAGAGCAAAAGCCACCATGAAAACTGAGTGTGAGCCATGTATCCAAGGTCTAGAAGAAATTAGTTAACAAAGCCAGACAAAAAATAGGATCTTCCCATGTTCTTTGTGTGTCTTCTCTATGAGAGTTCGGTCTCATTCATCCATTCATTCATTCAACAAATATGTACTGATCCCCAACTATGCAGCACTGGGGATACAGCAATGGAAAAACACAAAAACCTCTCCACTCAAGTTGTTTACATTCTGGCATGAGGAGGCAAGCAATAAGCAAAAAAGTAAGTAGAATATATATTGGATTAGACTGTGATGAGTGCTGCAGAGAAAAGTAAAGCCAGAAAAGTTAGGGTGTGCTCAGGGTGGGAGTTGCAATTTTAAGCAGAGTGGTCCAAGAAGGCCTCACTGAGAAGACACCATTTTGCCAGCAACAAGAAGCAGGTGAGGGAACAAGCCATGCAGATATCTGAGAAGAGCAAATACAAAGACCCTGGCCATTGTCTGAGGAATAACAAGGAGGCCAGTGGGCTGGCACAAAGTGAATGAGGGGGAAGTAGTAAGGTTTGAAGTCAGAAAGAAAGTAGGAGGTGGAATCATTCATGTAGGGCCTTAGGGTCACTGTGAGAACCTTGGCTTTTACCCTGGGTACCACAGGAATCCTAGATAAAGTGATAGTTTCATCTATTGGCTATTGACTTTCATGTTCTTTGAAATAAGTATTTAGTTCTCAAACTAGGTCTCCTCCAGAGTTTGAAAGCAAAGCATGGAGACTAGATCTGCAGAGCTCTCAACAGATATCTGGTGGTTCTGACAACAAAATGAGGGCTAAACAAGATGAGGCGTTCTTCTATCTGCCTCCCTCTCTCGATACCGAAAAAGAGATAGATGCCATCCATACACCTACTGTGGCGCCTGGGAGATGAACATGATGGATTACTTTCACTGAACTTGTTCACTTTATGGATTGTCTTTAGCCAAGATTAAAAAGTTGCTCAAAAATCAAACAAAAGTAATCTTTGTATCATTCACTACACCTACTCCTCACTTATCGACTGTCTTGTTATCCAACATTTCGGCTTTTATGACGATAGTAAAAAATCTGCTACCCGACTATTGTGCGCATTAATGACGTACGTCTGGCAGTAACGAATGTCGAGGTGAAAGGAGAGAGTAACACTGGTGTAATGGTTAAGGTTATGTGTCAACTTGGCTGGCTGATGATTCTCAGTGGTTTGGCAGTTATATATATAATGATGTAACTCGGCAGTTATGTAATGGTATACTCATCCTCCGTTACATGATCTGATGTGGTCATCCTCCATTTTCACATAACGCTGATTTTCACAAAGTGACCTAGTCTCTGGCACTTAACCATGTCGATAAGTGAGGAGTGAGTGTATTTGGGATTATCTACATCATCACTCTCTTCTATTACGGTGGATAATCAAGAGCTGACATGGAGATAAAGCCTATTTTTCATTTGGCTTTGTTAACTAATTTCTTCTAGACCTTGGATAGATGGCTCAGACCCAGTTTTCATGGTGGCTTTTGCTCTATTTATCTTATGTGTTTTGACTGTTTTTCAGGAAACTGGTGAAATGGAGGACTGCAAAGATAGGGGTAGGAGCAGTGAATTAGGCACTCACAAGCCTTGCAAAATTGAATAGATGAATTCAGTCCCAAGCCCCAGATGCCTTAGGAAGGATTGTCAGAAATGTCTGAGATGATCAGAGCTAGGGAGAGAAAGGGCCCCAAAGGGAAGCCTGAAAACACATTTTTGAGAGGCAAAGAGTACCTCTCATAACCTCACTTCCCCCAGGCGACAGAGATGAAAGCTTCTACATCAAGATGAGAAGTCCAAGGAGTTATAGATTTTTCTCAACAATAAATAATCTGGAGAGAACAGCCGCCCAACTACCATTTATAAATGCTGGAAAATACACACTTGTGTGTGTGGGAAGGGGATGGATGGGGGTGGAGAAAAAGAGAATTATGGGGTTGTCCCCTCTGGGAAAGGAGGGGGGACAGAAATCAATTTTCAACGTGGCATTCTTAGAATTCAAATGGGAGCTGGGGAAGAGAAGGATGGTAAAATCTGGAAACCTAAATAACTCAGTAAGAAAATAAGCATATATTCCTGCGTTCTGTGTGCTAATTTTGTTTCCATCTGAGGATCACCTTAATCATCTTCTTGCCTCTACACAGTATCAACATCATGATAAACAGAGAAAATATTGAAGTTGTCAAGGATTTCATTTTACTTGAATCCACACTCAGCGCCCATGGAAGCAGCAGCCAAGAAATCAAACGACGCGTTGCATTGGGCAAATATGCTACAAAAGACCTCTTTGAAGCGTTGAAAACCAAAGGTGTCACTTTGAGGACTAAGGTGCGCCTGACCCAAGCCATGATATGTTCAATCACCTCATATGCATGTGAAAGCTGAACAATGAATAAGGAAGACCAAAGAAGAATTAATGCCTTTAAATTATGGTGTTGGCGATGAATATTGAATGGACTGCCAGAAGAATGAACAAGTCTGTCTTGGAAGAAGTACAGCCAAAGTGCACCTCGGAAGGGAAGATGGCAAGACTTCATCTCATGTACTTTGGACATGTTATCAGGAGGGACTAGTCCCTGGAGAAGGGCAGCATGCTTGGTTAGGTTGAGAGTTAGCAAAAAAGAGGAAGACTTTAAACAAGATGGATTGACACAGCGGCTGCAACAATGGGCTCAAACATGGCAACTATTGTGAGGATGGTGCAGGACCGGGCAGTGTTTCATTCTGTTGTATATAGGGTCACTATGCGTCGGAATCAACTCGACAGCAGCTAACAACAACAACGATGCACAGCCATCACCTGTCACCTGTCTGTCAGTGGAGGCTTGTGTGTTGCTATGGTGCTGAACAGGTTCCAGTGGAGATTCCAGATTAAGACAGACTAGGAAGAAAGGCCTGGTGATCTACTTCTAAAAATTAGCCACTGAAACCCTATGGGTCACAAAGATCTAATCTATAGCCAATCACAGGGATGGCACAGGACCAGGAAGCATTTTGTTCCGTTGTGCGTGGGGTCACCATGAGTCAGGGGTCAACTCGAAGGCAGCTAACAACAACAACATGTGCCAGTCACTGTGCTTCGTGTCAAGAACACCAAAAGGAGGAAGAAGGCATGTTCTTTGCCTACCTGGCACTCACTGTCTTTAAGAATGTTGTATAATATTCCAGCCAAAAACACATAACTGAACCTAATCATGAAAATAAAACAACCAGTCAAACTCAAATTGAGGGACTTTATACAAAACAACTGACCTGTACTCTTCAAAACTGTCAATGTCAGGAATGACAGGTTGAGTAACTATTCCAGGTTAAAGGAGACTAAAGAGACATGACAATTAAATACAACGTGCACTCCTGGATTGGCCCTGGATTGGGAAAAAACACTATAAAAAACATTACTGGATAATTAACAAAATTTGAATATACACTGCATGATATTTATACAACATTTTATGTGTGTGTGTGTGTATGTGTGTGTGTGTGTGTGTGTAGAAAGAGAGAGAAAGAGTGTGCAAATGTGGCAAAATATTAGCCACTTGCCAATCCTGGTGAAAGATAGATGGGTGTCAGTTATACTATTCCTGTAACTTTTCTGTAGGTTTGATATTTTTCAAAATCAAAAGTTGGGAGGAAAAACAGAATGTCCCAATAGTAAGATTCTTCTTCCTTGAATGACTTTGATAAACAAGCTTGCCATATACTTTTTGGTTAGAACAAAATCCCACCCAGAATGATTTAGCCCCAAATCAGAAAATTTAGATCAGATATGTGGCTGGGAAGATAAAACTTCTTGCCTTTGATTTACAACCAAAATTTTTAGCAAGTAAAAATGCCTGGAAAGAAACCACAACCTTGGCTCATGTTAATATGGTTATAAAAAGTACGTACTGTTATTGTCATTTTGTGGAACTAACACAAATTAATAAACCAAGGCTCTAAGCTTGAACTGTAAGAGGCATTGGGTAAGATGTGTGGAGGCTGGAGGCAAAGAAAAATGGCATCTGGCACCTAGGGGTACCAGGTATATGTACAAGAATCAGGGAAAAACGGAGAGTGGGGTAAAAGATGACTAGAATTTGTTGAGCTGCAAGCAATGTATACACATTATTTCATTTAATCCCTGTAACAACCCAATGATATGAGTATTATTATTCCATATTATGGATAAAGAGGAGTTAAATAACTTTCCCAAGATTGTACAGCCAGTAAAAAGAAGAGCTGGAATTTGAATCCAGTTCTGTGTGATTCTACAGCCCATGTTCTTCCTACTGCAGCACCTTGCCTTCACAAAGAGTAAGGATTGGAAGGGTATGGCTATTAAGGGAGTATTTGAGCCAGTTCTTACTCTTGTGCCCAGGTCACCCCCTACGACTTTCTTCCCTTTCCTCCCAAATAGATACTGATGGGACAGGACTAGAAGTAAAAAGATCATTAAATCTGAAAGCTCCATATAATACAATTCCTGCTAAAATCCGAATCCAATCTAGAGCAAAAATGTCTCCACACTGTCCTTTTAGATGCCAAGGAAGGAGATTCCAGAGCATCACTGTAGTTATTCCAACAGTTCCCAAATATGATTTTATATCAAATTATAATTTCTACTCCTGCAACTTGAACCCATCCCCTTTTGCTTGGTTTTTAGTGGCAACATAGAGTAACAGATCTTTAGATGCCAAATATAAGTAACACTTCTGAGACTTCTTTCATCATTCCATTCTTTCATTACTCTATTCTAAATATTTTCTACTCACTACCTCATTCAGAAGAAGAAAAGACTATCTTCAGAGCAGGTTAGAAAGTACTAGAAAAGGAAATTAAACTTTGATTCTCATTGGCCAAAGGAAGATGGGGGCTGACATTTTAAAAATTGAGATTCCAATGGGAGGAAAATGACAACCTAAAAACCTCCAGATTTGGCCTTCCCAAACCTCAGCAGTCACCTGACGCTTCCAGATGCTGCCGGCACACACTGTTAAGAAACATCTGTCACAAAGAACAGCCCCAATTGGGACAAAGGAGAGCAAAAAGGCAGACGGTGCCAGTTTAATGGGGATGGTTTCACAAAACATCTTTTAAGCTTCCTAATTCACTTGGCCATTTGCTCCCCAGACTTGGCTGCCAATCAGAAGCAGACTATGCGGAACGTTTGGCAAAAAATTGCACTCTCCTCCTTATCCTTAATCAAAAGAACCCAGTACCAGAAAAATGTCAGTTTGTCAGTCACTCTAAGGCAAGATTAACCCCATTCCAGAGCTAAAAATTCATAGTGGTGCTGGGGAAGGGATCACTGATCATTCTGGTTTGATTGTTCTTGGCAACCAGAGACCTGACTTGGTGGAATATCGAAAATGGGCATTAGTGTTCCCCACTGTGATCCACATCTGTGTCCAATTCCGAGTTCACAACACCTAGCACTTTCTTAGTATTTGTTAATCATCCATGGAAATAAGTGCAAAGGTCAGTGGACATCAGGCGTCAACACTGACCTCTTAGTGTTTCTATTTTTTGGTCTCCTCATCATTTAAAAAATAAAAGATGCTGAAGAAATACAGACTCACAATAAGGAGCAACTGGTATTCTTAACAATCAGTCTAGGAAGATCAACAGAGAAGATAAAGGATCACCTTTCCCTTTTAGTTTCCAAAGCAAGAAAGCCCCAGGCAGGCCCAAAGTGAAGGCGATGGACAAAACAGCCTAAAAGTCAAAGGAACCTGATTTTGCTCAGGGAAATTGCATGAAAATTTGCATTAAACCTAAGGAGTCCCAACTGAAAACACTGGTTTTGGATATCTGGGGATCACTAGCCTCACCCTCAATTAAACTCTACTTACATAGAGTTCCTTTGGCACTTAGCACCTTATCCTCACTAGACTTCTAGCTAGTAGGTTCCAACAGACTGCAAAGACTATATATCTGTATCTATATAGCCTCCTGCTGTACTCCCTGATCTATTCTCCAGGCCTCTAAAATCAGTAACTCGAAACAATGAGATCCTCTCAGATCCACCCTAGCAGCCATCAGGGAGTGCTGCACTTTTCTGAAAGCAGCCACAGCCCTAAATCACGTTCATCCTGATTGCTGCAGCGCAGCAGATAACTGAAGTGTGAGTGCCCTCTACCCTCCTTCTGGAAAATGACACTTTCCTCAAGTCTTGAAAAACAACATAAACACATACACCTTCTCCCAAGCAGACCTACAGCTTCCTGCTCCCTGTTAAATACAAACTTCTAACACTGTATTTCCAGGGCTTTCTTTTCACTGTTCTTCAACCCCTTTCTTCTACTATTAACCTTTTCTGTAGTTCTGACGAGCACATCTTGCTGTCATTCACCTCAATCTTCACACAGAGTGTCCCTCTCTGCCTAAAACACCCACTTTCCAAATGCTGTTCAACATGCCTCTCCTTCAGGAAGCTTCTCTAACCACCCCTACAGATAGACGATCTCTCTAGTACACTCTCTCTCCCTGCTATCCCCTCTTATTAATGTCCAGAGTTCTGACTAGTTGCTGCCACTTCATTCCTTGCTGCACTGCCTGTGTCTGTGTCTTGAATGTGTGTCCAGCCTCTTCCATCCTTTCCTCCTTCCTTTGACTAGCCCAGCGCTAAATACAAGTCTCTTGCACAGTAGGCCATTACAACAGAATTGCATAACTCACTGGCCTAGAATTTTCCACTGAGAAAATGTCCAGTTAGGAAACAGGGTAGAAATAGCAGATAGTAAGGTGGAGAGGAAAAGCAAAGCTTCTGCCTGATGAAACTTTCAGCTTGTCTTTCCTTCCCCAGCTGAAGCCCAAGGTACAAAGAGTTAACTGGCCACAGCCAAGGAAGCAACCCAGAATCGACAACCCAATGTAGTGATTTCAGGACTGCAAAAAGAACTCAGGTCCAAGATTCTTTCACTACAACAAAGTGAACACGCAAAGGTGGTAACCTAGATTGGCTGAAACAACGTACATTATCTGTGACACCTATTATTTGCTCCAGTATCATCCCCTTAATGTCCAGCTACTTCACAGATAGACAACAAAGAGTTTATTACTTCTGTTGCTTTATTTAATTTGGAAAATAAGTCATCTTGGGCATTAAGTAACATGATATGGTACTCAAACTGCAGTAACTAAATTTAAGGTTAGGCTACAGAAAGGAGGAGTAGGCCAATAGTCAAATGGTTAAATATTGTTTACGATAGGATTTTACTTGTTTTGGGGGTAAAGGGGGTTGGGGAAGTATCCATGAACTGTCCTTATATTGCAAGCCCCTAGAGAAGAGAACTGTCTCTATTTACTACTATTTATCCTGTACTGTGGGTAAATAAGTACACAAATGGATTCCGTTTAGTTTAGTTTGGGTCTAAAGTGAGGAATTAGACGGTTTTGGTCTTTCCGGCAAATGGAAACCACTAAAAGTTTCTAAGTGGATGGCTGGGTCCAAACTATCAAAACTCAGATTTCAATTAAGTATAAGTGAATACAAAGGGAATGTTCCAAATTAGAAAAGTCAAGTTCTAACATGATTCTTTTTGCAAAGGAATTAAGCGAAAGTAATGTCTTTTTTCACCTGGATCATTAAAAGCACCAAACCTTCCTTATGCACTCATGTACACACAGCGCAGGACAAATGGTGGCATATAAAGAATTCTCTTCTCTGGGAACTTACAATTAATGGTGCTTCATGGATAATTCCTCACCTCCCAAAAGAAGTAAAAGATATATAAACCATGGAGTAGAAAGGATAATCCTAAATTACAAATGAACTACAAGGTATTTATATCACAGGCAAGGACAAGATCCCAGACGACTTCATAATTGATGGAAGATGAGTGGAAGGGCCTTCATTTTTCAGAGTTGGCAAGATTAGGGAGTATCTTCCATGAACTTCTGGTCAATCTGATAAGGTTGAATGGAAGAGGTAGGGATTATCCCATCTTGGCATTTTGTCTGTTTCCCAGGGAAATATAGTTCAAGGTACATCTTCATAATGGAGTGAAGTTTGAGCTAGAATCCAATAAATCAAACTTCATTTAGGCCTTCCTTCCATGCTCCCCACCAAAAACAAAACAAAACGAACTCCACACATACTTTCAGCCAGAAAAATCCAGTTTGCCCAACTGTACAGATCCAGTTAAATATTTTCTATAGATACCAATACAGATTCAGGTAGTAAAGGATGATAGTAATAAAAGTTCTCAGTCTTGATCTGTGCAGAAAAGGAAAAGAGTTAGAGAGAAAGTCAGTAGTAATAAGTATGTTACTTCTCCCCTGGGGAAAGAGAAGTAAAGCTCAGAAAGCTTCCCTGAAAGGTAGGAAAGAAAGCTGAAGTAACTAAATTCAGCTCATACTAAAGAAAAGAAATATCCAAGCTTATCTCCCCAGGAGTCTTCCAAGAATAACTCCACCAAACTGACTACTTACTCAACATCTTCCCACCACCTATAAACTTACTTCGTCCTGCATTTTTTGAAATGTTACTTGGGGACTACGTCTCCCTGTCTAAACTGAAAACTCCTTAGGGTATAAGCTGTCTCATCTTCTCCTACTGAGCCTAGAGATGGTAATTCTGCAAGTAAATATTATTAGCTGCAACCAAGACTTGAACTTGAAAGCTATGGCAGCCCCCCACCTGTGTGCTCATTAGACCAAAAGGAGACACAGCCCCCTCCTCCAACTCACCTAAACACCCTACCACCCCACCACTACACTTCTCAAATCCCATTCCAATCTGGCAGAGCTGAATCCCAAATTGGTGGACATCCATCCAAAACACTCATTTTGCTTCCTTTCCTCAACTATTTATGGAGTCTGTACTACATGCAGACACTACACTAGTATCATTGGGCTATTATTTGGGTAAACAGTTGGATAGCGAGAGCTTTTCTGGAGGCTATATATACTCCGTATTATCTAGTGTCCTTCTGGGATGGTGTAAACAAAGTGGCTTTTCAATCCCTCTAGGATAACTTCAGAGAAGACAAAGCCAAATTCAAATCTCCTCATTCATGACGTTAGATACATTCACAGATTTGCTCTTGGCCAGACTCCAATTTTGTAGACAGACTCCAATTTTGTAGATTCTTAGCATTTATATCACACCAAAAAAATATTATCAACTTTACAAGTCAGAAAAGCCAGGGCTTCTGCTTTTAGAGTTCTTCAGAAACTAGATGGGCTACCAGGAAGAATCAGGATTAGATTTTCCAAACAGGAATCAGTAAAGGAGCTGAGAAAAACCAGGAAGGATGTAAAAGATTAAAGGATTAGAAAAGGGATGCAACACATTGATGTCAACAGTCAAAATCCATTTCTTCTCTTCTTCTTCCCCCTATGATTCTCTACTCCCCCTTTCTCAACCCAGCATCGTAACAACACAGAATTCCCAATAAAAGTCCTCAGGAGAAAACAGCATCTGCCTGCCCACAGTATCTTCCAATCTACAGCTGTAACATAGGATGACCTCTGTCCACAGTGAGCCCTAATCCATACTCATTCTTTCCAAGAAGTCTTGCTAAACTGCCTTGGTTCTGTTTTTTCCCCAAAATTCTTCCTTCCCTTCTAAGCAAAGAATCTAAAGATCCATCCAGTGGTCCCATCTATTACTACACCCTGCCTCTATTTTCAGACTAGTAGTTGCCAGTGGTCACAGCCTATGGCCCTTTCTTCCCTGTACCTCCTCCTAACACCCAGGATAATGCACCACACACAAAAGGGCTTGGGAAATGTCAACCATCTCTCTCGCTATCTTCCTTCACATCTTTAAATGTGTCATTCTGTCCTCCCATGTAAAGTGGTTGGCTGTCTTTCCTCTCTGCCCTTTTTCTGACTAGACTTTGAATGGTTTCTCTCATAGGGATGTTCCACACCCTTCCCTCCACTTTCTTCTTTGGAAAGTTTGTTTTGTTTAAGAAAAACACCAGATCATGCAAGTCAAGTGAAGGAGATAGGTTGCATCATACCTCAAAGTCCTGAGTTCTTATCCAAATATAGATCAATATGACTTCTCTAACCAAGATTCAACTGACCCACTCCCAGCCCATGCATCATAATGTATAACAAAGAGCCTCTAGCACCATGCTTTTTAGAGGACATTCCTTAGCCCCATTCTCCCATTCTCTCTAATCCCCAGTCTACCTCACGATTTTCGTGATAGTAATAGAAAAAAAGTGACGATAAGCCAAAGGAATATAACCTAAAAATCATTTTTATTAATTTGGAACATACTTTTTTAAGGAAATTAGCCTTTCTACATGATTTTCATTGACTATGGTTAAAATGAGTCTACCTTCTGGGGCACACATCACATATCAACTGATAATGGAAAGAAGTAGCCCAAGAGCTCTTAGAAGGCAAGGGAAAGTCAGCTCAGAATTAAACATTTGATACATATAATCAATAAAACAGGTAACATGCATGAATAAGTGTTGTCTGGGCTTCTAGTGTTGGGATATTGCCCAATGTGTACGTGTTGACGTAGGGAGCAGTTTAAGACTCCAGAGGCCCGTCCTATTTTGGGCTTCTCCTCCACTCCTTTATCAGTTAATAAATCCACGTCTGTCATGTACATAAAATTGATAGATTCCAATAGAGAGAACAGAGTTATCAAGTTTCAAAGTTTATTTAGCACTGGGCTCATTTGCAACATACTTGGGACCTCAGAGAAGCCTTCACATAGTGTTTTAAAGACCCTTAGGCAGCCACCAAGGAGCCTTGGTGGCACAGTGGTTAAAACATTCGACTGCTAACCAAAAGGTCGACAGTTTGAACTCATCAGCCCCTCCACAGGAAAGATGTGGCAGTCTGCTTCTGTAAAGATTATAGCCTTGGAAACCTTATGGGGCAGTTCCACTCTGTCCTATAGGGTCTCTATGAATCTAAATCAATTGGATGGCAACAGGTTAGGCAGCCATACCCCAGTGGGACTTGGTAATCTTTCTTTCTGCAGCCTTATCTGGCCTATAATCCCCACCATTGCTCTTTTTTAAATTAGATAAGAAAGGCTGGGAAACTAACTTCAGCAGCTATAGAAATGCATATCTAGCTCCTTAAGCACCTAGGAAAAAGATCATGAAAGTCCTTTATACAGACCGCCTTATCAAATTGGAGATGATAGTCTGGAAAGTACATATCAAAACCGTCCCCAAGAAGATGAATTCGGTGTGATGGATCATTTTCCTGTGTGGCCTTTCTCACCATGGTCTTGTAACTCCCATCCAAATGATTGATTAGAACTGTGCAAATAAGATCATTGTGGCCCACCAAGGGGATTGGTCAGTATTGCCATTCCGCTAGGCTTAAAAGATAGCCAGTTCCAGAGCAGAGAGGATCCCACCATCACCAAGGAAGAACAGCCAGGAGTGGAAAGCACATCCTTTGGACCTGAGATCCCTGCATTGGAAGCTCCTGGAACCAGGAGACAGAGAAAGACAGAGAGCTCTCGAGAAGTGGTGGCAGAGAAAGAATGACAGGAGATGGTGTGGTGGGCTTCCCGGCCCGTGGAGCAAGAAAGCTGAGTGCCTTTGGGCAGGAAGCTTGTTAGCAGAGTAGGGTGCCTCTGGGCACTTATGGCAGAGCTGAAAGTTTGTAACACTTGTCCGAGCAGGGCAGAGGCTGAGAGCCAGAGAGGTGTGCCTGTGAGCATGGCTGAGGAAAGCCTGTCCTGATGGAAGAACTGTATCCTGAGCATCCTGAACCTGAATTGTAACCTGTTACTTCTCTAATAAACCCCATAATCATGAGTATGGTCTGTGAGTTCTCTGTAACCATTGCAACGAATGTGAATTATCAAACTCAGCAGAGAAGTAGAGAGTGCCATGGGAGGGACAGTTGGTGTCAGAATTGGTAAAGATGGTGGAGAGAGGAGGCATGTCTGACCTCCACCTCACAAGAATCAGCCTTGGACTGTTGATCTTGGTTCTCCTTACCCTTTATGAAGTTAGAGGAGGTCAGACACCACCCCCATGCCATTTTTACAATGAGATACAGATAGTTTCAGAAACTAAAGTGAGAAAGGGTAGCAAAATATGAACGAGGCAGCAGCCCCAGGTGGGAGAATATTCATTCATTCAAAGTACATATCTTAAGCATATTATGTACTGGACCCTGTGAGAAGACAAAAATGAATACAGCAAGTCCTACACGAGGAGCCCTACATAAGGACCCCTGGTGGCACAGTGGTTAAATATTAGGCTGTTAACCAAAAGGTCGGCAGACGGCCAAACCCACCAGCCACTTCGCAAGATGTTATTGTCTGCTTCCATAAAGATTACAGTCTTGGAAACCATTTGGGGCAGTTCTACTCTGTCCTATAGGGTCACTATGAGTCAGAATTGACTTGATGGCAGTGGGTTTGGTTGTTTTGGTTTTACACCAGGCCAGAAAAAGAAAGCCAGGAATGAGGGCATGGCAAAGAGGAGGGAAGAACTCTGGAGGGATAATAACCTCTGCTAACTCACATTTGGAGCCCTGGTGGCACAGTGGTTAAGAGCAATGACTGCTGACCAAAAGGTCGGCAGTTTGAATCCACCAGCTGCTCCTTAGAAACCCTATGGGACAGTTCCACTCTGTTCTATAGGGTCACTATGAGTCAGAATCAACTTGAAGGCAATGGGTTTGGGTTTTGTTTAGCTCATATTTACCTGGAACCAACTCTGCCAAGGACTTTTTCGGTTTGGAGAAAAATAGAGTGTTGGCCTCCATATCACTCCAGTGGCAGCAAACCTACCTGCCCTCCTCAAGCCAACAAGGGCCCCTGGTCTGCACCCCCAATCCACAGCCCTGCCCTGGCACTGTGGAATCCCCCTTGCTCAAATGCCAAAGGGCTTATTCTTCTGGCTGCTGCATATCCAGCCTTCTTACTCCCTGACATTGTCTCAATTTTCTTACCAACTCTATGGCCACAGTAATCACTTACCTATGGTCTTTTTCAACTTCAGAGGAGGAAGACCTGAGGAGAAAAATGCAAACTCAGACCAGGGGATATCAAGTATGAACACAAGTCCAGCAACGTGCCTACCTGGCCAAGCAACACCAGAAGGAGGCAGGGCCCTGGGGAGGTGGGAAACAGGGGTGGGGGTGGGGGTGGGGCCGGAAAGCGAGACTTAGGGAAAGGAAAGTGTGAAGGAGGAGGCATAGCCCAAAATCCTGGAAGAAAGCCTGGAGGTGGGTACTGGGGACAGGTTCTGGGGCCTGATCTTTGCGAGGACACAGAGTTGGGGCTTAGCTGGAATCTGGTTGGGCAGTAGGCAACAGAAAATAGATTTAGAAGTAAGCACACGTTCAAGGGTCCATTTGTCAGGGATCCAATGTAGGGGTTCTGCCAGTTGCTAAGTATATCTATTCCAATTATGCATTCTGGAACTGGGAAAATCACTACAGGATGGGTTCTCTAGAGAAGGAAAACCAGTAAAGCATATAAATATATATAGAGAGAGAAAGATTTATATTAAGGAAATGACTCACACAGCTATAGAGGCTGGAACGTGGATCAGGCTGGAGCCTTCTCCTGATGCATGTAGCCATTGGGGCTGGCTAACCCAAGATCAGCAAGTCAGACAGCAGGGCTCTGGCTCACAGGCTGCAAAAATCAGCGAATCCCAAGATCAGTAGGCTAGATGTCAGGTAAGCTGCTAGCTCAAGTTCCAAGATCCCGAGGTCAGATGAACAGGAGTCAGCTGCAGGATCCAGTGCAAGTAAAAGCCCTCCAGCCTTTCCAGAAAGTCCACTTATATTCAACGCAGGCCACACCCCCAAGGAAACTCCCTTTCAACTGATTGGCCACTCACAGCAGATCCCATCACAGAGGTGATCACATTATAACGAATCTCATCATGGAAATGATCACATCATCATACGACTGCCAAACTACATAATAACTGCCAAACCACTGAGAATCATGGCCCAGCCAAGTTGACACACAACCTTAACGATCATAAGGGGCAAGGTCTGGGTAAGGAGGGGTACTGATTGGTTGAAGGCAAAGCTGGGGAGGGGACAGAGCCCCACCTGTGGTTATCTGAGGGTCAGTCTCAGATCCAGATCAAGAATCTCCTCTCAGGAGTCCCTTAAACAAAGACTAAAAAAAAAAAAAATTGCTGTCGAGTGGATTCTGACTCATAGTCACCCTGTAGGACAGAGTAGAACTCCCCTGTAGGGTTTTCAAGGAGCAGCTGGTGGATTCGAACTGCCAACCTTCTGGTTAGCAGACAAGCTCTTAACCACTGCACCACCAGGACTCCTAAACAAAGATGAAAGCACCTTATCTCCCACCCTCTCCCAGGAAACTTGTACTAGATTCCTCTACTACCACCACCCACCCCCTCACCCTCACCCTCATTTCCCAGTGCCCCAGAGAAAAAACTAAAAGGTAACTGGCTTAAGCCTCAGCATGAGGAACTTCCTGCCCCAGGAACTCAGCATTCACAGCATATGCTAATTGAATTGAGCCCCTAGGTAGTGCAAATGGTTAAAGCACTGAGCTGCTAACAGAAAGGTTGGTGGTTAGAGTACATGCAGAGGTGCCACTGAAAACCCTGTGGAGCACAGTTTTACTCTGACACACGTGGGGTGGCCGTGAGTCAGAATAGACTCATGGGCAACTGGTATGGGTTTGGTTAATTGAACATGCACTCAACATTATGCTTGAGAAAATAAAGATGAAAAAGATATAGTCTCTGCTTTCCACAAGCTTCCTGTGCCCTAGAATCTAGACATTCAGAAAAAGTCGGGCTTCTAAGACCCTAAAACAGATGACCAAGGGAAGGTACCTCTTCCTTCCCTGGATGTTAATTCTCAAACAGAGCTGAGACTGTGAACTGCCAGGGATGGAGAAGGTAGGGCTGAATGGACAAGTGATCACCTCAAAAGTCATCAGCCTCATGAAAAAGGAACATCATTGCCTTTATTTGATGGTGCAGTTAATCCTCTCAACCCTAAGTTAGGTTCAGGAAAGATTAGGGTGAGGAGAGAGTAGGCAGGACCCAGCAGAGGTATGGGCTAACTATAGTAACTATACTAAGACAGAGTAGTATTGAAATTGGAGCACAGGGAATTGTGGCCAGATCTCAGGAAGAACCTCCAACTGAGGAAAACCTAAAATTGTATTGACCTAGCCCTAATGTCTCCATTAGACATTGACCAAGGGCATTAATTGAGCACCCCTTTGTACCAGGCCCTATGCTGGGGAGTGAATGAGTGATCCCAGTCAAGACAACAGAGCCAAAAATTTCTAGAGGCAAAGGAGACAAGCAGGATTTGGAAAGATGGCTGTAATGACAAAACAGTAGGGGAGGGGCATCTGGGTGTTTGATTTATGTCTGTTCCAACAGTCCTAGGCTGTCTTCCCCTGCCTCAAGCTGGGATTTTCCCAGATGTGCATCTGCTTGAGGGAAAGAAGGGCGGGTGCAGGGGGAGGGTCTCCATGTCCTTGCATCTGGTCCCAAGAGCAATCCCTTCCCTTTTCTCCCTGTGCTGTTCACTGCCTACTGGGTAGAGGGTGGGAGGCTGGAGGAAATGCCATGGCCCCCAGATAATCACCAGGTAATGAAAAGAACTGGCCCAGGGCTGGGGGGAATGCAGAGGATACAGAGCTGGAACCATAAATCTCTCTTCGAGGAGGGGTACAGAATGGGGGACCTGACAGTTGGAGCCCATCCAGGTAATTTCACATGAAGTATCTGAACCTTGAGGGGAGGGAGGAGGGAAGATGAGAGAGGCAGGCAGGGGTGTGATCCAGAGACAAGGGAAGAAGCTGAAAGAGAGAGAGATAAGAGACACCAATATGAGAGATGGAAGGGAGGGCAAGAGATCAGAACAGCCACGGGGGGAGGCAGCAGCAAGGAGATAGATGGAAGGGGATGGAGATGGAGAGACCTGAGCTAGAATAACTAGGACATGGGAGAGACTGACAACAACTAAAAGGCGCACAACAGTGAAACTCATAGAGATATGATGGTATGAGAGACTCTCAGAGACTGAAGGAGGGAGGGAGGGAGAGAGAGGGGCTGATGGCCAACATAGTCCTAGAAACACTCAGACCAAAAAATATTTGGAGACAGAAAGACAGATTGACAGACAGACAAACCTGCCTGACGAGGTGAAGGTGAAGGAGGCAAAGAAGGAACAAAGAAAAACAGGAATGCAGTGAAGAGGGGGGAGGGAGCAAGACAAAGAGAGAGAAGGAGGCAAGTGCAGAGCAGGAGGAGGGAGTGAGGCCAGGGAGGAGGATATATATTTTCTTTATGATCCTCTTCAATCTCACTCTGCTCGCTGCTGAGCTGGTTCCCCTCTCAGGTGCTGCTCAGTGGTGGATGTGCCCAGAAAGCTGATAGGGTGAAGCTGCTGCCATAGCTGCTGCCGCTGGGCTCTCTCCCAGTGCCAACCCAGAGGGATCTCAGAGACCCCTGCAGAGAACTGGAAACCCAACCTGCTCCCCATACTCTCCCCAAAATGCTACAGTCAAGAGAGGCCTGAAGCCTAGCCCTAAATTTTCCAGAGCTAATGCAGCCTGACACAATCAGTGCAAGAGAGAGTGGGGAAGAGAGGAAAGAGAAATAGAGGCAGGCAGGCGAGTTCTGAGGGGAGGGTGGGGAGGGTTGGGGACAGGCTTTGGTTGAGGATCACTGGGAAAAGAGTGAGAGGTAAGGGCTGGGGAAATGTCTGCATTTAGAGCTTCTATCATGTATATGCTTTGTGTGTGCAAATAAGTAGCACACAAAACATACACGACAGTAGTGACGGTGCATTACTTTGGGGCCAACAATTTTGACACCTTCTAGAAGACATGATCAATGCCTTCAATCAACTCCCCACCCATGGACCCTTACAAATACACACATGAAACCCACGAAAGGAGAAAGTAAGGCATAAAAGAGATCCTGAAGCCAGTGTACATGCGTGAATGTATGTTTTTAGGGACTGGTGATGGAGTAACCCGCCAAGTTTCTGAAGACACAAAACTGAGCATGGCAACCTCAACCTTCCCTTTCTTCCCTAGGCCTTTTTTGAGGCTGAGGAAGTAGCTGAGCTACGCAAAGACTAGCTCTCCCAGGTCCTCTTAGGGCTAAGTGAGACCATAAGAACATTAATGCACACAGTCTAAAGGGGAATCGTCCCCCCTTCCCCACCAGCCACATTCAAGGTCACAGAGGCCAGATGACTGGTTACAGTTAGATTCCAAGGAGTCTCTTTAGAAGCAGGAAGAACCCTAACACAGGTGGTTTGGACTAAATTCTGAGGCTGCAGAGCAACAACCAAAGTCACCTACCTCTTCTTACACCCATCCCAAAGGAGTGAGAGCAGAGGTCACCAGGGGATATAATCAGAGAGACTTCACAAACCAGGGAAAAGGAAGGTCCAATCTCCAGAGCCCCTGGCAACAGGTAGATAAGTCAGTACATCTGGAATAGGGACCAGCGTTGAGCAGCCTAGGCTCCAGGCCAGCTGAAGGACCCTCAAGGCAGCTCCAGGTCTCTTCCTTGGGTGGGTCCCACAAAGCCGGCAATTGGGAAGCTCTGCAATACCAGAGAGGACCGCTAGGGAGTGCTCGCTAACAGCCAGCCTCCAGAGAGGCAAGAGCTGGCTGACTTGAAGGAGACCGGAAGAAGACAATCGATCAGAGTCGCCCTGGCAACCGGGCTGAGCCTGAGACAGACAGCACATCGATAATGAAATCATCGTTAAATGACTTCAAGCCCTAATTAATAATCCAGGCCAACTGAGGCCATGCCTGACTGTGGTCGGGGGAGGGGATGTCTCTGTTGGAGGAACACTGGAAGCTTCTGGACAATTAATCAATTAATCCACTCACTCAATAATTGGCTCCTTTGTCCTCTGCCATGCCCCCCTCCCCCACCTCATCCACCTCTGACTGTGGAAAGGGTAAGAAGAGATGTAAGGTTAATAGTTTCCAGGGGCCATGGAGCCTCCCTCTCCCCTCCTCTTTCTCCATAGGTCTGTTTCCTGGACCAACTCACAAAAGCCTTTCCTGTGCTCTTCTACAAAACCCTCCAGGACTGTTCCAGGATCTGGAGTCCTAGCTGTCCGGATACCTCTACATTTCCCCCCACCAAACTCCCACCTCCTCCCTTTGCCACACACACACACACACACACACACAATCACCGACTCACAGCCCACACAGGTTGAAGAAAAAGCAGTGAACAGGTGATCATGAGAGTCAGGTAATCCCAGGCCCACCACCAGGTATGTGACCTTAGGCAAGTTACTTGCCCTCTCCAAGGCCTCAGTTTCCTCATCTGTAACCTGAGGAAATCTGATTTCTAAAGTTCCCCATTGTCTATTATTCTAATAACTGGATCTGCATCATCTCCCACTCTTCTCTACTCAGTTTCCTTACCTTGGGAAATATAAAAGGGGGACTGGGAGGAGTGTCAGGTCCTGATTTATGAAGTGGCCCGTCCCCAAGGAACTCACCTTGAGACCTGGAAAAGGGGAGATGGCAGAAGAGTATATGCAGGAAAGTCTCCCCCAGCCCATCACCCACCTGCCCAGTCATTCTGGCCCTTGCCACCCACCTTGCTTATTGCTTGACACAACCCCCAGCAGGAAATGAAAAAGGTACAGGAAATTGCACTTTAAATCCCCCAGCTCCTGGCTCCCTCCACCCAGCCAGGGAACTGGGGGCCGACTAACCTCACAGACCAGGCTTTCCCTGTTTGCAATTAGTAAGACTCTTAGAAGGGAAGGGGCCTCCCAGCAGAAAGAGCCCCTCTCTCCTAAACAGCTAAGCAGGTTATCCTAAAAAAGTGGTGCTGGAGTAGAGCGCATTGAGTTTGGAGAGAAGGAACCAGAGGATCTTGGGAAAGATAAAGAGAGCCAGTGAGAGCACCAGGACTGGACAGGAGATACCCTCCTTTCTGCGAGAGCTGATTTATAGTGCCACCTGTAGGTGGGAGAAGTGGTGTGCAGCCAAAGGCTGGTGGGCTGAAGGGCTCGGGGGCTGAGGAGGAAACTCTAGAGAAGCCCTGCAGAGAGGAGCAGGGAGCAAAACCCACCAGGTCCATCCCACCCTCATGGACACGAGGAGTTTAATAAAGTTCAGAATTACTTAAGTGTAATTAAAGCCAGGAGCTAGGTAATTACATTTCTTCTCCAAATGACACTCTTTACCTTCCTCCACATATAACACATCTTTTATAAAAGACATTGAACCAGATCCTGGACTTTAAAAAGTACCTCCACTAGAAGGAGCCCTTGTGGCACAGTGGTTAAGCGTTCCGCTGATAACTGAATGGCCATTCGAACCCACCAGCCGCTCTGCAGGAGAAAGAAGCGGTAGCTTGCTTCTGTAAAGATTACAACCTTGGAAACCCTATGGGGCAGTTCTACCCTGTGCCATAGGGTTGCTGGAGAGATGGGCTTAATTTCAGCAAAAGAAATTTAGAATCAACTTTGAGAAGGATTTTCTTAGAGCTAGGTTAGTAAAAGCTAGAAGAAACGAGCTAGGGAAGAGAAACATGATAGAATCTCCTTCAACTCACATTCCCCATCACACACACACACCCCAAACAGGAAAAGAAAAGCCCTCTCTCTTCACTGTCGTTTCTTTTCATGGGAAGATTGGCCTCCAGACAGGGCAAAATAGAGTCTCTCTAAATATTAGGAAAATAACTCCCCTCTAACCCATAGCTCAAAGGATCCCTGGTGGTGCAATGGTTAAGGGCTCGGCTGCTAACCAAAAGATTGGAGGTTCAAACCCACCATCTGCTCCACAGAAGAAAAGACTTGGAGATCTGCTCCTGTAAAGATTTCAGCCTTGGAAACCTTATGGGACAGTTCTACTCTGTCCTTCAGGGTCGTTATGAGTCGGAATCAACTCAACCACACACAACAACAACCCACAGTTCTGGGAATCCCTGGGTAGGGCAAATGGTTAACGTGCTCAAATGCTAACTGGAAGGCTGGAGGTTCAAGTACACCAGAGGTGACTCAGAAAAAAGGTCTGGCGATCTACGTCCAAAAAATTAGCCACTGAAAACCCTACGGGGTGCAGTTCTACTCTGACACACATGAGGTCGCCATGCGTCGGAATCGATACAACGGCAACTGGTACTGGTTAACCCATAGCTCCAGGAGCGAGGTGACTGTTTCCCCTCCCCAGGTCAGGGGAGGTAATAAAAACACACTGCAGAAGGATTATACAGCATGTAGGTTAAGAGTCTCACAAGCAGACACCTAGCTTTGTGCCCTCTCCCCCAAGCCCTCACTCTCCCATTTTATCTCAACCTCTTTGCACCTTTTAGTGTCCATTCTTTGTACTCACCCTGTGAGCCCAGCCCTGTCCTGAGCCCCGAGGCAAGGGAAAGGATCCAAAAGCAGGAGACAGGACTCTTCTCTCTGGGAGGTAAGTTAGGGGACACGCAAGACAAGAAAACCAGACTGAGCAAAGAAGAAATGCAAAGAAGGCAGACCCCTCAAGTGCTGAGAGGATATATGGAAAGGAGAGCGGAAATGGTGAATTGAGAGTATAAAGCAAGATCAAAGAGAAGTAAATGCCAGGTTTAGCAGCTGGAGAGGGCGAAAAGGGCTTGGGAGGCAGGAGATTGATGTGCCTAGTAGGTGTGAAGACAATATGCTGGGAAAACATTAAAGATGAGGATGAGGATGGTTTCAAACGTCAAATACATTTAGATCTATAACTTTATAACTGTACAAAGTTCTTTTGCATAAATATCATTTTATCCTCAATAATAAACCACAGAAGCAGTTATTAGTATTGCCATTTTACAGAAAACAAAACTAAGGCACACAGAGGTTAAGTAACTTGCCTAGGGTCACAGAGTGGGTAAGTGGCAGAGCCAGGAATAAAGTTGCTGCATTCTAGTGCCAACTCCTGCAGGTTTTGCCTTAGGAGGCAGTCAGGCTTGGGGCCCAGTTTTGCAAGGAACAGGTTACTCCCCAGAGGGCAGAAGACCTGCCTCCTTGTGCCCCTTTCAGTATATTCTGCTCAGGAGACCTCTGGCAAGTCAGTTAACTTGTCTAGGCCTCACCTATGAAATGCAGAAATAATATCCTCTGAAGGTAGAAGCCTAGACCAGATAATTTATTGAAGTTTTTCAGCTTTAAAATGCATAATTCAATCCATGATAAGGGTAGGTAAAGAGAACAGCCAGGATACAAGTCCCAACACCTTCCGTCTTTCCATTACCTCCCTCTCAGACCCTAGTCTTCCCCTCTCTCTTTCTGTCTACTGACCCCCAGAGGCCTCTTACCCGCATTTCATGGCCTGAGCAGCTGTCTCCACCCAGCCGTGGCTCACTGGCCCGTGGAATCCAGGCTCATCCATCCTTATAGCATACGAGGATACACCAAGGCCAGGGAAGTCAACCTGGCTTCCCAGTATCTTGCCCACCTAGTCCAGGGTCACCAGAGAACTTCAGTAATGGGGCATTTTACGTTGCTATTCCATCTCCGCTTCCACTGCCACCCCATCACAGAGATCTTCAAGATTTCCTGGCCCAAGCTCTCTGCTGTGGCCCAGCAAACCTGCTCTCCCAAATCCTGCCTCCTCCATCCCTCTGCCTCCCTAATACACATTCCCCAACACGTATACACACATGCATACCCACACATTTCTTCCTCATCTGCCTCCAAGGTTCACATTAGCCATCCCCTACCTCGTGATAATGGATTTTACTGAGAGCTCTAACTCCTCCGTTCTCTCGGTTTTGCTGCTCCCTGCTAATTAAATGAGTAATATTCTCCTTGTCTTCTAGGAAGCATTCTGGACTTCCTCCCTGTCTTCCTCCATCTTCCATCATGGGGCTTGGTCCAGTTGCTCCCGACCAACTCAACTCACAAACATTTGCTGAGTGAGCGCCCAGAGCTCTAATCTTACCATCAGCCTAGGAGCTCCTGCAAGGCAGGGCCCATGCTCCTCCCTCTGGGTCTCCCCTCAGTGCCCAGCACAATGCTCTGCATATAGCAAAATGGCCAGACAGAGGGTAAGCAAGAGGTATAAATCATTGATTCTGCTTCCTAGGAGAGAGGAGAGACTGGGGGAAGGGACCCAAGCAGGGATAGAATTCTGGGTCCTTGTAAAGTTTAAGTATCAAGGAGACTGGCAACTGGAGGAAATTGATCTCAGTGGGGTCCTGCTTTCCTGTAGAAATTTCAAAGCACCTTTGGATGTGTGTGTGTGTACATACACATGGTGGGGAGAGGAGGATGCAGGTCTGAAGCTCTAGGAGTCCAATTCCTACCTGGGTGCTGGAGTACTGGGGAAGGTGGACCCCCAGATCCATTGCAGCCTCCGAGAGGACATGGTCCCATGACTCTGCATCTCTACAGAGGGCAACCAGTGTACCTGCAGTAGGACTATCACAGGTTAGACTTTGGGCATGCCCCCTAATCCCTGGATTTTCATTTGCTAAGCCCAGGGTAGCAATCTACATGGTTTCCTTTGTTCTGTGGTTCAGTCCAATTTCCACTCTCCTTTCTGTCCACACTCACCGACATCTCTTGTGCTCAGAGCTTAGAGCATTTATTAGGTTGAGTCATATGAAATTCCTGATATTCAATCATTTTTGGTGTATAAAACCTATTACACTTTGGTTCTTCTCTCCGCAAAACACTTTTTTTTTTTAAACTCCAGCCTGGGGAGGCAGGAGAGTAGATTGAGCAACGGTAGAAGCGAAAGAGAATAATAATAAGAGCTAATTTTTACTGAGTACATACTATGTGCCAAGTACGTTACATTCATTATCACAGTACTAATTCTCACAATAGTCCCAGCAGCACCTAACGTTATTTACCCATGTTTTACAGGTAAGGAAATTCAGATTAAGAGACCATATGGCAAGAAACAGGGCTGGGATTTACTGAGGCCAAGCCCCACTGCCTGGTCACTGCCACCCGTAATCAGGGGAAGCCGTGGCAGAGACAGAGCTACCAAGCAATGGCTGCAGCTTCGCAAAAAGAAGGGAGAGGAAGAAATAAACCAAACTCGCCAGAGGAGCCCCAGTTGGGAGGGGGTTGAGGCAATGCCCAGCGACGGTACCTGAAAGACCTAGGGGTAGAAGGGCCAGTCAGCAGGAAGGTGGTGGGGCACCAGAGGAAGAACCTGTAGAAAGGGAGCGAGGGTGGGAAGGGAGACTGGAAGACTGAAGCAGCAGGGAGAGCGGAAGGAGAACTTGGAGAGGGAGGCCAAGAGGTATACTACTGGTAGAGGTGAGGGGCGTCCACACAAAGGAACCGGACTAGTGAGTCTACAACGCTTAAGAGAGAGTAATGGCAAGCCGAGCGTAGGGAAGAGATAAAGCCCAAGCGAAAGTGTTAAACACGGGAAGGGAGAGAAAGACTCTGTGGAAGAGATACAGAGACTGCGGCAAACAGAAGACATGGAGAGTTAGAGGCAGAGAGGGGAGAGGGGGGAGCTGGAGTCAGCAGCAACGAGAGAGAAAGAGAGAGACTCTAAAAAGAGAAAGGAGAGGGGAAAGATCCTAAAAACGCCGCTCTAGTGTGGGGAGGGACCTTCATCTCAAGGACACAGAGAAAAGTAGATGGATGGGGAAGCGACGAACGAGCGGCCGTCCTGCGGAGCGAGCCGCCGAGCCTGGCCGCCCGGGATGGCGCTTCCCCCGCCCCGCCGGCCGCCCTCCCTCGCCCCGGCCGGGCCCCTCCTCCGCGCGGGCATGAAATTGGCTGCAGCAGTAATGAGTCCGCGCCGCGCGGAGGAGGCTGAGGGCCCGCCAGGGAGCCCTGCGCGCCTCGTTTAGCTTGTTTATTGTTCAGGCCTAATTAAAACGTTCCACGGCGCTGCGTTTACATCCGCCCCCCGCTAATGAATTCCCCGCCGCCGGGCGATTTCGGAAACTGCCGCGGGCCGGAAGGGGGGTGGGAGGTGGCGGGGCTGGGGAAGGATTAGAGGAGGCGCCCACACACACACAGACACACACACACACACACAGACACACACACACACACACCCCTATCCACTGCCAAAGGAGCAATTAGACCACCGGCGATTCGCTCCGAGGTCCGAGTGCGCGCCCCAGTCCCATCGCCCCAAACCCTAGCGGGTTTGGAAGGCAGGGGTCGGACAGCTCGGAGGAGGGGCGCGGGGAGTGGGGTCAGGAGTGAGTGTGGGTCCTCCTGTGCCTGCGGCGGGTCCGTGTATGCTTGTGCGTGAGGGCACCTGCTCTGCGGGGCGCGTCCGCGGAGCGGCCTGTGCACGCAGAACTGTGTCTGTCGGCTTGTCCGTCCCTCTGGCTGTTCATACCTGTTTATCCCCTGCAGGGGGGGGAGTCTCCGTGGCTTACAGTGTTTCTGGTCTCTCTGGGAGTAGTTGTTTGCTGTTTTGCTGTTTGCTTCCTTGTCACGACCTCAGCGAGGGGAGATAGAGCCAGCGGAAGGAGAGAGACAGACGGCGATGCTTGGGTGGCCAGGGCTCCCCACTGGCCCCACTCCTCCTGCAGACACGTGCATGAACCCACACACGTACACGCAGCACACACACATACACACAACACACACACCCAGGCTTACATCCGCTGTAAGTAACCAAATAAAATGCACAAGTAACAACTGAAACACCGTTCACACATGACCATATGGAAACACACAAATGAACAAATGCTCTCAGACACAGCCACATGCCAATCACACACAGATGGAAAGACAAGAGCTGGGGCACAAAGCCACCTAGATTTACATGCCACATGCACACATACACACATAGAGAAGATATTCAAACCTTGAGTACACACCTGTCCAGACCATTGCACACATACACATCACTGCCTAGAGACACGTGGCAGTGCACCCTCCAGTGGGCCATGATTCCTCTCAGCAAATGCTCATCACCAAGCCTGGCTTCAAAACCTGGCCCCTCCATCCCCCTTGGTGCTGGTTTCCCAATCCAACTCCTCATTCCAAGCCCGCAAAGTTGTCCCTGGCCTCCCTTATGGTTTGCTTATCCCTGCCTCGGAACCATCAGAGAGAGGCTCTCTTCCTCTTCTACACCCTTCCATTCCCTTTTGGGTTCCTCCTTCCACATCCCCACTCATAACACCCCTCCTCCAGGCAGTCTTCCTCTGATTCTGAATTTGCCCTAGTCATCTGAGTGGTAGCAGGTTACTGGTAATGTAAGGTGGGCTGTAAGCTCCCAAGAGCAGGACAACTTGTGACCAAGTATTTCTGTCAAATGCCAGGCCTCACTCCTCCAGTTAGGGGGGGTGGGGGGGCAGGGGTAGGCTACAAATGCTCCTGGGAACACTCCCAAAATAAAAAACCAAACCCGTTGCTGTTGAGTCGATTCCGACTCATAGTGACTCTATAGGACAGAGTAGAACTGTTCCATAGGGTTTCCAAGGAGCGGCTGGTGGATTTGAACTGCCGAACCCTTAACCACTGCACCACCAGGGCCCCCAGAACACTCCTACATAATTTTAATGAACAGAAAGATGAACCTGGGCCTCCAGCAGCTGCCAGGAAGGTCACTGTCTGTCACATCCTGCAAGTGTCTCCTTCAGAAAGGACTTTTAGAGCCACTTTGGAGGTGGATACACCCTCCAGTGTGTCTTCCCACATTCACCTTGTTCTTAATACTGCTCCCCAGCTAGGTCCTCACCTTGTTCTCCCACCTTGATTCCTAACAATTGACTGTTTGCAAAAATTAGATCCACCCCTAAAGGTTAAAGATTTGCCTCTGGTGAGGATACTCAGCTGTGTTGCAGGTTTTACAGGCAATCCCCAAAGAGGAATATGCCAGGAATGACCCAGGGAACTGCTGGGCAGCAGCAGCTGAAAGTGCAATTTTGAAGGCAATGGTATGCATTAGAATAGGTTTTTGTACTTAAAAAAAAAAAAGACAAGGTCACCCTAAAAAAAACTCTCTTTGACTGCCTCCCCAACTCACTGTAGAGTTGTTTCATCACAGCCCAGCCTCTTGGGGAGATAGGTGCCCTGCCTGCTTTCACCCTTTCCGTTTCGCCTTAGCGTGCTTCTTCTAGAAAGAAAGCCATGTCCCTCTCCATGCTCCTCTCTCCCGCCTGCAGTCAGAGGCCCCCTCCCTCTCCCTGTCTCCCACCCACACACGCCTCCATATTTCTTTCTCCACCTCTGTCTTTCTCTGACTGTCCTCTGTCGATTTCTTTACTCCTCTTTTCTATATCCATTTCTCCCTCTGATCTCTGTTGGGGTTCTGCCATTTCTATCTGTCTGTCTTTCTCTAACTTCAGTCTTTTTTCTGTCCTCCCCTCCACCCCCACCCCCAGCCCCAATTGCTCAGAGCAGGCTTTGCAGAGGGAGGGTGTGTGGCAGTCTAGTTCAGCACCAGATACTGACATTTTCAATAAAAGCCCTGAATTGCTCTGTTCCTGCACACACCAGGTCCTGGGAGGAAGGCAGAGCCCTTGACCCACAGCCTCCATCCTACCCTCTGCAACCTCTGCCTTCCCCTTTTCGCTGCCTCCTCCCTCCTTGGGTTTCCATTTCCTCTCTTCTCTGGCTCCCCCTTCCCCCGTTCCCTTCTGTGCCTCCCTCGCTCTCTGTCTCCTTGTACACCTCTCCCGGCCTCTTCTCAGCCTTGGCCTCAAGTTCATCTGTCTCTGGCTCTGGGTCCATTACTTTCAGTTCCCCCTGGGCCTGGGTCCATCTCTTGTCTCTGAGTCAGGTCTATGTTATCTCTGGTCTCTGGGTGTCTCTATCTTTTTATCTGTCTTCTTCACACTTTCTTTCTGCTCTCTCCTGTCTCTGGGTCTGTCTCTCCCGTGTCTCTGTTTCTGCTCGGAGAGTGTCTGTCTCTTCACTCTGTATCTTGGTCTCCGACTCTGCCCTTGTCGTTTCCAGAGCGTATGACCGATTCTGCCTTATTGGTCTCACTCTGTCTGTCCCTCTTGGCTTGAATTGACCGGGTCTTTCTGTCCCTGTCTGTCCGTCTGCCCCATTCTCTGCTGCTTTGCACTGCCTCGCAGTTACGGGGATGAGGGGGCGCCTGGGAGGAGGCGGCGGTTGGGCGCGGAGTGCTCTGAGAGGGAAGGGGGCGGGCAGCCCTTTGTGTAGAAGATTGACGGCCGCGCGGCGCAGTCCCCGCAGCGCTGATTAGGATGCAGCGCGGGCTCCTACTGCGGCAATCTCCTCCTCACCGAACATTCTCCACGACTCCAAATGTTGGTCCCCTCCCTGCCTCCTATCCTGGCCTCTCAGGGTTGTATGGCCTTTCCCGCCCCAGTTTCCCCACTGGGAGCCACTGGAAATTTTGGGAGAGTACCCGAGGACCCCCTGTCTCCACCCAGGTACCTATACGTCTTGGTGATTCTAAGGAAAACGGAATGAGGAGAAGCGCGAGGCAAACTAGAGGGGCTTCGCGGAGGGCTGTGTGTATAAAGAACAGAAACGTGGCTGGGAGCACAGATGCTTCTGGACAGCAGTATCCCACTCCATGTTCCTCCCTCCGCCTGCAGTTAGAGGCCAAACGGCTCCCTGCACCCCCTCAGACACCCTTGGAGCAACAAGTCCAGGGAGGAGATACCAGAGGTCTTAAAATACAGGAAGGGAAGTGGAAAATGTGTCTTGACCCTTTCTTATCCCCTCAGCACCTATAACCATTCCCTGTACCTAGTAAGCTCTCAATAAAACTGTTGACTCCTATTTCACCATTTTTCCCGTATTCTGCCTAAATCAATGGATCTCAATTCTTCTAAATATTGTATGCCTTCCCATGTCCCCTACCCACTCACCCCCAGCAACTCAGTATCTGCTCTCTGGATGATTTCCCCTGCCAAGTCTTCCAAGCCCCCTAGTTATTGGACCCAGCTCTAAATCCCAGTCATTCCAACAACTACTCCTCCATCTACCTGATGTCCCTTCTTCCTCCTCTCCCTCCTTTGCCCACCCCAATGCAGCCTGGCACACTGGGTTTCTCCCCAAAGACAATCACTAATGGGCAGTGAGTACTAGGAGGGGAGAGCCAAGGGCAGCCTGGTGGGTGGGAGGGGATTCCAGAGCTAACAAATAACGAGCCCTGTCAGCACCTGTCAAATATGCCATCTCCCTCCATCAGCCCTGTCTCTTGACTCCTGGCTCCTGCCAATCCATCTCCGCACTGACGCTGACGGACTGAGCTCAGTGCAACTTCGTGGAAGCCAAGAAGCACAATGCTTGGTCTGCTCCAGACCCATTTTTTCCAGGAATGTCGCCAGACTCTGACTTTTTTCTTTGAAAACTCCCAGTGACCCTAGAAAGCTGGATTGTAGATAGAACCCTCTTCTCCCCCAACCCAATATCTTGATCCCAGGCCCTTGTCTCCACCACACATTCCCCAAAAGCAGAACTTAAAACTTCAGGTAGTGGTATAGAGGGTTAAACCTCAGGAACACTTTCCCAGCTTTACGGAGGCTGCGAGTACCTCCACGAACTAGCGAAATGGTTGGGAAAAAACGCGATAGACCATAGATTGCTTCTTGCAGTATATGCAATTTCCACCTGGGGGCGAGGGACGCCATTCTGCGGACTTGAACAGAACCTTCTCAGCGGCGACCTGCGAAGGGCTCGGTGGCCACAGGAGGGCGGCAAAGAACCTCGCTCTCTGCAGAGCCTGATGTCGGCCCTGGGTGTTGTCTGGCATGGGGTAAGATCAGGCTAGGCTGTTCAGGTTGGGGGAGTCTTTGGCTGGAGCAAGAACTCACCAATTTACAAATTCAGGAAATCCCTCTTGTAGCCCTTTCCACCAGCACCCCCTCTCAGATTTTTTGGTCCCTGAAATGCCATCGCCCACCCAGCCCCCCTTCCATTTTCTGGTCCCCCAGTATTTGTGAGGTTGCTGGCACAGAAGGGCCCTGTGGCTTTTCCTTCACGGTTGTACAGCAAATAACACCCAAGTTCAGATAAGTGACTTTTCTCAGGGTCCCAGCTGATAAGTGGAGCCAGAACTAAAATCCAAGTTGTCTTGATTCTTAGTGCAGGAGTCTTCCCATTGCATCTCTGATATAAAACCACCCATTACAGGCCCCGATAGGAGCCAGCTGTCATGGATTGACATGTGTTAATATGTGTCAGCTTGGCTAGACCATGATTCTCAGTATTGTGCAATTGTCCTTCATTTTGTGATCTGATGTAATTGTCCTCCATTTCGTGGTTATATAATTATGTGTTATAAATCCTAAACTTCTATATGTTAATGAGGCAGGATTAGTGTAGGGTGTATTAAAGGGTGTGTGATGATGTCTTAGTCATCTACTGCTGCTATAACAGAAACACCACAAGTGGATGGCTTTAACAAAGAGAAGTTTATTCTCTCAAGTTCAGTAGGCTAGAAGTCCGAATTCAGGGCGCCGGCTCCAGGGGAAGGCCTCTCTCTGTCAGCTCTGGAGAAGGTCCTCATCATCATCAGTCTTCCCCTGGATTAGGAGCTTCTCTGTGCAGGAACCTCGGGTCCAAAGGATGCGCTCTGCTCCTGGTGCTTCTTCCTTGGTTGTAAGAGGTCCCCATGTGCCTCTGCTCGCTTCTCTCTTTTATATCTCAAAAGAGATTGGCTTAAGATACTATCCAATCTTGTATACCTCATCAGTATAACTGCTGCTAATCCATCTTATTACATCATAGTGCTAGAGTTCACATCACAAAAGGAAATCACATCAGATTACAAAATGCTACACAGTCCTACAATACTGGGAATCGTGACCCAGTCAAGTTGATACACACATTTTTGGGGGGACATAATTCAATCTATAACATTCTACCCTTTGGCCCTCAAAAAATCACATCCTTGCAACATGCAAAACATATTCATCCCATCATACCATAGCAAAAGTCTTAACTCTAAGTCCAAAATCCAAAAATTCTTCTTCATCTGTGAAATCTAGAATACAAGTTATCTTCTTTCAGAGGTACAATGGCAGAACAGGAACAAGCTAGACATTTCCATTAAAAACAGGAGACATTGCAGGGAAAGAAGGGATAACAGGCACCAAGCAAGTCAGCAGAACACATTACATTAGCCCTCAAGGCTTTGCAAATAATCCTCTGTTTTCTGAGACCATTTACACAATAGCCCTGTACTCCAAACTCCAGATTCTGAGTGGAGGCCCCTCAGTCCTGGGCTTATATATATTTGCTTCTCTAGAAAACCCAGCCTAAGACATTTGGAACCGAGAGTGAGATGCTGCTTTAACAGATACCTAAAATGTGGAAGCGGTTTTGAAACTGTGAATGGATAGGTTCCTGTGCTGAGATGCTCCCAGAACAAGGGAAGACTTATGACAAGGACCTTCCTCCAGAGCCGACAGAGAGAGAAAGCCTTCCCCTGGAGCTGCCGCCCTGAATTTGGACTTGTAACCTACTAGACTGTGAGAAAATAAATTTCTCTTTGATAAAGCCATTCACTTGTGGTATTTCTGTTATAGCAGCACTAAATAACTAAGACACCAGTTGACAACTCTAGGCTTACAAAATTGATGCAAAAACCACACTTTCCCCATGTTTACATACATGTGACTGGTACATGTAGGACTGTTAGCCACAGAGCACAGAGACACACACTATGGATGCCTTGCCATGCACCTCCTCATCCTTAGGCACATACACCCTCTGCCCCTCAGAGTTCCACAGTCCCTGTCCCTTCTTCCTAGTTCCAGAATTACAAGAGGATCTTCTGTTCATTTATAATGTGTGCTTTTCACTGTATGGTCAGGGGCTGCCTAGAGTTGCAGACAGAGAAGTCCTTCCCCAGCTCTAACTTTGATCTCTCCTACCACAGCCCTTTACAGATGCAAGGAGAGGGCTGCCCAGAGTCCGAAGCCCTCTCTTCCCAGGAATCCTCTCTCTCAGTCCGCTCGCTGATTCTCACCACTCCCATCGCTCTGCTGACCCACCACATTCTCACTCCTCTGCCAGAGCCTTCTTGCTGCTACTGGCCCTTCTTTAATCTCGGAAGTTAAGCCACCTGGAGAGGTGAGCGCAGAAAAGATTGGGGAGAGGTAAGAGGGATGGGGAAGAAAACCCATCACCAAGCCAGGAGAGGGCACTCTACCGGCTCCATTTACCCTCAGCTGGGAAGTTCTACTTTGAGTGTGACCTCAGTCTTCTGGCTAGTCCTCACTTCTTCCACTCTCCTTGGAGCTGAAGAGCCAACAGAGGTAAGAATAACTGAAGAGTGGTGCCAATTGTGTTGTGCGGGTGTGCACAAACTCATGGACTGGTGGGCTGAGTGAGTGTATACATGTGTGCCACATACCACCCCTTCCTCACAGCTCCCCCCACCCCCACAGGCACATATGCCATTCCCCATTCAGAGTTCTTCCTTATAAAACAAGAGGAAAACATCGCTACCTATCAAACACTTTATTCCAACTTCCATCCTCTAGGGGAAACCTGAAAAGACAAAACTCTCTCCCTCCTTCTTGTGTCCCTTGTCCACTCTGGTTTTTGAGCTTTCCCCCTAGACTCCCGGGTCCAGCCCCTACACACCTTGTCTGGGATCCAGGAGGCACCAGAGCCTCCTCCCTGCAAAGGACTGAAACGCCAATCACACTGAAGCCTCCTGCGGTGCCCATTCTGCTATGAATTCCCAAGGTCAAAGCCATTCTTGTGTTATTAAAAACATAAATGTTGCATACCAGGCAGCAGGGGAAAAAATTATAAGGCAGCCAGACGAGAGGGAGACGGAGGGGCCAGTAATTGTCTTCGTCTTGCCAGAGTCAAGCTCCACAGGGCTGGAGCCACACACAGAACATTGCTTTTTAATTTAACTCAGGTCAGCAGCAGCAAATGAGGCAGGGTAGGAATGGCCTTCAGAGGGAGGGCGCTGGGGCATAGCCCCTAGCCCAAGCCTGCAGAGCCAGGGCTTCTGGCCAGGATCTCCAAGCAGTGCCAGGGGAAGCAGAGGGAGAATGGCAGGAAGATTTGGCGGCTCTTAGCCCACCAGGGAAAGGGGCTGAACCATGGCAAGGGTGAGGGGGTGGGGACAGAAGCTTCAAGAATCATTGTGAGAGCCTCCGAGAGTCTAGGTTTTGAGTGGAGGGGAAAGAAAAGGCTTCAAAGGGATTCTAAGTGAGACCAGAAGGACTCAGGCTGATGGAGACAAACCTCCATTTTCCCTTCGCACAGTACCCACTCTACAGAAAAGAATAACAAGTCCCATGATTAGAACTCAGGGTGTTCCCTCTCCCCCAGCACCTGTGAATCCTGAAGCCCATCCAGGGCCCAACTCAGTTACCCACACTACCCAAGTGGAGAAAATTCTCCAGTGAAGTGGCTCACTCTGTCCCCGCCCCTCCATCCCCAAGGATCCAAAGTGGCAAGGGAAAGGAGGATGGGGGTAGAAACTGAGGCACAGAGCTGCCCTTCCTAAGAATTGTCATCACAGGCTGCTTTCTCTGGCCACCATCCCCCCTTTCTTAGGTGACCAGCTTCCCAACTGCAGCTATGCTGTCTATATGGTGGTTCTCTCCATTTCCATTGTTATAGGAAGGACTTGAGTTAGACAAGAGGAGGGATTTTCCAGATCAGCATCTTGGTCAGAGGCACAACCCAGAATGGAGCAAGAGGGAGGGAAGATTGAGGAACCTGGGCTTGTCTGAATACACACAATGAGATTAGGAATTCTGGAGAAGGTGAGGTACTTGCTGGGTATGGGGTGCGGGGAGGCGGACTTTGAAAAAGTTGTGTGACTGTCAGAGACTGTGGCATGCAAATATACTTTGGGATTTATTGGGAAGTACTTTTGCAGATCAGACCCCAACTCCTTTTGTTTCAGTTTCAGCTTGTTTCCCTTTTAGGACTTTTTCAAGGAGGGAGAATTTGAACAGTAAGTTGGAGACTTGAGGACAGAGTTTTAATTATCTCTCTTTCCATCTAGAAGTGTCCTTGCTACTTGGCTTTCCTCCCATATTTCTACTCCCTTGTCAGTTAGGAACTCAGTCTCTAAGGAAACCTCCAATGTCAGTTAGGAATTCTGAGGCACACTACCTCCATAATACACGTCTCTGTCTCCACCCCCTTCTCTTGCTTTCCAGGAGTTCCACTCTCAGCACTGGAATCCCGACTCTGCAGTTCTCAGCTTCTACCACAAGGTAGCGGCCAATGCGTCAGTTGGCCCAGAGCTAGACCTGGTCCTCACCAGAGCCAGGACTCTCTCTCCACCCAGATCTCCACCCCCTCACCCAGGTCTCCACCCCCCAACCCAGACCTCCAGCCTCCCCCCCACCCCAACAAAAGCTCTAGCTCCCCACATACACACACACCCCAGGCCAACCCCAAGGGTTTTAGGAAAGAAAGAGCTTCCTGGAAAGACTCAGGCTTTGGGGCTAGGAGGCTGGGTGAGCACTGGGCAGAAGGAAGAGGGAAAGAGTAGCCTGAGAGAGAAGATGATTCTGAAGGGATGGGATAAGGAAGCAGGTAGTCAGGTGCAGTGAGAAGCCCAAGTTGAGAAACCACAGTGGGGCTGCTTGCCACTCCCCACTCCAGGCCCAGGATCCTAGGGACTCAGGGGAGCAGTCGAGAGGGTAGGCAGGAGAGGGGAGGCCTATTAACCCGGGCCAGAGGAGAAAGAGGAGCTGGGGTGAGGCCCAAAGCAGAATAAAACACCAGAATAAGGTCAGGGAAAGGATCTGCATCGCTACCTCCTTCCTCAATATTAGACCCACTGGACGCCATTATCCCTGCCATTCCCAGAAAACAGAAAAAGAGTTCAGTCAATTCTCAACTGCTGTCCTGATCTTCCTGATTGCACAGAGAGGGGTCTTAGGAGGAAAGGAAGAGGGAAAGAGGCAGATCCAAATGGAAGAGAAAACACACTCCTTCAACTCACCAACCCATGTGGGGGAGGTCAGGGACAAGACACAGTCAGGAAAGAAAAGAATAAGGAGAGGCCTACAGGTTCCATGGCAGCAGTTTATAAAAGAAAAGTTGGATCCAGAATCGGGAGGAATAATCAAGGAAGGCTTCCCAAAGGAGACTAAAGGGCAACAAGGCAAAGGGCTACGAGACCGGTCTGGAGGAAGAGGAGGAAAGAAGATGGTTCAGGCTGGGATGGAATGTTATGACGCTAGGAGAAGGGTAGGGAGGAACTGCATACTGGGATGGCTTTCCAGGTGGAGCTAAGGGACCAGATCAGGAGTCCTGAGGGGGGAGAATGAGGAGTTGAAGGAACAGGTATCAGGGGGTGAAAGGCCTTGAAGCCCAGCTGGAAAGGCTGACTTTGCTCAGAGGCCACAGGAGTCACTGCAGGTTTAAGCAAAGGAAAGGGGGCAGCACCCCGGCCAGGCTAAAGTATTACTCCCTGTCCCTTCACCCTCATACAGCCAAGAGAATAGGAACAGAGTCTAGGGTCCTCCAAATGTTGCACAAGAAGGACTCCTAGACCAGAAGTCAGGGGCCTACGTTTTAGAGGCACCCACCACCTAGCAGGGGACACTGGGTGAGTCTTCCTACCTCAGAGGTCTCAAGCGCCAGTCTATAAAGTGAGACCGTTGGAAATGATAGTCTCTAAACTCTCTTCTCTGAGGCTGTCCTGTTCATTCTTGTTCTCCTCCCAAAGGGTGGTCTGGTCCATCTGTGATCCACCAGGATTTAGCTCCACATTTTCTCAGTGTCCCTATACTCCAGGCCCACTCCTCCATCCAGGAGAAACTACTCCCTTGTCAGCTAGGGGTAGTGATCCTCCACATTCCAGTTTCACAAACCCAGCCTAGACCTACTGGCCATCAGGTGCAACAAGAGGAATTGAGGTTAGACTCAAGGAAGAACCTCATAACACAAGAGGTTAAGAAGACTCAGCTTGTGTGAAATTCAGTAAGAATGCATACATGGCCTTACCAGAGGACTTCAAGAAACAAGGAAATTGTTTTGGACCTTGTCTGGTAGTGCTGATGAGGGAAAAGTTTTCACTATGGCTACAGTCCTCCCACAGGCAGAAGAATGCACACAAAGACTTCTTGGGACTCTACCACCCTAAGGAAAAGTAGTTGAGCCTAGAGTTAAAAAGATTTTAGCCTACTTAGAGGAAGATAATATCCAAAACCTACTTAGGGTAGGGGAGAAGAGAGTAGGTGTCTGGGCACCTCCCTCCTGCCCTGGCCCCACCTCTTCATCAAGCAGTGCCTCTGGGCACTTCCAACTCAAGCCCTGAGGGGAGGCCTCAAGGACCTGGAACCCTGACACCATCCCCCTGTGCCTGGCAGGGCAGAGGCACCCACTTCTCAGGCTTCATCCCACACACCCCAGCCAGAAACAGCCTTCCTCTCCTGGACTCTTGCCTAGCTCCACCACACACCACATCCTGGAATCTGTCAGAGATTTGGGCAAATCAAAGACATCTTCAGCTGTGAGTCTTCAGGCTCTCCTGGAACACCACATGCATATATATGTATATACACACACACACAAACACACACATATACATATGCACACTCTCCCATGCATACACACATACTCTCAAAATACACACATATACACATATTCATTCATACACTATATACAATTCTATATATAAGTGACACATACCAAGGCACATACTCATAAACTCATACTTACACACATGCATGCACAGCTCACATGCATACTCATACATTCATCAGACACACTTGTACACAGTCACACACACGTGCCTCTCTTCCTTTCTGCTGAGGATCAAGAGTCCAGTCCTCTAGATTCTAGAAGTCTAGAATGTCCAGGGGGAAGCAAGTAAACCCACAGGAAAACTTTTTTGAGTTTCATGGCATAAACTGCAACCCTTTGTTGTATCTCCCTCCTTGCCACCAGATTCTCTAGGACTCTGGTCCAGACCATGGAACTGGAACCTACAAAGACAGTTCATTCATTTGTGAGCACCTAACTATCTGACAACTACAGTGCCTGAAGCTGGGGCAGACATACAAAAGAGAAAGGCCTTCTGCCCCAGTGATGTGATGGAAAAGAGCAAGAGCTCAAGAGTCAGGGACCTGAGTTCAAATCCTACCTCTCTTAATAAACGGTGTTACTTTGGGCAGGTTACTTAACCTCTCTGAGCCTTCGCTTCATCACCTGTAAACCAGGGTTAATAAAACTTACCCAGTAGTGCTGTGAGGATTAAAAGACAGGGAAAGCTCCCCGGAGCAATCTGCCCACCAGTGAAAAGTGTTCCCATTGCTTCCCCCAAGCCCCTGTGATGGAGGTTGGGCAGAGCATCTCCACAACCTCCTCCCAGTCCTGTAGTCGCTGAAACAGGGAATCCATTCTCCTTCAGTCTCAGACCCCCAAATTCTGAGCACACCTTAGGAAACTTGATCCAACTCTCCCCACCACTCCCCCGGCCTAGCCACCCCCCCGCCCCGTGCTGGTCCATCATGCCTCTCGCCGGTTTGCAGGTCGCGTTTTCCGTAATAACCTTTAATGCGGCTGGCCACGGCCCAAATGTTCGCGATGGAGCGCTGGGCCCCGCGCATCAGATGGACGATGAAGTGTTAATCATCCCCCAGGGAGCCGTCCCGCGGAAAGTCGTCATTAATTTCTCTGAATTACACCAATTCCGAGACATTCTTTATGGACAGACAGTACGGGAGACAGTTATATGACAGGACTTGCTGTGCTAAGCAGATGTGGGAGAGATTGCGTCGCCCCATGAATACTAAACAATCGCTCCGAAGAAACCCCACTAGCTCCTACGCTCAGAGCTGGGAAGAGGCCCAGCCCGCCCCTACCCTGACAGGCATACCTCTGCAGGTGTCTTGGGCTGGGGTGGGGGAGGGGGCCATCGCATCCCCACCCCTGCTGCTCAGGAGACGTCCGGAGCTCTGCCTCAGAGCTGGAGGTAGCTCTGGGGGTCCCATCCTCCAAGAACCCACACACATCCTTGCTCTCTCTGTCACTGCCTTTGCTCCCTACATTCCTTTCAGGGCCTAAACTGCATCTGAACTGCATTCTGTGTTCTCCTCTCTTCCACCCTAACCCTCCTCCAGTTCTCCCACCAGACAACTCACCACCCTGCCCAGCTCTGAGTTTCCATCTAGCACTGCCTCATCCTGTTCTACCTCGGCATCCAGCCCCATCTATCATTCCATCCTCCTCTACCTGCTCCATCACTCCACTCCCCACTCGGCCCCACCCTCATCCCTTTGACTCCCTCATCCTGCCAACTTCCCACCCTGCTCACTCTCCACATTAACAACCTTCCACCCTACCCACTTTGCCCCTCCTGTGACTCCTGGCCCACCTGCCCAACTTGTCCACCTCTCTCTCCTGCCCACCTCATCTGCTCACCTCCCTAGACAATGCCACCTCCCAGTGGGCTCCACCTTCCCATTCCCTCCACCTCTCCACACTGCTGCATCCTCTCATTATGCCCTCACTGCCCCGTTTCAAGCCATTTCTCCTACTTCTGCCTTCACATCCTCCCACTCTTCAGAACCTAGAGAAGAAAGGTGAGGTTCAGGGCAGAGTGAAAGGTAGGTTTGCCTCCTTTTCTCTCTCCTCACGCCTCTGCCCGCCCTCCTCCCTCTCTTCCTTGTCGGATACCGGGAAGGGTGTTAACGCGAGCAGAAGAGACATCTCCCCACTAGCAAAGTGGTGAGCGGGCAGGTGACCGGGAAAGGAAAGGGGGTGACCAGAGGAAAACCACCAAGAATCCAGTCACACCTATGGAAAGCCCCGCCCACCAAGGCGAACCCCACCTATTCCTGAGAGGCCTCTGGCGACAGCACCGAAACCCAGCCCACCACTTGCTCCGCCCCAGGTCCGAAGGGTCTGTCTTGGCCGACAAGGGACTTCGGGAGGGCCCAGGGGTATTTGGTCACTCCAGGCCACTCCTCCGCCCCCCTGCCCCCCCCCCTTAGGGGAGAACAGAGGCACAAGCCGACAATTCCCCATCAGGTCTTCCCACTGCCCCTGCCTCCACTCATGTCCACCCCTCCCTCCCGGAAAGACTCCCCCTCAGCTCTAGCGCGGGTTTGGGAGAGAAAGAAAAGTGCGCATCCTTTGCGTCTTTTCTCCTCGCAGATAATTTATGTCTAAGAGCAGAGCAGATGGCGGGTAATTTAGCAATTACCGTGTGCAGGAATGGGACTCGCGCCTCCACATGAAAGCTAAAGATTCCCCATGGCAGTCTCATCTTTTCTGCCTGTTTTCTGTATTTTGTCTCCCCGTCCCTTCTGCCACACCTTGCTGAACTCCAGCACTCAACCGAAGGGGATCTTCTTCTAGGGGTCCCTTTTCATCCTGATCTCTCCCTGTAACAGACATAGGATTTCTGCTTCAGAACACATGAAATAGAGCCCTTCTGCTCATTGAAAGTTCTTCCTCTTCTCTGACCTTAATCTTTCCTGCTGCTATAAATGCTCATACTATCCTGGGAGACTGTGGAGTTCTCTGCCGACCTGTATTCCCTCCCCCTACTTCTTCAGGTTTTCCGTGGTATTTCTCCCAAATATCTGAGTTCCAGATCTTAGGCTTCAGAAGAGGCTTCTGGGTTCCAAGGTCAATCCAGGAGCTGAGGAGTCTGGGTATCTGCATGGGAGGCAAAGGTAAGGGAGGCAGCGATTAACAAGGTAAGATGGGTCCAAGAGTGCTTTGGAGCTGTGTATACACAGTGAGTGGGTAATAAGTGTAAAATGGCTGACTGAGTGAGACGCTGGGCTTAGTAAGGTGAGGTAGGGCAGAGGGGACAGAAATGAAGCTGGAAGGGTCTGAAATGTCCCCTCCCCATATCAATATGGAGAGGGGGTATGTCTTCCCCTCCATCTGCCTCCACCCAACCCAGCCCAGCCCAGGCCACCAGGATACCCACCACCAAGAGGCCAGGCCACCGTACTCCATACACTGTCTCTTCAGCCAGGGCTCCCAGATATCTGACCTCACTCTCTGACCCCTAACCCCATACTCCAGCCTGAATGTTCCATTCCGACAATACCTCAGGTGACCTCTAGGATCTGAAGAGCTGGGTTCTCAGGGTTGTGAGACACCCCTACTGCTACCTCCCCCACCTCCTCCTCATTCGTCAACACCAGAGGAGCACCAATTAATTAACGTGTGCAACCAGCCATGGGCACGATCTCGTTACTCACCACAGGGACCTCCTGTTAACATACCAGACCCCCGGGATGTGGGCACACACCAATTACACAGCCAGCAGCTCGGCTAATCACAGCTCCTAGTGACACTGTGGCTCACAGAGGAATCCTCAGCTTTACCTCCCTCCTACAATCCCCATCCTTCCCGCCTCTGGGAACAGGAGGCTGGAAAGGAGGAGGTGAAGATTGGCAGGAGAAAAGCTGAAACTTGCTGGAAGACAGGAGGCCAGCCATGGAGAGAAAAGTTAAAAAGAAAATATAGAAGAATTTTCCTACTAATCACTTTGGGCTATATAAAGAGCTACTCTGAAATTAGTAATTGTAGCAAGAGGGAGTGCTAGTTAGACTACAAGAAGGACTTCCTGAGAAGCAGGTGCTAGGGTAGGTTTGGACCTGAGAAACAGCAGCCTTTCTCTCCCTACAAGCAGGAGGTAAGAGAAAATGGCCACTGAGGGGGATAAGGCAGGGAGGAAGGGGCAGTTCCAGAAACTCAGGTATCTCGTTCCATTCCGTCCCTGAGCTGTAGTTCAAGGGTACAGAGAGGAGGTGGCCTCACTGCAGACACAAACAGACGGCTCCCCCCCACCCCACACACACGTCCCATTGACTTTGCCATTCTGCTGTCACACCCAGCTTCTCTGAGATTTAACATATTGACTCTCTTGCAGAAAATTGAATTTTCTTCATTACGACTGTCTCCCAACAAAAGCAGCTCATAAATTCTCCATCTTTTTCAGGCTTCTCCACCCCCTCACCACCCAACATCTCTATAAGGGATTCACATACTTGAACATACAATTCACATGGGTGTAAAGGCAAGGTATATCCAGCACTCCCCACGGCCATAACACTCACCAAAATCCAGCATTCACTCCCATCCCTCACTGCCCATGCATAGATACAATCCATACCGAGACCTGGGCCACTGCCATCAAAAATGACAGCGGATGTCACCCACAACCAGGGTCCATGTATATGGTAACTCATGTGCCCCAGATAGCAGATAGTTGGTCCACACCGGGGAAATGAAATGTCCCATGCCTCAGCCCATGCCTGCACAGGCCCCATACCATAATAGCAGTCTCACGGATGTCACTCGCACATGGGATAGATTCATGTATCCAGAGGCAATACTCATTCCAGGTTCACCTTGGCACTGCCTGAACATAGCTAAGGGCCCCTCCCCACAGTATCTGAGTCCCCTGCCCTCACTTCTACCTGGGGCTATGCCCACAAATGTGAAACATACACAAGTCCATATGCTTTGCATAGACACAGAGCTGGGAGAGGAAACATCTCCTAGGACCTAGTGGGGAGTCTTCCCTCACACCACAGCAACTGCTCCTGCCTCCTCCCAACACTGCCCCCTGCAAATATACACTCTAAGCTGGTCTTCCTCCTCCAACTGCAGCCTAGCACCTCAGGAGTCCTCCTCAAGGCATGGACATCCCCCCCTTCCACCACCAGGGGATGTTGGCATTTGTTCCCCACCCCTGAGTGCGCTCTCCCCATCTGACTCTCAGCCACTTCAGCCCCAGCAACAAAAATGGGGGAGTGCAGGGCCTAGTTCTTTTGGCAACTATGCCAGCCTGGCAGCTGAGGCTGTAATGGATGGGCAAGAGGCCAGACTGATGGCCAGCACCATGTGGCTTCTGCCTAGGGCCAGATCGGGGAGGGAAGTAGTGGGCTAGGTGCCCGGGCACTCCACCCTTCAAAATGCCACACAATCTGTGAGTGGAAAGAGACAGAAAGAGGGACCCAGATACAGACAAGGACATCTCCTGAGACCAAACTAAGCCAATCTCTGCTGCCATTCTTGACCCTCAACAGCTGCTCCCTCCCCACAACTCTGACACAGGCACAAAGGGAAATCACCATGAACCAACAAGGAGGGGGAAGTCAACAGTTATTCCACGTACAGCCAGCCCAACCGTACACAACAGGACTAGAGGGTGTGGGGGTGCAGCCAGGGAGAGGAGAAGGATGATTCCTCCGTTAGGAAAGGGGCTGCAGCTTGGGCGGGGAGGGTCTCCAAGCATTTTTATGTGAGCTAATCAATGTGCTAGTGTTATGCACAATGCAGATGAATATCTATTGTCTTTGCAATCCTAACTCTGCTCCTAAAGTCACTAATACATGCATATATACAGTAAAACTGCGAAAGCAAGAACCCGTGTAAGGCAGAAATCTGTTGGAGGAGGAAAACTCAAGTATTTCCCACTAAAAAGAGTGATAGAAAAGTGGTAAGACTGCACCCTGTCAAAGGCAGAAAACTTGTGAGACCAGGAAATATAAGGCAGTCCCATTGAGTTCTGGTTCTCAGGCTTCACTGTATATACACACAAACTTTATCTACATTTGGCTCCTCTCTTGCCCCCAGCATCTAAGTTTCTGAGTCACCTTCCATCTTTTCCCTTAAGAGCAAGTTTGGCTCAGTTTCCAAAAAAAAAAAAAAGAGGCCAGACTCACTGGACCAGTAGAAACTAGATGAACCTCTAAGATTATTGCCCTGGGATACCCCTTAAACTTAGAACTCAAACCACTCCCAGAGGTCATCTTTCAGCCAAAAGACATATTGGCCCATAAAATAAATAATATCACCCGTGAGTGTGAGTACAGTGCTCCTCTAAAGAATCATATAAATGAAACCAAATAGTGAATATTTTCCCTAGACCAAACATGAGAAGGTAAAGGGGGACAGGGAAGCTAGATTAAGGGAAACAGAACAACCAGAATGGAAATAATGAGAATGCTGACATATTGTGAAAAATGTAACCATGTCATTGAATAAAATGTAAAGAAATTGTTGAATGATAACCTAATTTGTTGTATAAACTTTCACCAAAAACGTAACAAAATATTAAAAAAAAAAGAGCAAGTTTGGAACTACAGAAGAATGGCCAGGAAGGCTGAGCTCCACAGTACAGGGAATGGAGCCCTGGAAGTACCTCAGATCCTCTATGTCCAGCGGTAGAAGAACAATCTCTCCCATCCTCAACACCCCCAACTGGCTCCACCTGCTAAGGTCCCCATCTCAGAGCAAGGCCACCATCCATTTAGCTGCCCAATCCAGGAACCTAGTGTCAGCCATGATTCTTCCCCCCTGGATAGGGATGAGAGTAAGGATTCTGTTGCATTCATTAAGAGACAATTTTTTTTTTAAAGCTGAAAGTTTAACTCTTTTTACCAAACTAAAAAACTAAATCCATTGCCGTCAAGTCGATTCCAACTCAAACAAAATTCACAGCCATCAAAATGATCACTTCAAAAATAAAAATGTCTTGCTTTCCCCTCCTTCATCCCTCAGACCTTGTCCATGCTACCTCCTAAATATTTCTTGAATCAATCCACTTTGCTCCATCCTCTCTAGGACGTGAGCATCAGTTCTCAGTTAAGACAACTGACCTGCCTCCTTATTGCACTCCCAGGCTCAAGGATTAATTCCCTCCATTCATTCTTATAGCACTGGGGAGGCCAAGGGAGCATAGGCGACATGGCTACCCACAGTTTCCCAGAGAGAAGTGTTTTATAACTGCCAGAAGAATGACAGAACTGTCAAATATGTGAAATCAGCTAGTTAAATTGCAAACATGACACAGCTCTTTTTATTTTGTGATAGAGCAAAAATTTTCAAACTTTTCAAGATAGAATATCAAAACAAAGAAAAACTATGACTACATGAGTAACACTATCTTGAGGGAGAAAGAACAACATGAGTTTGAGAATCTACCACCAATCACTCTGTGACCCACCACCTCCTCACCCTCCCCACAACATTTTGATTGGCTGGACTCCAATCAATTCTTCACCCTACAACCAGGGGATCTTTGACTGTGAACAGTTCACAAAATTGGTGCTTTGTGCATCCCAGTGGAAAGACTGAGAGACAAAGAGAGGGATGAGCAGATGGGCAGATTAGAATCGTTTAAAAGTTATCTCCCCAGACAACTCTACCAACTCTAGAATGGACTCTTAAACCCATGTTGATAGAGAGTGAAAAGGGCACTTAGCTGAACTCTATCTCCAGCCCCTTCACAGCTAGATAAGGTCACATAACTGGTTCTCAACAACTGAATATGAGCGGAAGTGATGTGTTACTTCCAGGCTGTTAAGAGTGAATGTACCTTCTCCGCATGCTCACTCCTCCCCATCTGCTACCTGAATGACACCTGGGCAACCTGAAGCCATAAGATGGCAGATCTACAGCATGAACAGCTCTGGATTTCTGAGCCATCTCACCACAAACAACCACATTGGACTTACGTGATACATAAATCTTTATCATAAGAAGACACTGAGATCTCAGTGATTGAGCTAAGAGATGACATCTGGTGGTTGTCACAGCTGTTATATCTACCCTACTGTTATGGATTGAATTGTGTCCCCCCAAAACGTGTCAACTTGGCTAGGCTATGATTCCCAGTATTGTTTGTTTGTCCTCCAATTTGTGATCTGATGTAATTATCCTATGTGTTGCAAATCCTAACCTTATGACATTAATGAGGCAGGATTAGAGGCAGTTAGGTTAATGAGGCAAGACACAATCTACAGGGTTAGGGCGTGTCTTGAGTTAATCTCCTCTGAGACATAAAAGAGAGAGGTGAGCAGAGAAGAGAGGGACCTCATACACCAAGAAAGAAGAGCCAGGAGAAGAGCACATCCCTTGGACCCAGTGTCCCTGTGCTAAGAAACTCCTAGACCCAAGGGAAGACTGATGACAAGGACCTTCGCCCAGAGCCGAGAGAGAGAGAAAGGCTTTCCCTGGAGCTGGCACCCTGCATTCAGACTTCTAGCTTCCTAGACTGTGAGAGAATAAATTTCTGTTTGTTAAAGCCCTCCACTTGTGGTATTTCTGTTATAGCAGCAATAGATAACTAAGACACCTAACAAGAATCAAGGTATGAAATCAAAATGGCCTGAAACCAGGCTTGAGGCACTGAAGAACATGAACTGATAGGATGTGTAGGACAGAGAGCACTTGGGGGTCAGAAATCCTTGATTTGAATCTCATACTAGCTGTGTGACTTTGGTCAAGTTATTTATTTCTGAGCCTAAATTTCTTCATTGGTAAAAATTAAATAATAATATACAATCCATAGCATTGGTCGTGAGGATCAAAATGAGTCAAACTGTGTAAAAGGCCTTAGAGACCAGAAAGCTGTACAAATGTAACTGGCTATTACTCCAGCAGTTAACATATAATGCTTATTTAAAGATATGTTGAACAAATAAATAAATATGAATGAATGTGAATGAATGGATGGATGAGTTCTCAGAGCCCTATCCCACTCCCCACTAATAAAGAACTAAGATGATCTGAACACTCAGAGATTAGAGTGGGTCTATGGGTCTAGGATGTTTGCAGCTGTTTCTTCTCATTTTGAGTCGTGCCACATTAGCAAATGAAGGTCCCAAAAGTTTGACTTCGAGCTTGAGGTCCAAGCTGCAACGAAGGCATTGGCGATAAACAGGGCTCCAGAAATTGATGGAATACCAGCTGAGGTGTTTCAACAAATGGATGCAGCTCTGGAAGTGCTCACTTGTTTATGCCAAGAAATTTGGAAGACAGCTACCTGGCCAACAGACTGGAAGAGATTCATATTTATTCCTATTCCAAAGAAAGGTGATCCAACTGAATGCAGAAATTATCAAATAATATCATTAATATCACATACAAGCAGAATTCTGCTGAAGATCATTCAAAAGCAGCTGCAGCAGTACATGGACAGAGAACTGCCAGAGATTCAAGCTGGATTCAAAAGAGGATGTGGAATGAGGGATATCATTGCTGATGTCAGATAGATCTTGGCTGAAAGCAGATATCATTGCTGATATCAGACAGATCTTGGCTGAAAGCAGAGAATACCAGAAAGATGTTTACCTGTGTTTTATTGACTATGCAAAGGCACTGGACTGTGTGGATCATAACAAATTATGGATAACACTGCGAAGAATGGGAATACCAGAACACTTAATTGTGCTCATGAGGAACCTGTACATAGACTAAGAGGCAGTCGTTCGAACAGAACAAGGGAATACTGTGTGGTTTAAAGTCGGGAAAGGTGTGCGTCAGGGTTGTATCCTTTCACCATACTTCTTCAATCTGTATGCTAAGCAAATAATCTGAGAAGCTGGATTATATGAAGAAGAATGCAGCATCAGGATTGGAGGAAGACTCATTAACAACCTGCATTATGCAGATGACACAATTTTGCTTGCTGAAACTGAAAAGGACTTGAAGCACTTACTAATCAAGATCAAAGACCACAGCCTTCAGTATGGATTGCACCTTAACATAAAACAAACATTCTCACAACTAGACCAATAAGCAACATCATGATAAACAGAAAATACTGAAGTTGTCAAAGATTTCATTTTACTTGGATCCACAATCAACACCCATGGAAGCAGCAGTCAAGAAATCAAACGACCTACTACACTGGGCAAACCTGCTGCAAAAGACCTTTGTAAAGTGTTAAAAAGCAAAGATGTCACTTTGAGGACTAAGTTGTGCCTGACCCAAGCCATGGTATTTTCAATTGCCTCATATGCATGCGAAAGCTGGACAATGAATAAGGAAGATGAAGAATAATTGATGCCTTTGAATTAAAGTATTGGCAAAGAATATTGAATATACCATGGATTGCCAGAAAAACATACAAATCCGTCTTGGATTCTTCAGAATCAAAGAATGCTCCTTAGAAGCAAGGATGGCAAGACTTTGTCTCATGTACTTTGGACATGTTATCAGGAGGGACCAGTCCCTGGAGAAGGACATCATGCTTGGTGAAGTAGAGGGTCAGTGAAAAAGAAGAAGACCCTCAATGAGATAGGCTGATGTCTTATTTATCTAGCACTCCTATAACTGAAATACCACCAGTGGATGGCTTTACCAAACAGAAATTATTTCCTCACAATAAAGTAGGCTAGAAGCCCAAATTTAGGGTGTCAGCTCCAGGGGAAGGCTTTCTCTCTCTGTAGGCTCTGGAGGAAGATCCTTCTTATCAATCTTCCCCTGGCCTAGGAGCTTCTCCGTGCAGGAACCCCCAGTCCAAAGGACACACTCTGCTCCCAGCACTGCTTTCTTAGTCGTATGGGGTCCCTGTCTTTCTGTTCACTTCTCTCTTTTATATCCCAAAATAAACAGCTCAAGACACAATCCAATCCCACAGATTGAGTCCTGCCTGGTCAACACAACTGCCGTCCATCCCCCCTCATTAACATCATAGAGGCAGGATTTACAACTCATAGGAAAATCACATCAGATGACAAAATGGTGGACAATCACACAATACCAGGAATCATGGCCCAGCCAAATTGATACACACATTTTTGGGGGACACAGTGGCTGCAACAATGGGCTCAAGCATAGCAACAATTGTGAGGATGGTGCAGGACCGGGCAGTGTTTTTTGTTCTGTTGTACTTAGTGTCACTATGAGTCGGAAGTGACTTGACGGCACCTAACAACATTGGTTAGGAAAGCACTACCCATTCCTATTGCCATCGAGTTGATTCTGACTCCTAGCAACCCTACAGGACAGAGTAGAACTGCCCCATAGGTTCCCAGGCTATAATCTTTACAAAGCAGACTGCCACATCTTTCACCCCCAGAGTGGCTGGTAGGTTCGAACTTCCAGTCTTTCAGTTAGCAGCCGAGTTCTTAACCACTGCCACCAGGGCTCCTTAGGAAAGCATTAGCTACTATAAAAGATAAACCACCCTTCCACCCAATTATGTTTTTAGTGGTGTAACAAAATACAAAGTATTTATTGATCAAGTGAAGTCCAAAATGCATTTTCCTGATGAGCAGGTAACTCTCTGCCAAAAGGTGATTCAGGGAATCAGGTTCCTTCCATCCTGTGGCTCCGTCTTTAACATGTGGCTTTCAAGGTCACTGGGCTCAAGGTCATCTGCATTAGGGCCAGAAAGGAAAGAACATAAAGGAGGTTTTGTGGGCCAGGCCTGGAAGTGGAACCACATCACTTGAAGAGAAACTGAAAAACATGGTCCAGCTGTGTGTCCATGAAAAAGACGGAAACCAGTACTGACAAAGACATAGCAGGCTCTGTCTCATCTCGCACTCAAAATTCTCTACACTCTGTTTTAAACTTACCTTTCAAACTTTTATCTTCCATTATTCAGCTATGACTCGTGCATAGTATATTAGTCAGCTTTGCTGCAGTAACAACCAAACCCAAAATCTCAGTGGCTTACAACAACAAAGGTTTCTGACTTATGTATATGTAGGCTGTGGGTAGGCTGCAGCTCTGCTCCGTGAGTTTTCTCATTCCAAGAAGAAGGAGCAATCCCTATGAGGAACATGCCCAATCTAGTGGCAGAAGAGGATGAATAAGAAAGTGGAAACTCACAAGCTCAAACATGGCATGAGTCACATCTACTCACATTCCATTGGCTAAAACATGAAATATGATCAAGCCTAAATTCAATGAAACAAGACATGTACTCCTTCTACAGAGCCCTGGTGGCACAGTGGCTTAAGAGCTCGGCTGCTAACCAAAAGGTCGTGCAGTTTGAATACACTAGCCGCTCCTTGGAAACCCTATGGGGCCGTTCTACTTCATCCCGTAGGAATTGACTCAACAGCAACAGGTTTGGTTTTGGTTTACTCCTTCTACAGAAGATACTGCAAGTCACATGAGAACAGGCAGGGAAGGAGAGAGTAAATAATTTCAAACATTAAGTCAGTCTACTGTGTCTTAGTTTTCTAGTACTTATGTACCAGAAATACCACAAGTGGATGGCTTTAACAAAGTGAAATTTATTCTCTCACAGTCTAGTAGGCTACAAGTCTGAATTCAGGCTGCCAGCTCCAGGGGAAGGCTTTCTCTCTCTGTAGGCTCTGGAGGAAGGTCCTTGTCATCAATCTTCCCTTAGTCTAGGAGCTTCTCCACACAGGAACCCCAGCTCCAAAGGACACGCTTTGCTCCCGGTCCTGCTTTCTTGGTAGTATGAGGTCCCCATGTCTCTCTGCTTACTTCTCTCTTTTATATCTCAAAACAGACTATCTTAAGACACAATCTAATCTTGTAGATTGAGTCTTGCCTCATTAACATAATTGCCACTAATCCATCTCATTAACATCATAGAGACAGGATTTACAACACAAAGGAAAATCACATCAGATGACAAAATGGTGAACAATCACACAATACTGGGAATCCTGGCCTAGCCAAATTATACACGTATTTTTTGGGGGGACACAATTCAATCCATGACATGTTGCAACTGCCCTCTTCCATCTGGAGTATATGGCAGACATTATTAATTAATCACAGCACTCTTTCCTTAGAATCCTTCTCAACACAATACTTCAGACAGTCATTATCAATATTGAGTTTGGGGAAAAAAAAAAAAGTTGAACTTGATTTGCTGTTCTTCTGTGACTCCCAGGCTCCATTACACATTTACACCTTTATATCTTTGCTTCAGCCTGGAATAAGTTCACCCTTCCCAGTTCCTGTCCTGCCAGATCATCCAAATCTAATCCATCCTTCAAATATCCATATTTTATATTCATTCGTTCAACAAAACTTATTGAGTACATAGCATAGTATCTAACACATATTTGTTGACTGAATATTTCATATCACCTTGTGTTTTGCTCACAAATGCTCAGTGAACCTCTGTAGCCTGATTAGCAGCACTCTTCCTTCGAACAATGGTAGTATCACATGCTAGCAGTTGCTGGAGTGGGAGTATGATGTACTGGCTACTTGTGTTTGAATCCTGATTCTTACTAGCTGGATGACCACACACAAGTCACTTAACTGTCTGTGCCTCAATTTCATCCTATGTTAAATGGGGATAATAATTTTAAAAAAAACAAACCAAACTTGTTGCCATCAAGTCAACTCCAATGCACAGTGACCCTCTAGGACAAAGGGTTTCCAAGGCTGTAATCTTTACAGAAGCAGACTGCCACATCTTTCTCCCTGGAGCGGTTGGTGGGTTCGAACCGCTAATCTTTTGGTTAGCAATCACTTAACCACTGCACCACCAGGGCTCCAGGGATAATAATATGGCTGTTGTATTAAATATAAAAAGCTCTTAGCATGGTTAACACATTTTAAGCACTCAATACAAGAAAATTATTATTATTTTTACCTCCAGATGAAACTGAGTTTTCTTACATGCCTTTACTCTGGGTAGAAGTCAAAAACCGAGAACACCTGAGACTTGGGTGGGCCCCACTCTTAACCCACTCCAGGACCTTGAGCCATCTCCTTATCCAGTAGCTTGTTCCCTAACTCATAAATCCTGACTAATGACACAGACACGTCACCTTAACGTTTGTGCAGCCCAGTGACTTATTAAGTGCTTGGAAATCTTCAGATGAAAAGCACCCAAGGGCAGGCACCAGACACACCATTCACAGTCATAAAAGCAAAATACCACCCAAAAAACTTGGGAAAGACAGAAGGCCCCATAACTTAGTGCAGCAGAGAATTAAAAGCAGGCACTTAGGAGGAGCAAATAAATCCTTACACTGTAATCCCTCAATACAGGAACAGCGAAAGAGATTAATTTTGAATGCCTCAGACTATCTAGACGGGCAGGGCAGGATGCCCAAGTCTTTAACTTGGGATGGGAGTTGGGGAGAGCATGCATCTCTTTCACCTCTCCTAAATAATACTTGAGCAACAACATGTATTGTTATCCTAATTAATTTAAACCAGTTAAAAGGCTTGGGCAAACAGGCCCCCATAAGTAGCTTGTTTGTGAGCTGTGACAGGTTCTGAATTATGCCAGGCTCCCTTTTCAACTTCATTTCCTCACCCCACTGCCCTGCTCACCACCACCCCAGGCAATGTATCCTCTTTCTAGACCCAGAGGCCACTCTAGGGTAGCTCAGTTCAAGTCTGTATTTACAGGCCCCGGCACTAAAATCCTCAAATTAGAAGAAAATGGTCATTGGTGCAGAACACATAGTTTTTTACAAGGTCACAGCTATTAGTTTCCCATCTCTTAAATGGTGGGTCACTTTGGGGTAGCGGCATGAGCATTGAACCTGGAGTCAGGCAATCCTGGTGGAGTTCTACCATTTCATAGCTTTTCTGAAACTTCAGACCGATTCCTTAACCGTTCTGAGCTTTAGTTTCCTAATCTGTAAAGTGTGAATAACAATAATACCTATCTCACAGTGTTGTTGTGAAAATTAAATAAGAAGGCGTACCTGCAAGCGTTCTGACAACTGTGAAGCGTTATACCGAAGGCGTTAAGCCGTAAACCCTCCCCACCCCCAAGAATGCACGTTGCAAACCAGCAACTACCACTAATGCAGCCGTCCTCCTCCTGAGGATTCATGGGATATGAAGTCCTTCGATGGACCTACCCTCGTTTACAGTCACAGAAGTGAGAACTACGCCTCCCAGGATGCTGTGGTGAGTCCGTCCCCAACGGCCGCCCTCTTCTCCGCCCCCCTTGTGCGCCGCCTCCTGGGATGTGTAGTCCTAGATCGGAACCCGCTCGGCCGCATAATGATGCGGAAGAACCACAAATCCCAGAAGCTCTCGCGCCCGCTCGTCTCCTTCCCCTCCCGAAGTCGGAGTGCTGTTTTTGTTGGTGGTGAAAGGTGAGGGGAACAGCTGATCCGTCTATAGGGTAAGAAACTTGGCCTAATTTAGGGGCGATCTTTTGAGGGAGGTCACCCCACTTCCAATCTGTGAAAGGACAGGAAACTATAGAATAGAGATGCGGGGACGTTTGGGTTTTAACACTTTACTGGAAAGGCCACCCCCACTGTTTTGAGAGTTCTTGGTTTCAGGGGGACCCTGAGCAGGGGTGCTTTCAGTCCTTCTCCATAAAGCTTGATACGCTTAGGAGAAATGGGGGGCTAAAGTCTTTGCTCATTCTCTCCCAGGCAACACTTGTTCCCCACAAACCTCCCTTCACACCTGCTCCCCTCCTCCTCCCCAAATCCAAAGGCCTTCACTACGCTGAATCCTTGGATGGGGAGGACCTTCCAAGCTGTAGAATGTCAAGGAACTCTAGAGCCCTACAGAATGGGAGGAAGGGACTCCCCCATATGAACATTTGAATCTGGCTTTACACATACAACTTGAGTGTGCAGAGTTTTCTTTTAGGTTTTGGGGATGTTTCCATCTGTTACGGATTTTATTTGTGGGGAGTATTAGGGGTTCCCCAGGCTTAGATCTTTGGGGACAACTTATTTCCCCTTGGAAAGCCGGAAAAATTGTATTTGAGGAAAACATGGACTAGTTTTAATTAGGGATTTTTCAGAAATGTAAATCCAAAGGAACCCCTTGTCTTTAATTCAGTTTCTAGTTTGGAGGGAGACATCACTCCTTTTTGTAGAGCTGGCCCACCTGTTTTCTGAGTTTCTGTTTAAGTCCATGGCTTCGGCCTGGTGTGGGTTGTGATGTTTGGGGGCGTGCACATGACTAGTGGCAATGGCTGATTGGACACTGTCAGCTGAGGCTGACACAGGATAAAGCTTCGTTAGCCACAGTGGAGGGACAAAGAAGAGGGCCATCTTACTGCGGTGGGCTGAGGAGTTCTCTTGATTGTTATTGTTGTCTGTCATCACCCCACCCCCATATTTTTTGATTAATTCTTCCCGGCTAACTTAGAACACCCCTTCCTCCCAATACCATCCTATAGCATATCTCCAACTACCAATCCAAGCAGATGGAAGAATTCAGGCTCTTAAAATTGATACCAAGGGGAACAGAAAGAAAATGGAGGGGAAGATACTAGAGCTGGGTTAACACCCAGTCAAACCCGTAGGTTTTTTATCCTGCTTCAGGCAGGATCTGGAGAGAAGAATGTTAAGTTCCTTTTGAACTATCTCTCCCTTCCCTCAACATTAAATATGTATCACCCCTTCTCAGGTCCCCTTACTTCCCACCTTCCAATCTGTCTCCTGCCTAGTGGGTGGGACTTTCCTGTTTCCTGGCTCCCACATTCCATCTCCCCCACGCCACCTCTCCTGCCGAGTGTTTAACTCCACCCTTGAAGCAACCGCCTCCAGAATTCTTGGCTTCCTGTAGTGATGAGGTTGAGTGATAGAACCTTTCCTTATATCCACTCAGTCCCTTCAACTCTTGGGTGAGAGCAGGGCTTTGCTTCCCTAGAATTCCTGGGGGTGGACAGCTCATATTGGGGGAGAACACTGAGAGCTCAGGAGCCTGAGGATTGTCCCCTCGGGCCATATTCCAGCTCTGAAGGCTAGATCGTTTCTTTCAGATGTTAGTGTTTTCAGGTTTCATAACTCATTCCTGTGTATAGCTAGGTCAACAACCTCAGGAGCTGGTCAAGAGACCTGCTCAGAATGAAGGGGCCCCGTATCTCAGTTGGTTTTGTGTTCAAGAGCCAAAATATGTGGGGGATGGATGGGGAGATGGAGGCTGAAGAATTCAGAATGCTCAAGGAGGGTAAGAGGTAGAAAAGGAGGGACTGAGGAGAATAGAGCCTGGGATAGTGAGACTTGGTCAATTGGGCAGTGAAAAGGGAGCAGAAATTAGAGACATCTGAACTCTGGGAAGGGTCTATGAACCAGAGAGGGTATAGTGTGAGACAGGGTTGGGACTGACTTGGAAGGCCAGACTTACATTCTAGAGACTAAGAGGAACCTTTAGGGGCTGGAAACCATATATGCCTTCATCTCCAGGTATAGTGGCAAGGGCTGGTATATGTGTGGGCGATAGGGATGTGGAGGGAAACAGATAGAATGGAAAGACTTTGGGATTGTCTTAGTTATCTAGTGCTGCCATAACAAAACATACCTCAACTGGGTGGTTTTAAAGAACAGACATTAGTTTTCTCATCGTTCTAGATGCTAAAAGCCCAAAGCAGGGTCTCAGCTATGTCAATTCCTTCTATGGACCTCTCTCCTAGTTTCCAGTGACTGCTGACAATCTTTGGCGTTCCTTTGCTTGTAGGGGATCATCACATGGCATCTGTCTCCCCCTGTGTGTGTGTCTCTGTGTCTATTTTGCTGTTTTCATAAGACACTATCCAGAAGTGGTTAGGTTTAGGACCTACCCAACTCTGGTTTGACCTTATTAACATAAGAGAAGAAAACCTCAATTTCCAAGAAAGGTCATATTTACAGGTATGGGGTTAGAACTTCAATATAACTTTTTAGTGGGGGGACACAATTCAATCTCTAACAGAGATGTTAACCCTTTCCTTCACAGGAAGGCAGATATCCCAAGGGCATGATGGAGGAATCATCACTAAGCCGGGCACCATCCCGGGGTGGAGTCAACTTTCTGAATGTAGCCCGGACCTACATCCCCAATACCAAGGTGGAATGTCACTACACTCTTCCCCCAGGCACCATGCCCAGTGCCAGCGACTGGATTGGCATCTTCAAGGTATCCCTGGAGCCACTTTTGGCTCGGGCTTACAACCATGGGTTGGTTGGAATAAGGGGAATGAGTGAGTTCTTGGATTTCTACCCCATGTTGACAGAGACAAAGAGAGACAGGTGTCACAGATAACAGGGGCCATCTGTATAAGCAAAGCTGATCTTCTCCCCACCCTAGCCCTGCTCTCCCCTGACACATTAGTGTGTCCCTCCACTTTCCCTGTCTCTCATCATCCTTGCCACTGTAACACCATCCTATTCCCTGTCCAATTCCTCAGCCTCTTCTACCATCCATGGGTAGTAGTCATCATATCTATCTCCCATCTTGGGCTCTTACAGGTAGAGGCTGCCTGTGTTCGGGATTACCACACATTTGTGTGGTCTTCAGTGCCTGAAAGTACAACTGATGGTTCACCTATCCATGCCAGCGTCCAGTTCCAAGGTACAAGGGAAGATGGAAAACCAAGAGGGTGGAGCCAGTGGGATGGAAGTTTAGAAGAAGGTAGTGGGCTCAGAAACATAAAAGTCAGGCTCAGAGGTTAAGGAAAAATAAGTGCAAATAAATATAATGAGAAGTATACCCAACAGGGTTCAGCAGGCATTTAATCATGGGGTTATCACAGAATCAGAGACTCAGTTAGAAGGAACTTTACAGGGCATCTAGTCCAGCCTTCTACCCAAAGAAGGAGGGACTTCTCTTATGGAACTAGGGAATACGGAAGAGGAAAAGTTATCATATATTGAGAAGAAGGTAGTCATTAGATTCTGAAAGACCTGGGTTCAAATCTCAGCTCTGATACATAAAACTGTTTGACCTTGGGCAAATTTCTTAACCTCTCTATGTGCCAGTTATCTTAACTGTAAAAGGGGATGCCTGGCCTGTAAAGACAATATGAGGTTTTAAAATTATACATGTAAAGCTGCTAGCACAGTGCCTGGTACATAGTAAGTACTCAATACATGAACTAGCATTATTATTATAATAGAGGGGGTCGGTTTAGGAAAGAGAGAAAGAAGAGAGATAGGCAGAAAGGAGGGAAAAAATTATCCTGGGGAACAGAAATAGCCTGTGGGAGGTGGAAAGGGGAGGAAACAGTATGTGGAAAACGAAGCAGGGGGCTACAGCTGAGGACAGTGGATGATGAGGTGCACTAAGGGGAAGGGAACCTGCTGAGCACTTATCAGGGTGTGGGATCATAGCTGGAGTCCTGGGTCTGTTCTTCTGCCCACAGCCAGCTACCTGCCCAGACCAGGAGCTCAGCTTTACCACTTCCGATATGTGAACCGCCAGGGCCGGGTGTGTGGGCAGAGTCCCCCTTTCCAGTTCCGGGAGCCAAGGCCCATGGATGAACTGGTCACCCTGGAGGAGGCTGACGGTGGCTCTGACATCCTGCTGGTTGTCCCCAAGGCAACTGTGCTACAGGTGAGAACAGAGTAACAGAGTTTCTCGTGTATAGGAGAGTGGGAGGACAGCTTTCCAGGGGATCCCTTCCTACTTCATCTTCCCTTTGTCTATAGCCTCAACTCAAGTCCTTACTGGGAATTATATAAAGACTTGCCTTCCGGTAAGTCTTAATCTAATGCAGACAGACACAAATATGTCAGCAAGAAAGCAAGCCACCCACAAGCCAGTGTAACTCAAGATTTCAAAATATCTTTTTGAGCCTGCCTTCTCCAAGTGCTACATCCTGCCCTAGGCCCTAGAGGAAGATCCAGAGGGTGGAGGAGGCTACTCTAGGGAACATTCGGAGAAAGAGGAGAATGAGACTCACTTTCAGACCAAGTAAGGAATGAGAACAGATAGGCAGGGCTCCAGATTTGCGCTGCCCAGTGCGGGAGCCCCTAGCCAGTTGTGGCTTTTGAGCACTTGAAATATGGCTAGTCCGAATTGAGATGTGCTGTATATGTAAAATATACACTGGATTTTGAAGGCTTAGTATTAAAAAAAAAATGTAAACTATCTCAATAATTTCTTATATTGATTACATGTTGAAATGATAATATTTTTGTGTACTGAGTTAGATAAAAGATTATTAATTTCACCTGTTTCTTAATATTTTTTTAAAGTGGCTGCTAGAAAATTTAAAATGATATACGTGCATTGTATTATATTTCTATTGGATCACAGAGAGAGAAATTAGGGAGTGGAGGCAGATGTTAGCAAGGAAGACTTCCTGAAGGAAAGCAAGGGCAGGGCCAGATGGGAAGGAAGTGCATACCCCAGACAAGAGGAAAGGCCTGAGGAAGGCTCAGAAGATGAAAATGAGTAGCTTCTCTGTGAATTAGACAAACCTCTGCTCTCTAGAACCCCAAGTCTGATAAACACATAGTATTGACACAAGAATGGAAAGATGTTTATATCAGAGATACGTGAGCTCCTACTCTGTATTCTGGAGTCCGTGGGTGGTACAAATGGTTAATGTGCCAAGAAGTGCCTTGGAAGAAAGGCCTGGAGATCTACTTCTGAAAAATCAGCCATTGAAAACCCTGTGGAGCATGGCTCTACTCTAACACACATGGGTTACTATGAGTCTGAATTGACTTAATGGCAACTGGTTTACTCCATAGTCTGTTTTCACATTCATTATTCTCATTTAAACCTTACAACAACCCAGGCTCGGAGATCACTTTACAGAGAAGGATGCAGACTCAGAGAAGTTATGTAACTTGTTCAAGGTCACATCAGCCAAACCCAAACCCATTGCTGTCGAGTCGATTCCGACTCATAGCGACCCTATAGGACAGAATAGAACTGCCTCATAGGGTTTCAAAGGAGTGCCAGGTGGATTTGAACTGCTGACCTTTTGGTTAGCAGCTGTAGCTCTTAACCACTGCACCACCAGGGCTCCCAAGGTCACATAGGTAGTAAAAATTGTATTGGAGATTTGAACCCAAGTCTATCCACCTCCAGAATAGACAGGGTAAAATTAGGGCAGCCATCCCTTTTGTCTGCGTGAATTGAGAAAGACTTCTGCCAGAAGAGGGATTCTTGCAATCACTGGGTGAGGAAGAGACCACGCCTAGAGTAGGAGAAGGTAAGAGAGGGATGAGCGGTTAAGTGTTCTGTGAGCTGGTCGGTCTGACTGGGAGGCGGGCAGGATTCAGAACACCAAGCCTCCCTTGCGCACTTCTTTATAGCCCATACTGATGTTAACTTCCCAACCCAGAAATGCATCTGGGCAGTGACGGGGACAGGGCCTAGGATGGGTGCTTCACTAGCACATCTCCCTTCTCATATTTCCCCCTCTAGAACCAGCTGGATGAGAGCCAGCAAGAACGGAATGACCTTATGCAGCTGAAACTGCAGCTGGAGGGGAAGGTGACAGAGCTGAGGAGCCAAGTACGGGAGCTGGAGACCACTCTGGCAAGTGCCAGACAGGAGCACACGGAGCTGATGGAGCAGTATAAGGTGGGCGTTGGGCCAGGCAGGGGGCAGAGCCTGGCTGCTCATCCTGTGTCCCAAACCTGGACCCAGTGAAGAGGGTAAAGGGGAGATGTCAGTGGGCTTTTAAGATTGTGTTGGCATCAAGGAAATAGTTTAAAGGAGTAACAAATGGAATTAAACTTGATATGACAGGAAACACTTCCCAAATTTGTAAAGAGGCTCAGTTCTTTGAAAATGGGAGTTCTGGGGGAAGGATGGAGATGTCCACATTCAGAAGTAAGGGAATGTTCCCTCACAGTTTCTTTTCAAGGGAGGTTATGGAGTAGGGGCATGGGAGCAGTCAAACTCTGGCATGCACCTTCTCAGCCTTTGTTGCACTCTTTGAGAGATGAGCTTCAACCTCCCTATTCTTCTGGGGGAACCTTAATTCCAGGGGCTTTCCCAGTCCCATGGAGAGCTCACAGAAGAGAGGGATATCCTGAGCCGGCAGCAGGGAGACCATATGGCACGGATCCTGGAACTAGAAGATGACATCCAGATCATCAGCGAGAAAGTGCTGATGAAGGAGGTGGAGTTGGACAGGTGAGGGGACATCTCCCACTTGTTTCTTATCATTTCCTGTGACTCCTGCACTCCAGCCTCCTATTTCAAGCAGGCAAACTTGGTCCCTGTCTCACGTGGTTTCTCTTTCTCTTCTCAGCCTCACTCTGGGTATTCCAGTTACTGGGGATATCTTTTCTGCCTAGCTCTCTTCCATCTTTCCCAGCCCTATTCTATATTCCTGACCTTCAGAAATAATAATAGTTACCATTTCTTGTGCAACCAAAGCTAAGCAGAAGCTAGGCGTAGAGGGGAGATTTGGAAGAAGAGAATGGATAAAAATAAGTCAATGGAAGATAATAGAGGATAGATTTCAGATTTTTCCACAGGGAAGAGTAAGATTAGACTCTGTTCTTACTATTAGGAAATATTAGAACTGGTGATTCAGGAATGTTATATAATCTCCCTCTGAAAAAAGGTTTTTAAAAATCATAGAATCTTAGCATTAGGAGGAATATAGCACCTACGGTATATAAGAGAAGATATAAGGAGGTGGCCTATTTAAACGTAGAATAGCTGTCATTTTTTATCTCTTGTATAAACCAAACTCTACTCTCCTACAACTTTCACTCATCCGTCCAGATTTAGACTTCTGCAGCCGTATAGAATAAATTTTTTTCTTCCACTAGTCACCTATTATTTCTACCAAACAGCACGAATATTGATCACCTCCCATCCATATCCTTCAAATTTTCACCGGGATAAACACCCCAGGTCTTTCTTTCATCGAATGACGTGATTAAGTTTCTTTCATTCTGTACTGGTAGATTTGATATTTTTTAAAACTCTTTGAAGGAAAGAAGAGTTCTGTCCAACGCCCAGAGCAATGAGTGAATTGATCCCCGAGGCTTCTCTAGGATATGTTACTCTTGCCCTAGGGAGGTACTAGGTGTCTAGATTCTAAGTCATAGAGTAGAAAAGCAGGGATCAGATTAAGTATCTGGAAAAGATTAGAGACTACCTAGGCCAGGGGCTGGCAAACTGTGGTCCACAGACCAAATGCAGTTTACCACTTGTTTATGTATGGCCCATGAACTAAGTATGATTTTTACATTTTTAAATGGTTGGAAAAAATTTAAAGAAAGATATTTTGAGACATCTGAAAATTAATGTAAAATTCAAATTTCAGTGTTCATAAATAAAGTTTTATTGGAACATCCCCATACTCATTTATGTATTATCTGACTGCTTTCACACAACAATGTCAGAGTTAAGTAGTTGCCACAGAGACTGCATGGCCCACAAAGCCAACAGTATTTTTTAGAGGATCCTTTACTAAGAAAATTTGCCAGCTTCTGATCTAGACCAAAAGTTTATAATCAATAGTGACTGCCGTTGTCCAGAAAAGACTGGATGCCTTACCTCTTCAGTGAAAATAACCAAGAAGCCATCAATAATAGGACATTCCTGAAAATGGTACATAAAAGGAAAAGTAAAACTTTTATTTTCAAATTGTGTTCTAGAACCAAGAATCTTGGTTCTTGGGGCTTAAAACTGAATCATCTTGGTTTGTGGATTTGAGCATCCTAGAGCTAAGTGGAGTTCTGGTCCTGGAGGAACACCAGCAGAAGCACTGAAGACAGAGCTTAAGACAGAAGTCCAAGTCCTTCCTTCCTGTCCTGAGTGACCAGTCAAGTTCTCTGACATCCTGCCCCCCACTCACAGGGTTAGAGACACAGTGAAGGCCTTGACTCGGGAACAAGAGAAGCTCTTTGGGCAACTGAAGGAAGTACAAGCAGGCAAGGAGCAAAGTGAGGTAACGGTCTCAACGTTGGTTTGCTTTCTCAATTGTTCATCCAGTGTTTATTGAATTCCTTCTGTGTGCTGGGCACCAAAGAGTATGAAAAATGTAAAGACAAGATTGTTGCACTCTACTAGGAAAGATAAGACATATACCCAAATCGAGATTTGTCAAAGTCAACTATATTAAGTGTCACGAGAAAAGTATAATAAAGTATTATGGAGTTCCAGAGGGGCAGATGAGAGCAAAGACATTAGAAAAGGCTTTTTTAAAGAGAATGTGAACTAGCCTAGTATTTTCAGCCCTTTCTAGCAGCAGAACTCTTTTCCACACCACCACCACTGAAGGCTTACATCTTATGTGGTGCCTCACTGAATAAATAAAAGCAACTTCTTGTTTTTATAAATTATATTTTGAATTTATTTCTACAAATTCAAAGGTAGAGCATTTACTTCTAAGGTCAGTGAAAGCAATTAGGTCATTCTGAAGGATACCAGAATTTGAAATTGGAGGTTATGGATGACTGTTCTGTCAACCTCAGCAGAATACAGCAAATAATTCTGTATTTTGTTTTGATTATACTATATTGAGAACACCCTGAGTCACCCACAAATAGATTCAAATGATAACAATTTTTAAACAGCTCACTTTATAATCTCAGTTTACGCTTCAATTCAATAGAAAATAGAAACTTCATTCTGAGGTTTGCACAAAAATGAATTAACCTGTAAGCACGTGGTGATGGATTGGTGTGTTAACTTGTGAGTTTGTGTTTTTTAACATAATTTTTAATAATTTAGAAGAAATTCAAATCAAATATTAGCTAAACCCCTAAATTACATCCTTAGGACCCTAAGCTTCTATCGAAGATAGTTTGCTCAGCAGTGAAGAAGAGGTAGAGTTTTTTTTTTTTTCTTTCTTTCTTTTTTAATTGTGCTTTAGGTGAAAGTTTATAGCTCAGGTTAATTTCTCATACAAAAATTTATATACATATTGTTTTGTGACATTAGTTGCAATCCCCACAATGTAACAGCACACTCTCCCTTTCCACCCTGTGTTTCCTGTGTCCATTCAACCAGTTCCTGTCCCTTCCTGCCTTCTCATGCTGCCTCTGGACAGGAGCCGCCCATTTGGTCTCACGTATCTGACTGAACTAAGAAACACACTCCTCACGTGTGTTACTTTTTGTTTTGTAGACCTGTCTAATCTTTGAAGAGTAGGCTTCGGGAATGGTTTCAGTTCTGGGTTAACAGAGCGTCCTGGGGCCATAGTTTTGGGGGCTCCTCCGGTCTCTGTCAGATCATTAAGTCTGATCTTTTTACATGAATTTGAGTTCTGCTCCGTACTTTTCTCCCACTCCATCTGAGACTCTCTGTTGTGTTCCCTGTCAGGGCGGTCATTGGTGGTAGCCAGCCACCACCTAGTTCTGGTCTCAGGCTGGTGGAGTCTCTGGTTTATGTGGTCCTTTAGTCACTTGGGCTAATATTTTCCTTGTGTCTTTGGTTTTCTTCATTATCCTTTGCTCCAAGTGGGATGGGACCAATTGATGCATCTTAGATGGCCACTTACAAGCTTTAAAGACCCCAGATGCCAGTCTCCAAAGTGTGATGCAGCACATTTTCTTTTTTTAATTGTGCTTTAAGTGAAAGTTTACAATTCAAGTTTGTTTCTCATACAAAAATTTATACACACATTGTCATGTGACCCTAGTTGCTCTCCCTTTACTGTGACAGCACGCTTCTCCTCTCCTCCTTTCCACCCCGGATTTCTCATGTCCATTCAGCCAGCTCTGACCCTCTCTGCCTTCTCATCTCGCCTTCAGACAGGAGCTGCCCATTTAGTCTCATGTATCTACTTGAGCTAAGAAGCACTCTCTTCACAATTATCATTTTATGTCCCATAGTCCAGTCTAATCTTTGAAGAGTTGGCCTTGGGAATGGTTTTAGTTTTGGGCTAACGGAGATTCCGGGGGCAGAACATTTTCTTAATAAACTTTGTTATGCCAGTTGACCTAGATGACCCCAGAAACTGTGGTCCCCAGGCCCCAGCCCCAGCTACTGTGTCCCTCAAAGTGTTTGGATGTGTCCAGGAAATGTCTTAGCTTTTGCTTTGGTCCAGTTGTGCTGACTTCCCCTGTATTGTGTGTTGTCCCTCCCTTCACCAAAGTTGATCCTTGTCTACTATCTAGTTAGCGAATTCCCCTCCCCATCTCCGCACCCTCGTAACCATTAAATAATGCTTTTTTCTGTGTTTAAATCTTTCCTTAAGTTATTGTAATAGTGGTCTCATCCAATCTTTGTCCTTTCGTGACTGACTAATTTCACTCAGCATAATGCCTTCCAGATTCATCCATGTTGTGAGATGGTTCATGGAATCGTCATTATTCTTTATTGTTGCACATATTCCATTGTTTATATGTACCATAATTTGTTTATCCATTTGTCTGTTGATGGACACCTAGGTTGTTTCCTTCTTTTTGCTATTGTGAACAATGCTGCAATGAACATGGGTGTGCATATGTCTATTCGTGTGACAACTCTTATTTCTCTAGGATATATTTCTAGGAGTGGGATTGCTGGATCGTATGATACTTCTATTTCTAGCCTTTTAAGGAAGCACCAAATCATTTTCCAAAGTGGTTGTACCATTTTACATTCCCACCAGCAGTGTGTAAGTGTTCCAGTCCCTCCGCAACCTCTCCAACGTTTATTATTTTGTGTTTTTTGGATTAATGCCAGCCTTGTTGGGGTGAGATGGCATCTCATCGTAGTTTAAATTTGCATCTCTAATGGCTAATGATTGTGAGCATTTCCTGATGTGTCTGTTAGCCATCTGAATGTCTTTTTTGGTGAAGTGTCTGTTCATATCCTTTGCCCATTTTTTAATTGGTTATTTGTATTTTTGTTGTTGAAGTGTTGCAGTAAGAAAAGGTAGAATCTGAGTAGATAGAGATGAGAGAGAGGAACAGAGAAACACGTCACAAAAGTTTAGAATCCAGAATGCTTGAGACTATTGTATGTGTGAGTCTTGGTTGCGCAGTGTAAGCCCTTGGCTGCTAACGGAAGGGTCGGAACCCACCAGTCACTCTGCAGGAGAAAGATGTAGCAATCTGCTTCTATAAAGATTACAGCCTTAGAAACCCTATAGGGCAGTTCTACTCTGTCCTATAGGATCACTATGACTGAGTCAGTATCGACTAGATGGCAACAAGTGTTGAATGTGTGGGTGAAGGATTTGAGATAAGGTCTAGGTCAGATTGTGGAGGCTGTTGAGTTTAGTCTTTATTTTGTAAGCAGTGAGAAGGCATTGATGATTTCAAGTGGAGGTAACATGTACTTAAAAAACTGTACTTAAAGAGTCAGAACTACGCTTAAAAAGATTTATCTGATTGCCTTGTGGGAGATGAACTAGTTACGAGATTATTCAGTAGTTCAAGCTAGAAGTTACAAGAGCCTGAACTAACCTGATTGTGTCGGTAGTAGAAAAGAGAGAATGACTGTGACCAAAATGAAGATGGAGAAGCAATAGACTTTTCTGTGGGCTGCTAAGGAGGGAACAGAGCCAAGCATGAAACCAAGACATCCAGCCTGAGTGACTTGGGAAGTAGTACCATGGACAGAAATAAGAGTGGGAAAGACTGGGATGGGGTGAAAGGTCTGCTGATTTCATGTAGGTATGCTGAGTTTGAGGGGCCTGTAGGACATCCACACTGAGTTTTGATTTAAGAGGGGGCATGGAAAAGTGGAAATGGGATATGGGGTACCTAGATTCACATAAGACTGTAGGCTGTGAAGCCAGATGCCTCATTTTGGGAGCTGGAAGCTGTATGTTCAGGATTGAGTCCTTTTGAGCCAAGAACCTAAGAAGGACTGGCAAGAGCTGAATGCTTGAGTTTGTGTTCACATCTGAGAAGTAGAACCTTGACCTCTCACATTACAATGGTCTGCCTCCCTACCCACCCCAAATGTGTATACCTCTTTCCTCATCTTCTCTCCACCTCCATCAGGCTGAGCTCCAAATAGCAGAACAGGAGAACCGTCGCTTGAATTTGGAGCTGCAGGAGGCCAAGGCCCGACAGGAGGAGCAGGGTGCTCAGGCCCAGAGACTGAAGGATAAGGTGGCCCAGATGAAGGACACCCTAAGCCAGGCCCAGCAGCGGGTGGTGAGTAGCGGCTCCTAGGTAACAGGAACCAGGTGCTCATTGTAGAAAAGCCTAGATGGCCAGAAGAAAGGGGAAAACACATCACTAAAGACTAAACAACACAATACAACCCTGAGTCCTCAATGTGGTTGGTGGAGGGGGTGGGGGATGGAGAATCTGATGGAGGAGGAAGCGTGCTTATCTTCCTAGTTTACCAGTGATTCACTGAGAGCTCTGATCTCCATCTCTCCCTTTCTTCTGAGGCTGAGTTGGAGCCCTTGAAGGAGCAGCTTCGAGGGGCCCAGGAGCTTGCAGCCTCAAGCCAGCAGAAAGCAGCCCTTCTCGGGGAGGAGCTGGCCAGCGCAGCAGGAGCCAGGGACCGCACCATGTCTGAGCTACACCGCAGCCGCCTGGAAGTGGCTGAAGTCAACGGCAGGCTGGCTGAGCTCAGTCTGCACTTGAAGGAAGAAAAAAGCCAGTGGAGCAAGGAGAGGGCAGGGCTGCTGCAGAGTATGGAGGTAGAGGCATGGGGGGACCTGGCCGTGGACCACAGCCACTGCCCCTATCTCTATGAGGACTGCTGTGTGTGGTCATATACTGTGGAAGGAGAGAAAGAGGTTACAAACCTCAGAGGACTTAGGGATGGTAGGAGCAATAAAGGAGATACATTCCACTTTCCAGGCATGACCCATCCCTAACCAAGGTATCCTAATCCTGATCTCCATAGCACCTTTCTTGACTGCCATCCTTGATTCCGAAACATTTAGCAGCCCTGCCAGAACGCCCATTCTTGATCCTTCATTCAGGGTATATAGCAAATGGAGAAGGCAAGAAGGGTAAATGGGTTCAAAAACAATTCAATTCAGTTCAATTAATTAAATAAAGGAAAGGACACAGAGAAGGATAGTGCTATTGCCAGTGGCATCACTTTTTCTTCACCTGCACCCTCCCATCTTCCTTGCTGGCCCTCTCCCAGGCAGAGAAGGACAAGATCCTGAAGCTGAGTGCAGAGATCCTTCGACTGGAGAAGGCCGTTCAGGAGGAGAGGACGCAAAATCAAGTGCTCAAAACTGAGCTGGCCCAGGAAAAGGATTCTAGCCTGGTGAGATACCCAGCCACCCACGAGTCCTAGCCCATGTCCTCCTGATGTATCAGTACCCCTTCTATCCATCTTGGGTGTGGGCTCGAAGAGTTAGATGCTCACTTATATGTTGGGTGGCATATACTTACACCCCCCCAAGCCCTCATTGGCTGAAACATGCCATGTCCTTTTATGCTCTCAGGGCACACATCCTGAGCTTAGTAGGGATGACTTAGAAGAACTATAGACTGCTACCCTGGTATGACCAAGGCCTCTGCACCCTAGCCAAGAAGGTGTCATCCAGGTCCACACTCTAGAGACAGAGGCTGGGACTCAGACAACTGAACCTCCTGTGGGCAAGACAAGGGACTCATGCAAGAAGAGTGTTGCAGCTTCCCGTGTGTGTGTCAGAGCAGGAGAGAAGCAAAGCCATGTAGAAACAGATAATCAGATTCCTGGTTCCAGGTTGTCGGGTCCAGGTCCTAGATCCCAGGTTCTTGGAGATACATTCTAGGCTCCAGATTCCGTCTGGCCTTTTCCCTCAGGTACAGTTGTCAGAGAGTAAGCGGGAGCTGACAGAGCTGCGGTCAGCCCTACGTGTGTTCCAGAAGGAAAAGGAGCAGTTGCAGGAGGAGAAGCAGGTGAGAATCTGTGACTCAGGCCCCCTGGATGCCAGAGTTTAGGACTTGAGAGCTAGAAACTTTGTCTTTTTGTCATCTCTTGGTTTAGAAGCTGGTATCTCTAGGAAGGCCCAGAGGCTAAAAATGGGACCATGGATCCTCTTGTTAGCTGACTTGGCAGGACAGGGGAGAAGTGACAGGGAAGGGAGGGACATAAGCGACGAAGGAGGGCTCCTGAGGGGCAGGGGATGTACCTTAAGTTGCCCTACTCTTTGCTGAAACATCTAACCCTGAAGAGCTAAGAGTTCATCGTGGATGTAGGGAAGAGTTCTGCTGGCCAGCAAGCTTGGCATCTCCCAGCCTCTAGCACTTGCCTCTTTCCTCCCCAACTCCAGGAACTGCTAGAGTACATGAGAAAACTGGAGGCCCGCCTGGAGAAGGTGGCAGATGAGAAGTGGAATGAAGATGCTGCCACAGAGGATGAGGAGGCCGCTGCAGGACTGAGTCTGTACACTCCAAATCTTGTGACACCTCTTCCCCACGCCCCTTCCGCCTTGCTGGGGAAAGCTCCATGTGATCCCTCTGGGAGATGCCTCTGCCTTCTATGTGTTTTGCCTTTTTTCTTCCCAGACCCTGGGCCTGTTTAAGTTAACTATATCCCTCTTCCAGAGGAGACAGAGCAGATCCAAGCTCTAACAGTGCATCCTTCTCTGCCTACTTCCCTCGCCTACAGGCTGCCCGGCAGTTCTGACAGACTCAGAGGACGAGTCCCCAGAAGACATGAGGCTCCCACCCTATGGCCTGTGTGAGCGTGGAGATCCAGGCTCCTCTCCAACTGGGCCCCGAGAATCTTCTCCCCTAGTTGTCATCAGCCAGCCAGCCCCCATTGCTCCCCACCTCTCAGGGCCAGCTGAGGACAGTAGCTCTGACTCGGTGAGCCGTGAGGGAGACCAAGCAGGAGCAGTAAGGAGGGGGTAGGGCCACACCCAGCTATTCCAGCCTCCAAACAAAAAATCTTAGCCCTGCAGGGCTCTATTTTTTTCTTAGAGGAGAGGAGGCAGGCATCTGCCCACCTCTCTTCAAGGCCACTCAACATGTGCCATCCCAAAACCCAGTCCAACCCAATAGCCCTCACTATTTCTAGTGCCTGCTCCCCCACATTCATTCTCTTCTTATCCACCAGCCCCCATCAAAACACCTCTCCTGGCTGCTCTTTTCTTACCTGTCCCAATTTGCTGCCCCCCTCCCCTCTTGGGACACCACCCCAAATCCCAACCCTGTATCTTTGGTGTCTAGGAGGCTGAAGATGAGAAGTCAGTCCTCATGGCAGCTGTGCAAAATGGGGGTGAGGAAGCCAACCTGCTGCTTCCTGAACTGGGCAGTGCTTTCTATGACATGGCCAGGTGAGTGCCAAGTGGGGAAGACAGGGAGGGAGGTGGGGGGATGCAAGTGAAAAAGGGCATCCGTGTAAACAGTCACACGCCCTTCCTCCAAGGCCCCCCTTCTTGGCCATAGCCAAGAAAGGAGATAGGAGGTGTGGTTGACACAGAAAATTAGCCACTACCCAAATTCCAGGTGCCTTCAGGTTATCCCTCCCCCCATATCACCAGTGCAGATGTGCACTCAGAGGCCCTGCCTGTAATTGGCTTCTGTGTTGTTCTAGCACCATCTTCCGTGGAGCCCAAATTGCCCTGCATCCCCTCTCTCTTGCCCCTTCCCCTTCCCCAGCTACCAGGTAGGTACCTAGGCTTAGGGGAGGAAGGGAGGTGACCAAGGTCCCCAGGGATAGGGGAAGAGAGAAGACTGGGATCCAGCATCCATCTGGCTGCTCCTGAGATGCTGTCCCTCTTCTCTGACTTCCCTGGGGACCCTTTGGGAGGTGAAGCTGCAGGAGTGGGGGACTCAGGTATCAGATTACTCCCTCCAGTTTTCTCTTTTCTTCCCTGGGTCAAGAAGGGAGGGAGGAGGAAGAGAGATTCTTTCATCTAGAGCCCATCTTTGCCTGGATATGAGATGGGCTCCAAGTAGGGAGGGGGTGATGCTAACATCCTTCTAGGCTGGAACAGGAAGATGAAGGACGATGTCAGACTCATTTTCAGCCTCATTAGGCGGCAGACAGAGATGGAGGGAGGAGAGCAGAAGGTTGGGGGATGGGCTCTGCACTACAGAGGCCAGCAGGGACTAAAGAGAGGACATGAGGAACAAGATACTGGAGGAGAGGCCAGGAAGGAGAATGACCAGTATGCTTCGTTAGGAACAGGATCATCTGGGAGCCCAGATACATGGGTCCCTCTTCCTGAGATCTGCAAGTCAAGAAGGGCAGGGAACACACTGACCCTCTCCTTTTCCCCTCCATCTCTCTCTAGAGGCTTTGCAGTGGGTTCCCTGTCAGAGGCCAGCACTGGGGGCCCTGTCATCCCCCCGTGGAAGGAATGTCCTATCTGTAAGGAGCGCTTCCCTGCTGAGAGTGACAAGGATGCCCTGGAGGACCACATGGATGGACACTTCTTTTTCAGCACCCAGGACCCCTTCACCTTTGAATGATCTCCCATCTCCCTAGTACATACACAAATGTACACGTACACACATACACACACACTCACGCACAGATGTACCCATAGGTCTCATGCCTATTTTCCATCACACTGGGCAACATCAGATTCCGTTCCCTAAGAACTGCCCTTGGTGTGCTCCTGTTTCATCCCAAGCTGTCTAACTTCATCCTCTCCTACCCGGCTTTTTTGTCCCAGACAGGGGTCCTTCTTGGAAGCAGTGGCTGAATTTACTCCTGAAAGCAGTTTTGGAGGAACCAGGATGAAGGAGGCCTTCGCCTGTGGAAATAGAATCATCCACTCCTAGCCCTGGCTGCCTCTGTCATTCTCACCAGCCACCAAACCACCAGGGCATCCACACTCATACATACACTCATACACACTCCCCTCTGATGCCCTGAAGCCAATTGCTGGGGCACCCCACCCTCTCTTATTTGGGGTTTGTGTTTGTTTACCTGAGTGTTCTCTTGAGGCCTGCGTAGAGGCAGCAGCATGGACGTGATGACCTCTTCAGTTCTCTTTCAGTTCTAAGCTTCATTGATTTCCCTTTCTGTGCCCCCCACCATTGCCTTTTGGTCTAACCCCAGCCTTATAGCATTAGATGTTAAGTTTGGAGGTTTCTTTTGTATTTTTGAGGTTTCCCGTACTTTATCTCCTGCCCCTCCCTGCCACTCCCCCCAGCATCCTCACATGGATAGAAGTAATGCATTTGTGCCTTTCTGTGAGGGATAGGGGAGCAAGTGGTCCCAGGGGTCGCATTTCCCAGCCCTTCCTCCCTCCCAGGTCACCCCACAGCAATAAGAGCTTCCCCTCTGATATCCCTGACTGCTACCTGTAGTATGGACAGATATATTTATATGATATGTATAACTATTCTAATAAAATGTGTTCTTATCACAAGTGTGACTAGAGCGAAGAGGACCCAGCCGTCTGCCTCTTAGATCCTGGTGGAGGGGTGGAGGAGGGAGGGGAATCATCTCTGCCTTCTGGAGGAGGATGCTGGGCGGTTATGTTTTCCAATTGCGCCTTCTGGTGTGTTGGCTACCAGTGTGAAGAGGAAGAGGGATGAAGACCTTTATCTTAGATGGGAGGTCTGGCTTGGGGAATTCTGCAGTGGGGTAGGGCGCAAAGTGATGGTTCTACATCTGCTTGGGGTTTAGTCCCAGGGGTGAGATGGGGTGGCACCCAGGGTACCAGGCCAAGGTGCAGCGTGTGTGCAGTGGAAGAGAGGGGGGAGGTTTCCACCTTGGGCCAAAGAGCAGACGTTACTCCTGTCAAAGGTGCACACCTTTGAGTATTAGTGAAAAATGCCCTAAGCCCCGTCTCTGAAGACTATATTCCTCTCATCCCTATTTCCCTCTCTCCTGTTGCCTTCCTCACACACCCATATGCACACACTGACTCCGCAGTCACAAAAACACATTCATCCACTCTAACCAGCTTCACAGGATAATCAGACACATACACAGCATCGTAAAGTATTTATTAAGGACCTGCGTGCTCACCAAGGCTCTCAGCAATCCCCCGCGTAAACACATGCCTACAGCCCCCTTGTTCTCTGTCCCGATAGTTCCCTTATCAGCCACCCTCCATTCCCTTCAGGGCCCCTGGTGGACCACCCCCACCATTCCCTCTCTCCATACACCTGAAACCCTCCTGTCCACCCCCCTTCCAGCCTTACCTGGATGACATCTTACATCCTTCCTTTTTTCACTCACGTTTCTGTCTCCTAGCAACCCCATCTCATTCCCTGAATCCCTTCCAAGGAAATTAAGAGATAATGGATCTCTCCTCTCTCCATCTCAGCCCCTCTTTATTGATCCTCCTTTAATGAAAGTTAATTATAACAATGATTTAATTAATAGAATCCCTCTCTTCCTTTATTGCTTCCCGTATTAAGACGGTTAATAAATATGAGCTGGGCTGACAGAGGCATCCATCACCCGCCTGGGATTCCCTCCATCCCTCCTTTTACCCTGCCTCTTCCCCCCTCCCTCTCTTGGCCTATAAACTTGCTGGGGTAGTGGGGGTTAATCAGAGAGGAATTATGAGCCAACATCCCCAGCAGGAGGTGCATTTAATGAAATCACTTCTGATTTATGTCTGGGGGAGGTTGGGGAGGCAAAAATCTGGAACCCAGGCATCCTGGCTTCCAGAAGGCTGGCCCCCTAGTGCAAAAGAGGCAAGTGGGAGACAAAAACAAGGACCTAGACCCCCTGTTCACCCCACAGCCCCCGCCAAACCACACACACCCCTACAGGAGCTACATGGGTAGCTGCACAAGGCCACTGACACAGAGGCTGCCGCTCTAAAGTGCTTATGGGGACTATAGTGTAGGTTTTGTTCTCTCCCTCCTCCAAAACTTGGCATGAGTCCCACCCGCCTCCTTCCTTTCTCTCTAACCCTGTCCTCCTTCACCTTCCCAAACCTGCTCCATACTCTGCTCTCCACAAAGACCCCCAGTCCCTCACCAGACACCTTAACCCTGATATCTAGAGTTCCCAGCTGCTCTTTTCTCTGCCCTTTTTATATTTTTTTGATGTGCGATCTGTGCTTTCAGACTGGGAGTTCCCCAAAAGTTTGGAGCCATTTCTCTTCCTTCCTCATGATTTACCTACCCCTGTAGCTAACCAAAAGGTTGACAGTTCGAATCCACCAGCCACTCCTTGGAAACCCTATGGGACAGTTCTTCTCCGTCCTATAGGGTCGCTATGAGTCAGAATAGACTCAACAGCTACGGGTTTGTTTTTTATTTATTTAGATAGGTATGGCCAAGGCATGGCCCCTCACACAGGAGCACAGGTAAAGGTAATTGACTGCATATATAGGGAGGTAAGACAGCTGGGTTCCAATTCTAGTCAGTCTCTTACTCATTATGTTGTATTTGGCAACTCAGCCTTTCTGCTTATTGTCCTTTCCCAGCATCCATGCAGGAACTGATGAACCTGAATGGAGTTGAGATCCTAGCGTGAAAAGAAGATCTAGACTGAGTATCAGCAAATAGGAACTAGTATAATTGTGTGTTAGTATTTGGTGATAGATGCATGAATCCAAACACATCACTCCTTGTTTACAGAGCCTCAAATGGCTGCCTGTTACCGACAGGAACATGAAGTGCAGATCGCTTAGGGTGACAGTCTGGGTCCTCACCGTCTGGTCCCAACTTGCCTTTCCATTTCCCACCCTACTCAATGGAACCTTGTATTCTAGTTTTATGGAATCACTCCTTAGAACTATACACTACTTTTACGTGCTTTCACCCCAGCTCAAAGGACACCTTCTCCTTGAAGCCCTTCTTGACTTCCTTCAGGCAAAGCCAATCATTCCCCTAAAATATCACAAGCAACACTTTGTAAAAGCACACTGCATCATGTTAACAAGTTTTTATTTCTTCTGTCTATACTATAAGCAACTTGAGGGCAGAGATTGGCACACAGGTCCAGTTTTCCAAAAATAATTTTAAAAATTATTTTAAAATTTCATACATACAAAAGAATATATATGTCATATATAAGGGAAAAAGAATAATAAAGTGAATACCATTGGAGTCACTATGAAGCTTTAAAAAAATCAGACATTACCAGTACCATTCAAGTGCCCTGTATAACCAAAAAAACTTTATGGAGTGTTTTTTATGGGTCAAGTTCTGGAAACAGATGGGATAGCCAAAAACTCTGCCTTCAAAAAGCTCATAGTCAACATAAACCAACAAATACAAGAAAGCATGACAAGTGCTATTTTTAGAGGTATGCATAGGGTGCTATGGGTCCACAGAGGAGGGATATATAGCCAAGACTGGGGGAGACAGAAAGCTTCCCAGAGGTGACATTATGAAAGCTAAGTCTTAAAGAATTAGTAGATGTAAGCCAAACATGTGTATGCAGGAGGAATAGAATGTGCAAAGACATAGCTTGCTCAGAGGTCTAAGCACTCAGGTTGGGCTGCCGAGTGAGGGTGGTACATGGTATGGAAAGTGAAGCTGGAAGGGTATACTGCTGACATTTACGCATGCATTCACTCAACAAATATTAATTGAAGGCCCACTTTGTGCCAGGCTGTATTCTAGGCACTGGGGGGAAAGAATGAATAAAACAGGAATGCCTGCCCTCATGGAGCTTACACTCTATTGCCAGATAATGAAAGTTCAGATGAAGCAGTTGGGTACATATTGTAATAACTCAGGCAAAAAATGGTGAGCACCAGAAGAAAAGAGGCAGAATTATTTAGGATGCAGAATTAATGGGTCTTGATTATGATTAGATAAGGAATGTGAACAAAAGGAATCAAGATGATCCCAGATTTCTGGTTTCAGTGACCAGGTGGCTGGTGATGCTATTCACCAAATAAATACAAATGGATACATATATTTATAGAAAGAGAAGATGTTTGGCACACTTTTGGCTTGTTGAATTCCCAGAATCTGGGATCTTCAGGAGAGGTCCAGTAAGTAGTTGGATAGAGATTTAAGTCGTGAGATCAAGAAATAGTTAAGATCTAGAAATTTAAGATCCATGAATATATAGATGATGAGAGTGAAGAAAGATCACCCAAATCTCCCTGCATGTAGAGTGAGAGGGTAAGAGGGCCAAGGGCTGAACCTAAAAGAGTATTAACATGTAACGGAAGTACAGAGAGTGCAGAGTCACAAAGAAGACTGAGAAAGATCAGTCAAGGAGGCAGGAAGCAAATCAGGAGAGATGAATCAAGGAAAGCCCAACAGTGTCAGGTGCAACAGAGAGGCCAAGGAAATGACTCCTGGAAACCAATGGATCAGCAGCCAGTCACTGGTGGCTAGGCAAGAGGAGCTTGAGAAGAGGGTTGGAGGTGAAAGTTATTCAGCAGCTGGGTTTCATAAGGCTTGCAATGGACACACAGTTCTTCTGATCTGTGGGAATTAGGAATATGTCTCCAGAATCACATAAAAATGAGGGCTTCTAAGTCAAGATGTAAGAAAAATCAAGGGCAGGAACCAAGATGTTTAAGACTCTAACATCAAAGAGCCTGCTACCTCTGATGAGCCAGGTATGAGGCACAGTCTAAATTAACTTAAAGCCCAAGCCTGTGCTATCGACTGTGGTAGTCACCATCCACATGTGACTACTGAGTACTTGAAATGTGACTAGTCCAAATTAAGAGAGGTCTGTAAGTGTAAAATACATATCAGATTTCAGGGGAAAAAAATGTAAAATACCTTATTAGTAATTTTTATATTGATTACATGTTCAAATTATAATATTTTGCATATAGTAGGTTAAAATGTATTATTAAAATTAGTTTCACATTGTTCTTTTTACTTTTTTAATGTGGTTAATAGAAAATTTAAAATTACATATGTGACTCTCAATGTATTTCTATTGCACAGCACTGGCCTAAGTCCTGCCACAGAATAGGAACCTCCAGAGCCTGGACATCCTTAGACTGCCCCCCATGTTCTTTAATCACCCCAGACTCCCAACATCTCTCCTGGAAGAGAGACAAAATGCCTAGAATTTCCAAGACTGCATTCTAAATGTCCCCCCATACTCTATACTCCCAACCCCATAACCTATGACCAGAGATTCCAGTCCTCAATATCTCATCTCCAGTTGACCCTATTCTGGTCCCTTACACTTTTTGTTTCTGCAGTTCTGTCAATACTCATGAGAGCAGGGATGTCCTATTCTAAATCTGACAAAAGCGAATTTTTTTCCTGAGTTAGAGTCCAGAATCTCTCTTCCAACTCTGAATGGAGAAGCCACACTTTTCTTCTTATTCCCCCTCACCCCAATTTCTCAACTCCCTCTTCCTTTTCTCCTTTCTGAAACTGTTGGAAATCTCCCAAACTGGTGGAAATGTGATGTCATGGAAATCACACAGGTTTTCAAACCCCATAGACCTAGTTTGTCATACTCCCTAGTCATGTAACCTTGAAAAAAACACATTTCTCTGAGCCCTCCTTTGCAAAATGTGTGTAACACCTACCTGGAAAAATTATTGTGAAGATTAAATGAGATTAAATAGGTAAAATGTCCTGTACAGAGCCTGACACAGAGTGGGTACTTCGTGATTTTGGGTTTACCACTTTGCTTCTTTCCCCTGCATATCTGGAGAAGTAGAGGTTTAAAAAAAAAAAGAAGAGCAAGATCAGGTCCGTATATATGGACTCATAGGACCTCAAAACCAAAAGGCTCTTAGAGATTATTTCCAACTTCCTACTCACTGCAAAAATTCCCTGGACTACATCCCTCATTGCCAGTTATCCAATGTCTGCTTAAGTATCTCCAGGGGCCATTCACTGGTTCACTCAGTAAACAAGAACAAGGCACTGTGGGAGCCACAAAGACAGGCAGACACAGATCTTGCTAGTAAGAAGCTTATACAATAGTGAAAAGGACATATAGAGAAATAACTATAAGGTAAACATGGTATGTGCCAATTTAGGTGTCATGTCAGAGAGCTAACAATCTTACAAGGTAATCCATGCTCAACAAAGGGTAGCTCTAATGTTAGAATCCCTCCCAAATCTCAGGCCTCACTTTTCGCATTTGGTTCATGAACAAGTAGCCCAAATTCTTCCACACCAGAACATGGGTGGTCCTAAGGAGGAAATTGCTGCAATTGTCTTGGAATTCCAAGCGAGTATGGACATGGGAGAGGTTAGAATGGGTGAATGGGAGGACAGGTATGGGTAGAACTGGGATTAGCTGCAAAATCCTTCCAGCCTCAAGATTGGTCCAAAGGACAAATGGACCACAACTACCACAGCTTCCACTAGACTGAGTCTAGTACAACTAGATAGTGCCTGGGTACCACCACTGACTGCTCTGACAGGGATCACAATAGACGGTCCCGGACAGAGCTGGAGAAAATGTAGAACAAAATTCTAACTCACAAAAAAAAGACCAGATTTACTGGCCTGACAGAGACTGGAGAAACCTCGAGAGTATGGCCCCTGGACACCCTTTTAGCTCAGTAATGAAGTCACTC
>NW_004443963.1:22792159-22849326 GCF_000243295.1 Trichechus manatus latirostris
CCCTTTTAGCTCAGTAATGAAGTCACTCCTGAGGTTCACCCTTCAGCCAAAGATTACACAGGCCCCAAAACAGAATAAGACTAAAGGAGCACAACACCCCAGGGGCAAGGACTAGAAGGCAGGAGGGAGACAGGAAAGCTGGTAACAGGGAACCCAAGGTCAAGAAGGGAGAATGTTGGCATGTCATCGGGTTGGTAACCAATGTCATAAAACAATATGTGTACTAACTGTTTAATAAGAAGCTAGTTTGTTCTGTAAACCTTTATCTAAAGTACAATTAAAAGAAAAAAATCCTTCCAGCCTCCTCTGTATCACAGAATGATTTCTGGGAGTCCTCAGATGTTCGATCCTATCCCCTACCTAATACCACCAATTCCTGCCCCCTGGAAGTTTCAGGACTTATCCAGCTGTTTTTCTCTCTCTCTTCTCCCCATCTCTGTCCATTTTCTTCATCTTAAAGCATCTGATAAGCATCTCTATCATTTTCTTTATGTTCATCCCTGCTTCAGCCTGTCCCTCTCATCATTTTTGTTTTAGGTTTCTGTTATTCTCAGGGTCTTTTTGCCTCTACCTCTGTCTCCCCGTGTTTTACCCTTTCATCGTTCTCAATTTCTTGGTCAGTCTCCATTTTTCTGTCTCTGGCCTCACTTTCTCCCCAGCTGCTGCAAAGTCATAAACCCAGCCGGCCCTGCACCAGGCAGCCGCCAATCACTGGGCTCCAGGAGTTGGTGGGAGGGGGCAGCAGAGAGATGGGGGGATGGAAAAGCTGGGGCGCTGCTGCTACAACAGGGGAGGGAAGAGAAGCAGAAAAGAGCAAAGAGATGCCCCTCCCAGCAGGCAACCACTGTTGCCTCCACAGCCGATGTCTAGACCCCTTTCCTGCAGAAGCAGACACCTGGGCCCTCTTTCTGTTGTGAGGCAGGGTACGTGGATCCCTCCCCTATACTCCCCAAAACATGATTTCTCATCCAAAACCACTGATTACAGATCACTCCAAGAGAGACTTCCCCGAAGATGAGGGAGATAAAAGACCCCGAGGGTCTGAGGATGCCTGGGACAGAGGCTACGTGGACCTTGGGACAGAAAAAGGGTGGTCAGGACAGCATGTAGTGAAGGCTGCTGAGAAGTAATAGGTATTAGGGGGGACTAAGAAGAGGGAGAGTCCTAATTGCCCCAGGCTGAAACAAAAGGTTGAGCACTCCAGGCTTATTTCCAGTTCCCTGGCCATTCCTAAAGCAGGATTGATCACCAAAATTCCTGGTCCCCAGTCTAGGCTGAGGAGCCCCAGTGGCGCAGTGGTTAAGCGCTCATCTGCTAACAGAAAGGTCGTCAGTTTGAACCCACCAGCCACTCCGACGCAAAAAGATGTGACAGTCTGCTTCTGTAAAGATTACAGACTTGGAAACCCTATGCAGGGGTGGATTAACCAATAAACACAGTATGCTCCAGCTTACAGTAAGCAAGGTAGGCACAGGCTTAGTTGCGTTTACTTGCTAATCTGTTGTGAACAATTTCACATGGGTCTGTGGTGAACACCAGGTGAAACTGTGCACTACAGATTAGTAAGTAAGCACAATTAAGTCCGTGCCTACCTTGCTTATTAGGTAGTCCTTCCCCACTATGGGGCTGTTCTACTCTGTCCCAAAGGGTCACTGTGAGTCGGAATCGACTCGACAGCAATGGGTTTTGAGGTTTGGAAGTCTAGGTTGGGGTTGGACAGTTTAGGGTGCTACATAAGGGGCTACTACCCAGCACATCGTTAGACACCTACAGACTCTGGGGGCTTGAGAGGGGAAGGCAAGAAAGGGGAGGGGTTAGTGAGAAACCTTAGAGAAGAGCAGAAGAGAAGGAACATTTTGGTCCTGCTGGGGCAGAAGGAGACAGGCCCAGCAAGTGGTAATTCCTGGTGTGCCAGCGACCCCTGCTGGCTGCACGCACCACTGTCTACAGAGGAGAAGGGAGAGCCTACCAGTGTGAGTCCTGGTGCACGTAGGATGTGATACTGTGTTATGTGAGTGTGTCACTGTACAACACTGACAGTGCATGCAGCACTGCCCATGATTATACGTGGGCACCCCTGGGTGAAGGCAGTATTGTGACCCAGCACAACAGCCACAAAGTCTCTGAACTCTTGACTCTTCTGTGGAGCCTGGGTATCTGGAAGGTGAAGTCTTTGAGTCCAGTATATCTCCTTACTAGTGTCACATCAGTAGTATAGGTCCACTGAGTAAGGCCCTGCTGGGGTCAAAGTAAAAATAACCAGTCTGTGTTTAGGAGAAAGAGTGTGAGCTTTGGAATCAGACTTACCTGGGTTAAAATCCTGATCCTCTGGTTACTAGCTATATGATCTTAGGCAAGTGACTTAACTTCTTTGAGCCCAATCTCCTCACCTATTAGGGCATAAAAATGCCCACCTCACACGGTAATTGTGAGTGTTGAGCACAATGCCTGGCAACGGTCAACATTAACAGATGCTAATTTTCTGCCTCCTTCTTCCTTTGTCTACCTCCCACCCAGAGGGCAGGGATTTCAAAAGGCAAATAAACTGGGGATGATATTGACAACGATGATGGCGGTGGTTTATATTTACATCACTCATGCAAATCATTTTAAACATATTCTTAATACACTACTTTTTTCCTTTTTATTAGCCAAGCAGATCATGATCATGTTTTATTGGGACAGAAATATCCTGAGGTTATGGCAGGTATCTAGAAGGACAGCCTTATGAAGTGATAACAAGGCATGACAAATCTTTATTTATTGTGATACATTTTCATTCCTCAGGTTAATCAGAAATTACCCATTAGAACAAGGGCTTAAGATAAGTACATGACAGTCATCTGTGGAGATCAAATCTCCTGATTTTCCAATGAGTATCTAATTGTTATTGCTGTTGTGTGGGGAGGATTAATGCTTAGATTGAATGGGTCTTAAAACATTAGAATAAGTCAAGGAGATATGACAGGTAGTTAGAAATAGTACATTCTGAAATTAAAGAGAAGAAGGATTTCAGTTCCACCGAAGAACATTCTAACCCCTACAGCTGTCCAGTGACAGGGGCAGACTGTTTATAGAGTTCCGATTCAGCAGGAGTATTCAAGCAGAAGCTGGCTGACTCCCTAGCAAGGATACTGTGAAAGAGACTCAGGCTGCAGACGGGGATTGGATAAGAGACTCTTTGAGGTCCCTCCACAAACACACTTGAGTGTATGATAAATACTTAATTTGGTAGAAGTGTTGTTTCAAATGGCATTACAGCCCTATCCATGGCCAATGGTTGTCACCATGGGGAGGAAGGGGGGTAGTAACTAAACTGTATTCTTTTCCCCTCTGAGACGTTGTTCTTCTCAGGGAACAGCAAGATTCCAAGATCTTTCCCTCTGTAGCTATCCCTACATTTCTCTTGATTTCTTCAGCAATCACCGCCCCCACTTTTTTTTTCTTGGCTTCATAGTATCCATCTCCAAGTACCTTAAAGAAAGCCTTACTTAGAAAAAGGGTTTTCTTCATCCTTCAGTTTTCTACTTCAAAGAGGAGGGAGGTAGGGTGGGAGGCATGGAGGGAACAAAGATTTGTTGAGTTCTTACTAAGCACAAATCAAAACTAAACTCCTTGCTGTCTAGGCGATTCTGACTCATAGCAACCCTATAGGACAGAGTAGAACTGTCCCATAGGGTTTCCAAAGCTGTAATCTTTACAGAAACAGACTGCCACATCTTTCTCCCTTGGAGTGGCTAGTGGGTTTGAACTACCGACCTTTTGATTAGCAGCCAAACTCTTAACCACTGCACCACCAGGGTTCCTTCCTATTAAGTACAGACACTTTAATTTTTGCATTTGATTAAGAGAGGCGTATATCTGCTTTCATGAAGGTAAATATGTATGTATATATTGTTTTGTCCATGTTAATGTAAACGTGGATGAATCTGTAGGAATTCTTTGCCATTCAGGCCTCTCTGAGGGATCTTGGTATTTAGCTGCCTATAAGGGAATCTGTGTGCATCTCCTCTAAGGATTTCAATACCTCCCATGTATACACAGACAAGCTAGGAGTTATTCTTCTGGCTTTGGGGTTTTTGTGCATGATCTCAGGTTTGTCTGTCCCTATCCCAGGCACAAGTGTGTTGACACATCAAGACTCATCTGCATTGCATTTCCCATCTCAGTCACAGCGCGTGCAGATCCATGCGCCCAGCCTGCCCCACGTGAAGCCATGGGTGTCCTGCAGCCCCTCCTCCCATCTCTGTGAAAAGTCCTTGGCACCCTCCCCTCCTGGCCACCCCCACTCCCCACTTTCCATGCCAGGAGAGATCTAATTACACAGAAATTAGTACAGAGAAGGATCGTTTGCTTTTATGGCATCAGTGCCGGGGCAGCTGTAAATCTGGAGCTGCTGCAGCTGCCTCTGGGCACTGTGCAGGCTATAGGGGGGCTCTCACCTCCACACCCCCTCTTAGTTCCATTTCTGTGCAGCTTTCTGGGCTTCTACTCCCACCCAGGATCCCAGAAACCTATTAGGTACCCATCTTGGGGTGGGAGGGGGCATGAAAGGGGAGGGGGTGGTTAATCAAAAGATGACACACAGTAGGTGCTCAATAAATGTTCACTGGATGGCTGAATGATTAGAGAGGGGTGAATCCTAACAATGCTAACCAATCAATGCCCATCTATCCAGGCCGAATGGCCAAAGCATGAATATTCCTAGAAAAATTTCTCTCAGAATCTGTTAAGTACTTAACAGTTTTCCCCCACTTTCTTATGAACCCAGATGAAGTATGTCATACTCAAAATGTATGCGGAATCAGTCTTCCTGGCTTCTACTTTAGAGACCCTGAACTCCTTCTCAGGCAACATTGGCTAGTAGAGATGGCCCAGGGTTCAGGTCTTGATTCTTCTGTTTACTAGCTAAGTGACCCTGGGTACTTCTCCCACCTCTCCCCACTGCCTGAACCTTGGTTTCTTCATCATGAAATAGAGGTCATGAAACCTAAGTCTCAGATTGTCGTGAGAGGTCAATAAGAAAGCACTAGATCGACAGGAAAGTGCTCCACTAATTCTTGTTACCATCACTCTTAATGTCTTGCTAGCTAACATTTCCATTTCCCCACCACTACGTCCACCTCCTCTCCCCCATCACCCTTAACCTAGCCTTTATCCCAACCAACCCCTCTCAAGGATCATCATACACTTTGGGGCAATAAAATATGCAGACAGGTGTGCCCAACCTGGAAGGAATGTTTCTTCATTTCAAGAGTCTCATCAGAAGCCCGGGTTGAAGACAGGTGACTCCAACAATCCCTGGACACCTGGGGATAGTGCTTCACCCATAGCCAACTTTCTCCAAGCTCCTAACTTGGCAGTGATTATTTTGATCTTCTTTATTTTCATGGAGGGTATGAATTTGGGGGTACTAGAGGATCTTGTAAATAACTGCATAGAAAAAATCAAAGACTTGGGAAATTATAAGGGAGCAGAAGCAGGAATGGGGCTGCAGAGCAAGATCAAGGAGCCCTTTAGGGAGTAGCAGTGACAGAAGTCAAATGTTCAGGCTCCCAACTTCCTGCCAACACAGTCTCCAAACCCAAGGACTTCAGCTCTTCTCCCTCTTGTCCTCTCCTACTCTAATTTCTCCAGCCCAGGACCCTGAGCCAGGAATTCCTGACTAACCCTATGTGGATACCCTGGACAGCTCTAAGCAGTATGTAGGTCAGGAAAGGAGAGCCAAAAAAAGGAAGCGATGCACCCCCTTCCCCAACCTCAGCCTGCCCAGATCTCCAAGCACCATTTGGGCAGGACCCCCTGTTCCCACCAGTCAGGGGCAGGAGGAAGCTGAGGCTCGTCGTCTGCGTCCGGTCTCTCACTCCCTGATCGGCGTCCAAGGGAGGGTGAGGATTTGGCGTGAAGGGCAGAGCGGCTGGGGGATCTCTGCCCCCCCCCCACTCCCACCCCCAGCCCCAACTCAGGCTGCAGTCTCTCCTCGTTGTAGCAGAGCGAGAGCAAAGGGACGGGCAGTAAAGATGAGTGATGGCGCGGAGACAAGCAGAAATACACCATCATGAAAATGCTAATGACTCCTTGCTCTCTTTCTTTATGGTTGGAGTAATACAGACTTCAATCATAAAAACAATCTCCCAACATTTTAATGGGCTCCATCATGCCCGCACTTGTCGGTATATTTGAAGAATAAATCACCCTCCCCGCTCGGAATGAATTCGCTGTCAAACTCGGTTCCCTCGGAGAAAATGGATGGGGAGAGAGGATGGAGTTTTTCTGTTCTTTTTTTGGGGGGGGCGGGGGGGGTCCTCTCCCCCTCTAACACCCTCCTAAACTGGGCATTAGGTTGTTGTGGGAGACGCCTCCTGCATTCTGGGTGGGAGGAGGTGGCTGTCGGAGATTTGAGAAGCTGAGCCCGACCCGAGGGTTTGGGGGAACAAGGAGCAAAGACTGAGGAACTCTACACGGGAAGAAGCTGCACCTTGGGTGGACGGAGAAGACAGAAAGGGGCAGGGGCAGTGGTAGCATTGGAGGGAAGGGGCAAAATCTTGATATTGAACCGAAAGAATGCTAAGAAGATGCAAAGAGCATGCAAATCTACATTATTTCTACGTTATTGGGTCAGATTCCTTTCAGACTGGGCCCAACGCAAAGGCACAGAAGGAAAAGGGAAAAGTTCGCGAGATCTCTTCGGGGGAAAAGGAGGAAGAAGCAAGGAGTCCTGGCTCTGAGCTAGCAGGCTTCGGTGCAGTAAGCCACAAGTCCAAGCCGCTGAGAAAGGGGTGAGGCGGGGGCTGAGAGTCCAGGGTAATTCTCATTTCCATACAGGTGGCCGTCAGCCAATGAAAACTTGGAATGCGCGTACTGCAAGCAGCCAATCCCAGTTAAAGATGAGCCAAGCAAGCCGGCTTAATGGCATCTTGATTGGTTGGGATGTTGCTAGGCAGAAATAGGGTTCTGGAGAGTCAAGCGGGCAAGGCTGGTAGATATGAAAATACCTGGAAACCTAGACGCCTCGATTGACATTTTACTTCCCCGGCTCCTTCATTCTTAAAGGATTGATGAGGTCAGGGAATGACTCTTCCCTTCCTCCTCCTCTTGAGTGGGATCCAGTCAAATAATTATCATGATACCCCAAAAGCCCTCAGAGAAATCTTGAAAAGGCACTTGGAGGATCTTTTAATCCGAAAAATCCCTAGAGGGTATTTCAACCTCACCTAGGGTCTTCACACTCAGAAAGTCCTCCCTGAGGCCTACCTTCAAACCTTCCAGCTGAAAGTTAGGGCCAATTTTCTCTGACATATGTATAATATGCTCAGGAAATGGAGAACTCTTGCCCCACATTCTCTCTTCATACCGCTTATCTCAAAGCGCATATCTGGCCCCACCGCACGACCCAAGGGTGCCCCGCAAGACCCTGTGAGAGGTCAAGATGGCCATAATCTTCTCGCAAAGGTTTGCATAGTGGCGCTTCCAAACCTGCTACTTGGGAGCCTTCGTTTGCATTAATCCTATTACCCTCGGCCAAAGCACCCAGCCCCGGCTCCTCTCCCTGCCACCCAGCATCTGCAGTTCCTCTCCCTCCGCCTTCTCGCCCTCCACACCCGACCCTTCTCTCACCAGCCAGCCCGTTCCCACCGCGGCGCTCCCCCGCCTGCAGTCCCCCCTGCTGGGGACAGAGTCCCGAGCCTCCCGCGACTCCTGAGTCACTGCCTCCCGGGAGGTCTGAGGGGGGCGGTGGTGGGAGAGGCGGGGGCTGCCGCCTGGAGCTACGAACCCGCAGGTCTGAACTAGACAGTCCGCGAACAATATGCCACCATTTAAACCTGAAAGCGCGCCAGCCGCCGATTGTGATGTTAATTCGGAGATGATTTAGGGGGGCGGGCCGGAGGGGGGGACCGGCTGCCTCTCTGTCAAAGTGCTATCCGGGGGCTTAATATTTGTAATTGAAGCTGATGAGGACTCCGTCTCTGTTTCCACTGATAAAAAAAGGCAGGGAGGGAAAGAGCAACTAAATTATGCGGCCAGGAGAAAAACATGATTAATCAAAGGTTTGAACTGTCGCCGTATTCGAGGCCCAGTAAATCTCGCCCGGCCGGGGCCTGCGGAGGCCGGAGGATAAATCTGAGCCGCCCGGTGTTTGCCGCCCCTTTCTATTTGCCTCTAGGTTCGCACGTCAATTAATTCGGTAACTGGATTTGAAGCGATGTCAGGAGATTATTGAGGGGGAGCCGGGAGGAGCGGGTGTGAAGGAAGGGGCCTGGGGATGGCGAGGGAGGAGACCAGAGCCAAAGGGATCGAGTGGTGGAGGGACCCGGAAAGACAGAGCCGGCAGAGGAGTTGGACCTGACCAGGGGGCGCCTTCACCCAGCTCGCCACGGCTTGCAGGCAAAAGACCCCGGGAAAGGTGGCTGGGCTGTACCTTACCCTAAACTACGATTCCCTTCCCACCCCTCCATATACACCCTCGAAGAAGCTTTCCCAAATTCTCCCGTCTAAATCTTGCCCTTGCGCGGCTAATGATTCTGTAAAATAACAAGATCAAATTGAAGACCCGGGAAGGTGGTGAGGGCAGGGACACAAAGGCTGTCCTGCCAGGCTGCCTGGTGTTGAAGAAGCCATAGGAAGGACACCAGCAGGCACCTCAGCTGAGGCCTCAGCCAGAGGCTGCCCCGGTGAGAACAGAACACATAGCCCACCTTTGATATGCAGAAGAGGGAGGCTAAGGCGGGGAGAGCTGAGTCAAATAACCACCTGAGGGGTGCAGCAAACAAATTTTATTTACCTATACCAACTTAAAACACTGACTGATGCCGGCCAACCCTGCACACTTGTTCTGATAATTATCATCCTTTGTCTGCATATGAGGGAGGCTAAGTCCCATCTACGAAGGGACAAAATGGAGGATTTGGGCAGCTTTGGCCCTTGCCTGTCCTTTCATGTTACCTAGTCTCAATCTCTTGAAGGTGTCCTTCCAGCTCCACATTAAAAAATGGATTGGACCTGCCACCTGCCTTTCGATCATAACCTGGTTTTAGGTATATGTTCTCTGAATGGGCCTTTGATAGTAAGCATCCTATATACTAGGAAATATTGTCATTTAAGAAAACACTGGTGGCGTAGTGGTTAAAAGATACGGTTGCCAACCAAAAGTTCTCGGCAGTTTGAATCCACTGGACGCTCCTTGGAAACCCTATGGATGCAGTTCTACTCTGCCCTATAGGGTTGCTATGAGTGGGAATCGACTCGATGGCAATGGGGACTTGGGTATTCTCATTTAAACCTAGGTACTGAGGAATGGAGTCATCTGAAAAAATCAGGGTTGGTTAGAGGCCCTTCTTCTGCAGCTTTCTCTATACTCCCCATCAGCCAAGCCTTTTACAAAGCCATCAAAGACTTCACGCATAACCTCTCAAAAAAGGACACCCATCTTATGAATGACAGACAAGCTGCCCTTGATACCTCAGGGAGATGAAAGATGAGATTTAGGGGATCACCACCAGATTTTCCACAGGCTAAGGCTGGTGAAAAGAGAACTAGACTTGGATTCAGAAGAATTAGCTTTAACCAGTGTTGTCACTTACTAGTTATATAATCAGAAGATGTTGAAGACCAGAGACCTGAATTGACTTTTGAATTGACTTTCACAGTGAGTGAATGGCAGGGCCAGCTCAAGAACTCAGTTCTCCACTCTTCCAATTCATTGTCTAGACAGCATGGTGTGAAGTCAAACTGCCTGGGTTCAAATCCTCATGCTATAACTTACTAGGTTTGCCTCAGTTTCCTCTTCAGTAAAGTGGGGATAATAAATAGTACCTAGTTCATAGGGTTGTTGTTAGAATTTAGTTAATTCATGTAAAGAAATCAGTACAATGTCTGGCACATAAGAAGTACTCAATAATAGCTGTTTTTATTATGATGAATGTAGTTCTCATAACTCATTAACCTGAATGACACAAATTGGCAAAAGGTATTCACCAATGCCTGTAAAATGATTCATGACTTAATCACTAGGTCCTAAAGAAAGGAATGAACACCGCCTTGAAAAGATAATAGGCTCTCTCTGCCTTGATGATTCTAAAGACCACTTCTGCCCACAAACCAGTCTTACATCTTTAAGTCTGCAGGAACTAGGTTCATATAGGAGGGATACACCTGGAACAGCTGTACCAGTGGCTAGTTAATTTGGTTGTTTCATTTGTTTATTGAATGGCTAGTTGAGAAGGAGCATGGTTCATCAATCCATCAAACCTATATTGAGTGCCCATTATATGCTCAACACTTTTATAGGCATTTATCAAACCATTAGTCCATTACATTATTAGCGCCTCTAGTGAAGAGGAGATATATAGGTAAATACAAAATCATTCATCTTTGCATCCCCACTACCTAACATAGTTTCAGGCACACAGGAACTCAATAAATGTATGTTGAATGAACACATAGACATCGTACGTAGTCCCTGCCCTTAATAAGCTTAGACTCTAGTTGAGAAGAAGAGATTGGCACACATGAAAGAGTAAGAGAATAATACAAGACAGTAAACATATTAAGACAATAAATTCTAGGTGATATAGACTAGGAAGAGCTCAGTGGAAGGGCTAAGGGGCCGTGGTCAGGGATGCTAACATGGAAGGAGTCAGATTAGAATAATGAGAGAATTTAGAATAGCTGGGAAGGTGAGAGAAAAGCCTTCCAGACTGCAAGAGCAGCAAGAGTGACAGCAGGTGGTAAGAATCTATACATATGCAGGAACAAAGATAAGAGAGTCAGTCTGTGTGTTTGAAAGACAGAACCCGTATGCGTGTGTAACCGTGTGTTTCTCTGACCATATTACTGGTCACCAAGAAATGATGCCTGGATTTTGTATTAGATTATACACACTTTTTCTTCCCTTTTCTTAACCTGAAAACCAAGAATTAAAACAGTAACCAGCTGCTACCCTCAGCAAAACAAACAGATTGTAAAAGCAATTACGCCATTACCATTTCTCATTTATCTACGTACAAGACAGCTTACTGTTACTCTTTCTCCCACATGGTCCCAGCCTGAGCTGGGATTATTACTGCCTAGATTATTACTGTCTGCTTTATAAACTCCTTTTTCCCAGACCCACTCCTGCAAGGCAGCTTTACCTAAAAAAGCTTCATATTTTTTCCCCAGCCTCCATGGTTCCTTTGAGGGAAGGATGGTGGTAAATGGAAAGGAAACCAATGTGAACTGAATGGTGGTTATTAAATACCTGGTGTCTACACATATTAGCTTATTTAATTCTCACAATAACCCTGTGAGATGGGTATTATTATCCCATTTTATAAGTAAGGAAGTTGAAGGTCAGGGAGGCTGCCCAGGGTCAAAGAAGAGTAAGGGATTTGAACCAGGTCTATATGATTTCAGAGCTCATGTCCTTAGAACTAGGAAGAGGGCCTCTACCCTGTGCATCTGTTTTAGACAGCCTCCTCCTCCTCCACAGCGAGGAGCACTTAAAGTCAAGGGGATGAGCCTACCCAGAGCAGCAGAGCTCATGCTTCCCTCCTCCTAGACCACACTCCTGGTACCCAGGACACCAGGATCCCCTGCCAAGAGCCCTGAGCCCATTTCTAAACCTATATTACAAACCTGCACAGACCTCTTCCTGGGGTCCAATCTGCTGAGAGGTATAGACTGAGCTGGGTGCATACCCCTAGTTCTGTTGCCCTATAGTGGATGGAGTTTAGATGTGTGGCTGTGTGCTGAGCATACACTTTTATGTGAGGTCCCTCAGGTAGTGGGATAGAGCTGGGGATGGAAAGAGAAGGGGTCAGGCTAGGGGCTGGAGAAGTCCCAGAATTCTAAATATAAACCTCTAGTTAATATTAAGATATATTTATCAAGATAAGAAGATAGAACATGTTTTATTTAATAGCTGTTAGCTTTGATTTATAACTTTTAAATATTTAGACATTTAGTATGTGGGCCTATATTTTTATCTTGCCCCGAGCCCCATAAATGTTAGGGGTGGGCCTGCTCATCTCACTACAACATTCTGACTTTTTTCCTCCTGCCTTCCAATTCTGTTCTTTATGCTAGAAAGCCTTCAGACTTGCACACCAAGCAATTCCCATCTCTTCATTCTCAGAGCTTCCCACATCTACTTTTCACCTGAAATCTTTTTATCCACCTGAAACCTTTTCAGCTTACTGCAAAGGGAGGTGATTTCTTCTCCTCTGCCATGGGTTTTCTGGTTTGCCTTTCACAGCTGCCATGGCTTCTGCTATTTCCAACCTGAAGAAGATGTAACTAACTTACAGTGCATACCTGTCGTCATTTTGATGTCTGTCCTGCTGTTCTTCTGTCATTTATGACCTCTATGTCTGGGAGTCTTCAGGCCACTTATAGCATTCATTAATGGCTCCCTTGAACCACAGCCCTGTGTTAGCTTCTGTGGAGAGATATTGGGAAAGACGCTTGTTCTTAGATGAGCTTAGGTGATACCTGAGGTGAGACATAATACATAAGGCAGGGCCTAGTGGCTCAGGCAGGGTTGGAAAAATAAGGACAGAACCATGGGTCTCTAGATGATAGTTTCAATTTTATTTTAGGGGGGAGAGAATGGAAGGAGTAAAGCCCAGAGAAAAGGTTAGACTTATGGCAGGGTCATCATGTGCAGGACCAAGTTTAGAGGAGGGTCAGCCTAGGGCGTAAGACTCCTAGGTTGTACAGCCTACTGGGATGATTCCTAGAATGTAGAGATAGAAGACCAGGTTTGAGAGAGAGAGCATAGCACCACCCAGTGACCTAGGCTAGAAAACTGAGCAACATTTTTATCTCTCCCTTCTGCTTCATACCCCACACCATCAATCACTGAGGCCTGTTAGCTCTTCCTTCTAAACCTCTCTGAGCTGTACCTACTTCTCTTGATCCTCACTATCAGCCCAGAACTCAGGCTACCACCATTTCCCACCCGGATTGTGACAACAGCCTCCTGTGATTGCTCTCCCTGCCAATAGTCCCTCTCATCCATTCTCCATGCTAGAGCCAGAATGATCTTTCTAAAATGCAAATCTGAGCCTCTTACTCTCCTGCTTAAACCTTATAAAGACTCATCGCTGCTTTCTGGATAAAACCCAAATACTTCAACTTGATGCTCAAGATCTTCAGAATCTAGCTACTACCAACCAGTCTCACCCCTCTGCACTGTGCTGCATCCACAACTGTACATTCTGGCCACATTGAATTACTTCCCTTTGGTAGAAGAGACTACTTAATCCCTCACTTCCAAGCCTTTGTACTTATTGCTCCTTCTCTACGGAGGAACATCCTTTCACTCCTCACTATACTGGTCCTTCAAGTGTCTTGTAGATGTCACCTCCTCCTGGAAGCCTTCTTTGACTACCATTTCTCAAGATTAGGATGCATGTCCTTCCTATGTGCTCCCAGTGCTTACCCCTCTTAAAACACTTATCATACTATGTTGTAATTATTTGTCTTTTTAAATCTCTGTGTCCTCTGCTAAACTCTAAACTTTCTAAGGGCGAAGAGACTATCTCATTCACTGTTCAATCATTCGCAGAATTTTTGTTGCGAGCCTAGTAAGCGCCAGCCACTGTTCTAAATGCTGGGAATACAGTGGTGAACAAGGTCCCTGCTCTTGTGGAGTTTATCTTTTAGTGGGGAAAAAAAAGCAATAAAAAATAAAAATGTGATAGGCGCTAAAACAAATAAATAAAGGAGGGTAAGGGGATAAAGAAGGGAAAGTGGTGGCTATTTAGCTACAGTAGTCAGGAAAGGCCTCTCTGAGGAGGCGATATTTGAGGTAAGACCTAAATGAAATGAAAAAGAGTGAGTCAAGGGTTATCTGGGGGAAGAGTGTCCCAGGCAGAATGAACAGCAAGGGCCCTGAGTGGGAACAAGCTAGGGCCCTGGTGCCTCTGAGCATCAGTAGGAGCCTAGCTAGCTGGACCCTGGAATTTTTTCTAAGAGTACTGAAAAGCCATTGTGAAGTTTTAAGCAAAGAAGTAGCATGATCTACATTTCAAAAGATCACTTTATCTACTTACAGTGTGAAGAATAGATGGTGAGGAGACCAGATTGGAAGCAGGGAGACCAGTTAGGAGACTTTTAATAGTGGTCCAGCAAGAAATATCAGTGGCTTGGACTACAGTAGATGTTAGAAATGGTGTTACTACTACCCGTTGCCTTTGAGTTGATTCCAACTCATAGCGACCCCATAGGAGAGAGTGGAACTGCCCCAGAGGGTTTCCAAGGAGCGGCTGGCTGGTGGATTTGAACTGCTGACCTTCTGGTTAGCAGCTGAGCTCTTAACCACTGTGCCACCAGGGCTCCTAGAAATGGAGAGGGGTTGGAAAATGGGGGATATATTTGTATTCTTAGTGCCTAGCATGATGTCTGGCTAGACATTCAATAGACATTTGATGAATGAATTAAGAATTAATTAATCCAACCAAATGAGAACTCTGCTGGAGCTGAAATCATCCATCCTTTAAGCCTCTGCTAAAATCGCAACCCCTCTTCAAACTGGAGTAGATAGCTGCCACTAACAAAAGATTAGTACTAGAATATATACATTTGTTAATTCTTAAAAATCAGTAGGGAGATGACAAACAACCCAATAGGAAAATGGGCAAAAGATATATACATGAACAGGCATTTCACAGAAGAGGAAACATGAATGGCCAATAAATATCTGAAAAGATGCTCAACCTCATTAATAATCAGGGAAATACAATCCAAACCACCATGAAATTCCATTTAATACCTAACAGATTGACTAAATACCAAATGTTAACAAGGATGTGACAGCAACAGAAACTCATATACTTTGGTAAGCATAAATATTGGAAAACAAATTGACATTATCTCAAAAAGTTGAAGATATTCATATCTACAACCCAGCAATTCTCTTTTATATCCTGAAGAAACTCTGACCCATGTATATAGGGAGGCAGGTAAAGAAATGTTCAAAGCAGCATTGTTTGAAGGGCAAAAAAAAACCTGAAAACAACCTAAATATTCATTGACATGGGAATTAATCAATAATTGGTGGGTTACTATACATCAGTGAAAATAAACAGACTACAGCTACCTACATCAACAAGGAGCCCTGGTGGTGCAATGGTTAAGGTGCAATGGCTAACACGCTCGCTGCTAATGGCAAGGTTGAAGGTTTGAATCCACCAGTGGCTCCGCAGGAGAAAAAAACCTGGCGATCTGCTCTGGTAAAAATTTACAGCCTAGAAAACCCTATGGGGCAGCTTGACTCTGCCCTACAGGGTCACTATGAGTCAGAATCAACTGCATGGCATGCAACACCACCACCTACATCAACATGCTTGAATCTTAGAATGAGAAAAGCAAGCCAAAGAAGTCTACAAACACTCTTAGAATGATTTTTAAAAAAGGAAGGGGGTGGGCAAAATAAATAACATGTGGCAATAATATGAAAAAAAAACAGGAAATGATAAACATAAAATTCAGGAGAATGGAGATGGGGTTACTATAGGAGAGAAGAACATGGGAACCTTCAGTGGTATTGGTAATCTTTTTTTCTTTTCTTAAATTGGGGGAGTGGCTTAATGGGTGTCCATTTTATTATTATACTTCATAATCTATATAAAATATCTCATATGAGAAGGCATGGGTTTTTGTCTTGCTTTGTTTATGCTTGTATTCCCAGCACCTATTTTGGCACATAGTAGGAGCTCAAAAAATATCTGTTAAATAAATATATATTACTTGCATTTGTTTATATGATTCAAATATTTAATAATTTTTTTTAAAGAAGGAAAACACCTAACTTAATCATGGTGTCCCCTTGATCATTCCAGCTGGAAGTCACACTGCCTTCTTAACTCCTATTATCCAAATAATCTATTAAATCCTGCTGCATATTTATAGTTATATGTTTGTGTCTTATCTTTCTTACATTATAAATTTATGAAGACAAAGGATCGTGTTTTCTACTTTTTTATTCCCACTCACAATATGTAGCACAATACTTCGCACATAGTAGATGTTCAATAAATATTTGTTGATTTCTTGAAGTTACAGGAGACAAGGGCAAACCAGGAGGGTCAGATCTATGTTATTTAATATATACTTAAGGCTGAAAGAGAAATTTGTAATCATCTAGTGCATTCCTACATTTTATAGATATGGAAACTGAAGTCCAGAGAGGTGAAGTGATTTTCTCAAAGTCGCATAACTAACAGTATCCCAAAATCTAGGAGTCCCTGGATGATGCAGATGGTTAATGCACCTGACTGGTAACAAAATGTTGGAGGTTCAAGTCCACCCAAAGGTGCCTTGGAAGAAAGGCCTGGTGATCTACTTCTGAAAAAATCAGCCATTGAAAACCCTATGGTGCACAGTTCTCTGACACACATGGGGCTACCATGAGTTGAAATTGACTTGAGGGCAACTGGTACTGGATTTTTATCCCAAAATCCAGACCTCAGATCTTGCTGTGCACAGCTCTTCACAGTATATCACAATACCTTTTATTTTCTGTTTTGTTTGTGTGTCTTCCTTAGTCTGGGAGCCACCAAATGGCAGGGACCAAATCTGTTAACATAGATGCTTAATCATGGCTTCTAGAGAAATATGTAGGATATATACAGATTCATCATACAAATTCAAAGGAACTTAAGATTCTTCCCCAGCAAAAACTTTCTTGGCCATTCTTCTGCTACCAACTTTCCCACTGATCTCCCTCTTACCAGTTGCCATTGAGTCAATTCCAACTCATGGCAACCCCATGTGTTTCTGAGTAGAACTGTTCTCCATAGAGTTTTCATACCTGTGACCTTTTGGAAGCAGATCACCAAACATTTCTTCCAAAGCACCTATTGGTTCATTCAAACCGTCAACCCTTCAATTAGAAGCCAAGAACTTAACTGTTTGCACCACCCGGGCCTGGATGATCAAAAATCCTTTCCCTTCTTCCTTCCCTTTTCTTTCTCTAGAAATGGGGAAGTTAACTGATGGTTCACTGTCCTGCTGTCCTGAGGAACTGATTTAGCAAGAGAAAGTAGAAAGTCCATCAGTCAGTGCCCACCAGTCAATCACAGCCCCAGGAGCTTGAAATTGACAATCACAGATGAACACAGGAGCTCAAGATCTAAGAATAGACCTTATTGGCAGTGCAAAGGTATCATTTCAACTTATGTAAAATTACCTGCTAGCAGAAAGAAAGAGAATCCTGGAAAGTTAACACGGGAAGGAACCTTAGCAATTGGAAACTGGAGCTAGTTAGTAGCAGGGTTGGGACTAGACTCCTAGTCTCCTGCCTCCAAGACAACTGTTCTTTCCATGCACTTGAGGGCAACATAGCATTTCGCAAATACATCATAAACTAACTTCATCTTAAGTCATTAAAAAAAAAAAAAAAACAACAATGTGCGATCCATTCCAACTCATAGTGACCCTGAAGGACAGGGTAGAGCTGCCCCATAGAATTTCCAAGGCTGTGATCCTTACAGAAGCAGAATCGCCAACTTTTCAGTTTAGCAGATGAGCTGCTTAACCACTGTGTAACCAGGACTCCTTATCTTAAGCCTTAAACCCCACCCCCCACCCCCCCAAAAAACACTCATTGCCATCCAGTAGATTCCGACTCATAGCGACCCTATAGGGAATGCAAAATAGATGATTCAAACCGTTCCTCTTCTGTCAGGCAATTTTTTTTTCTTTGTGTTTTTGTTTCTCTTTTTATCCCTCTTAGCCCTGGTGATGCAGTGGTTAAAGAGATGGACTGCTAACTGAAAGGTCGGCAGTTCGAAACCAAAGCGGCTCCTAGGGAGAAAAACATGGCAGTCGGCTTTCTAGAGATTTACAGCCTTGGAAACCCTATGGGGTCGCTATGTGTCAGAATCGACTTGAAGGCAGTAGGCTTGATTTGGAAGTTTCTCTCTGTGAATCCCCCCTCTTTCTCTATTTGAGGTGTCAAATTTGAAGTGTGGCATGCCTGCGTAATTCTCTTGATTCTTCTTCTGTGAACTAGTGTGTTTCCCATCCAAAGGCAAATATGCATAAGCCAATCAAGATTCTTTCTTGGTGACCTTTGTGGATAAGAACATTCAGAATTTCTATATGGAAGATGCTGTACCTCCCTCCTAGCCCATCCAGTCAATTAAAACGAGTCTCTGCCCACCCTCCCCCACCCCACCCCGGGGTCCTTAACCAGTCCTGAGAAAGAAAAGATCAATCTCCTTTCTTCGTCATCACTGTGCAGAGAGGCTGCTAACCAGTCAGAATCTGCCACTAGCAGTCATTAGAGAAACTGGCCAATCAGGCCAGCCTTGTTACATGGTCTGGTAGGAAAAGAAAGAGAGTGATTGGAAAGGATGGCTCTGACTCAACACCCTTTCCTTCCTGGGCACAAGCTTTGCCTCAGTGAAACGACGGATCATTCCCCCAAGATGGTGGTTAGAAAGATTTCTAGACTCTCAGCCTAAATTTCTCTTGGATTATTTTTGTTGTCTTCAAATTCACCCACCCTGCACATACCTCCGACCACATTTTGTAGTCTCACTGCTCCCCTCCTGATCTAATTTTTGCTTCAGACTTTGTAGCAATAGCCCCTAAGATTCTCAGCCCTCCCCACAGATCTTCACCCACAAACTTGTCAAATAACTTGTTTTGCATAATTTATGTAGGTGAAAAAGTTTAGTAAGTGATAGTTGAGTCTGTTTCAGGAGACGTTTTGCAAGGAACTTGCAAAGAACAGTCTCTAGGGAGCAATGTAGAATTGAGCTGCAGTGCTCCAATAATAATAATTGCTAACATTTATTGACCCTTATTGGGTATCAAGGAGCCCTGGTGGCGCAATGCTTAAGCAGCTTGGCTGCTAACCGAAAGGTTGATGGTTGGAACCCACCAGTCGCTCGGCGGGAGAAGGATGTGGCAGTCTGCTTTCCTAAAGATTACAGCCTTAGAATCCTATGGGGCAGTTCTACTCTGTCCTTGTAGGGTCCCTGTCAGTTGAAATCGACTTGATAGCCATGAGTTGGGTTTTTTGGTTATTGGATATCATAGCACCTTGCTATGTTATCCCAGTATTGGCCCTGGGGTAAGCACTATTATTATTCCCAACTTATATAAGAGGAAATCGATTTAGAGGGGTTAAAACAGCTTGCCTAAGGTCGCAGAGCGATTTGGGAACCCAGGTTTATCTGAATCAGGAGCCCACCACCGTAAGGCAGAGAAGCAGTGCAGCTGTAACAACTTTTGAGTGGAGCCAGTTTTAGCTTCCTCACTCTTCAATGTCTGAGAGGGGTCTTGGCTGTCACGTAAAAAACAGCTGCAACAACCGTTTTGCGGTGGCGGCTCCTAAGAACTGTGGACTTTTTGCCTTGGAGAACGTAATCTAAGAGCTAAAAGGAATTCAGTATGGACGGGGGTGGGGTGTGTCTAGGAACCTCAGGGGATAAACTCTAAGTCCCATGCTAGCCTGTCTTCCCTTTCTCCTCATAGCATCCTACACGGTGCCTGGCACTGCTTGGTACTTGGTAAATACCTGTTGATTGATTGATTCCCAAGGATTCCAGCTCCATTCCTCAAGCCCTCCCCCTAGTCAACAGGAACCAGAGAGAGATATGGGGATTTCATGGGAAACCCGTGAGAATCCTAACCTAGCTGGAATCTTGGATTTAAGAAAAACGGGGAAGTCCCCCACTCTTCTCTCCTCGCTTGCTCTCCTATTCCTCCCCATTCCTAACCCTCCCTTTCAGGAGCTCAGGGCCATAAAAATGCAGATGGAGGATCGGTGTGAAATAACGGGGCCATATAAATCCCTCTGCCGCCCGCCTGCAAGATGGATTGGCCGCATTGAAATTCCTCCGCGAGGATAATTAAACTCAGGGCCTCATCCGGGCAAAATTACATTCCTGTAATGGCGTCGCTCGGGGTCCCGGGAAATTGCTCCGTGGGCTTTCAGCGGGGGTTTTTATCGCCGGCCGGGGTGTGCCTGGCTGCGGCTCGCCTCTCCTCCGGGACCGTAAAGCTGCTGCCGTGATTTATCCTCCCCTTCTCCCAAATCCGATTAAATGGAGGAGCTCGGGGCCTGGGCGCCGCGGGGTCCGGGAGCCGGGAGAGGCGGCGGGAAGGACGGGGCCAAGGAGGGGAGGACAAACGGCCCCTCAGAGGGTGGCGGATTTGGCTTTATTTACAGCCGCGGCTTTCTTTTTATTTTTTATGGGGGTGTAGTGAGCTTTTCCCGTCTTTCCTCATGCTGCCTTTCAAGCACGATGCTGGGGTTTGGACAGGAGGGGGAACTGGGGAGGCCTTGCCGCCCTCTTCTTTCCAAAGGACTAGTCAGACCCTGTCTAGGAGGCGAAGTGGTTTAGAGGAAGAGATGTGGACCGGGAAGATTTCCACCTCCTTCCACCGGGGAAAGGATGAGCGAAAGGGCACGACTGAGAAGACGAGGGGGCTTTCATGAGGGCACCTCATGGGGGGTCCACTTATCCTCAATCGCGTAGGTGAGGCCCGGACAGAGGCTTGGGCATGCCTGGGGTGACCTCGCAACCTCACTACAGGTGACAGGTGTCTGTTATTCCTTGATTTCCCCAAGACTCAGAGGAAAGAAGGCTTAGGATCTGGGTGCTTGGGTCTCAATCATATTTAGCCTGTCTTCTGGCTCACTGATGCTGGTTTCTTCATGGCTGATCACCGGAATAAGAGGGAAAGGGAAAAAAGGCGAAGCCACCAGCGGCAGCTGGCGCATTTTGCCGACTATTCACCCATTGAACGGGTTTCCTGTCCAACGATGCCAGGGTCCTGGGGGCGACGGAAAGCAAGAATCCAATGGCTTAATTTTCCTCTTGTTACATTTTGGATAGTGAATCTCAATCCCGATTTCATGCTAGTTTTTTCTGAGTAGTTTTTTTTGGCAATGTGACTGCGCATGCTTGGAAAGGGGACGCGAGTCCACGATTCCAACTCCGTGCGGACCAAACAGCAGGTCACGTTACCAATGGGTTTAGACTGCCTGTTGCCTTCATTTCTGCGCACAATCGCCTTCGCCTGCAGTTTCTCCTCTGAAACGCCAGGTGGAGCGACTGGCCGAATGCAGCCACCGAGCTGGCGGGCGGCGCTGTAGCGCCCGGGCCGACCCTCTACGTTGCAGTCATTCTATCTTCGACGGAGCGACTCGTTGGCCCGGGCGGCGCCATTCTATCTTCGACGGCGCGACTCGTTGGCCCGGGCGGCGCATGCGCTGAGCCTTCCCTCCCGCAATCTTCAACCCCCTGCCCTCTCTGTCTTCTCTGCACTTGGAGCAGGTAAGGCCTTGGGGCCTCGCTCCCGCTTTGAGCCGCGCACGCGCGCGGGGTACTGTACCGCGCGCGCGGATGCTTTGAGGCCCTTACCTTGCATGCTCTCACCCCGGTCCTCGCGCCCTGCCTAGCTCCCGGTATCTCCGAGCCTTGGGGCTGCCACTTCCGCGTGCCGGTAACCTCCAGCCGCGCGGGCCTGGCGCCATCTTGGATGTCTGTCGCGGCGCGGGAGTGCCTTGGAGCAGGCGAAAGTCAGATCCCGATTGCTCATTTTCACCTGTTCCGACTCAGCCCTCACAACGTTCTTTTCTCACCTTCTTACCCTTTCAGGAGGAGCCCTGGTAGCGAAATGGTTAAAGTGCTCGACTGCTAACCGAACGAACCCACCAGCCGTTTGGCGGGAGAAAAGATGTGACAGTCTGCTTCCGTAAAGATTTATAGCCTTGGAAACCGTATGGGGCAGATCTACTGTGTCGTGTAGGGTCGCAATGATTCGCAATCGACTCCACGGCAGTGGGTTTGGTTTGGTTGCCTTTTCAGAGTTGTCACACCCCCAAACTCCTGTTTTTGCTTTCTCCTTTCATCCTGACTAGTTCCTTCCTTATACTTAATCTGCCCCAGATTTTCGGCCCCAGGACCTCACGTGCCCGAAGCAAAGGAGATAGTGGATCCCCTACAGCCGCAAACCTCTAGTCAGCAATCCTCGATTTTAAAAGTAAACCATGAATATTGTAGAAGTGAACAGAACAGCCAGAACACTTCTTCCCTTCAGGTTGTGGCCTGCGAGAGCTAAGGCAGAAAAGAGAAGAGAGGTTTTTTGGGAGCCATTGGTTGGTTATCTCCCAGTACCGTTCTCTTCCTTCCCTGATCCTCCAGTGAAGTTGGAAAAACGCACAAGTTGTGGCCTTGAGAAGTAAGGGTTTCTGTTTAGAGATCGCAGGCCCAGAATAGCAGGAGTAAGGCCAAGTAGATGGGGCCAGCCTGGGAGAATGGCCACCTGCCAGGTTTCCTGTCAAGGGTTTATTAACCTCCCAGACTCTGCTCTCAAAAGGAAAAAGAATGATTACATTGGGAAAGAGACCCGTTATGATATAGGAGCTCTAACTCTGGGTAGTGCCCAAGGTGTTGTAGGCTAACAGTTGCAGACTTACCAAGGTTAAGCAACCGATGGAAGGAAGCGCACATCACTGCAAATCAAAAAACCAAACCCATTGCCATCAAGTTGATTCCGACTCATACTGACCCTGTAGGACAGTAGAACTGCCTTATAGGGTTTTCAAGGCTGTAAATTTTTACGGAAGCAGACTGCCACATACTTATCTTATGGAGCGGCTGGTGGCATCAAACCGTTGGCCTTTTGGTTAGTAGCCTAGAGCTTAACCACTTCGCTGCCAGGGTTCTGCACTTCACTCAGGCTCTCTTAACTGTCACCCTTTATCATGGGCTTATTACATGCCAGCACCACCTTAAGGTCTTTATGTATGTTATCTCATTTAATCCCCCTAAGAATCAAAGGATATTGAGGTTTAATTGCCTTGAGGGGAAAAAAAAAAAATTCATCCTTTTATAAAGCTTTAAAGAAGTTTTGGAATTTTGACCCATGAAAACTGAGTAGTCCAACAGCAAAATTGGATTTGATTTATGTATGTGCAGAAATCAGAGCTCTAGACAGGACAGGGGTTGAAGACACCCATTAATCTAAAAGTAATCAGTAGTGTTGTAACCTGCAACAGTCTTGAGTACAACTCATTTAAGGGAGTGGTATTTAACAGGCCCATAATTACTGAGTATTTCAGCCTATGATTTATTAGAAAGCATGTAACTTAGTGAGAAGATCTGAGTTCAAGTCCTGGCTTTATCACTACCAGAGTTTCAAGACTGGCTTTAAGACTGTGGCTCTCAAAGTTAACTGTATATAAGAATCATTTGAGAAGCTTGTTTGAAATGCAGGTACTTGGGCCTTGTTCCCAGAGATCTTGACCAGTAAGGTCTGAGGGGGGGCCCAGGAATATGCATTTTTAGTACATACATCACCTGTACCCCCAAATAATTCTGGTTTACATGGACCTCTCACTTCACTTTGAGACACCTTGCCTTAAGGTTTTTAACTCACCCTACCTCTTCTCCCAGATAAGTTCAGTTCTACCAACTTAGGCACCTTGGGTGCAACTGTTTTAGATGTTGGGGATACAAAATTGAATATCCCTAGTGTGATGGTGAAAGTGAAGAATATTTTAACAGTCATTGCGAATTAGAGTAATGCATTTTCCCACTGATCTACCCTGCCCTGTTAATTAATGTAGGAAATAGAAGTGTTTTGAGAGAGAAAATACTTTCAGGTAATTCAGTAAAAAGATTGTTCGAGATCTTCCAGGGTCTTAGCCTCCAACAAATATCTCCCAAGAGTATAAAGACTCCAATTTTTATATTGCAGTTTTTTTAAGGTCCAGGCAATGAGGCCTTGAGAAGTGTTCCTTTTGAGTAGGGACTAAGGAAGACTTAGGGAGAGGGCACTCTGGGTAAATTCATCTGAAAACCCAAATTTATGAGACTATGGAAATGGATAACTGGTCTTAAAGCTGGGACTCAGTAACCACTTGTTCAGGCAAGGGGAGGTCATTTGATTATAAGGAAATTTTGGAAGCTGTGTGGGGTTTCTGGTGGAAATCATGACTTCAGGGTTCTAATTCCATCTGTGCTGATGACTTGAGGTTAGTCACTCTGCTCTCTGGACTAGTTAAATTTTCCAGAGCACCTTTTCTGCTAATGAGAATGTAGTTTAGTGAGGACAATGTTTACAGTGCAGCTTCTGTAATTCCAGCTCTTCTGCCACAGCCCCTCATCCCCTGAAAATGTACATCTGCGCCAAGTTTGTCTCCACTCCCTCCTTGGTGAGTACCTGCCTTTTTTGGGAGTCTTTAAGGAGGGGGGCATCTTGTCTCTTCCTTGCCATCAGACCTTGTTTCTCACAGTTGGGCAGGGAAATGTGAGAAGATTTTTTTGGGAAGGGAAGGCACTTTTCTATGGTAGCCTGACAGGAGAGAATGAATGCTTACCAGTTACCCTCTTAACTCACATCCCTTGGAGGCTAGTTAATTCTCTCATCCAACCATTTAGAAGGAGAGTATAGATAAAAATGTAGATCAAGATGAGATTATTCCTAATCCTAAAACGAAGTATTCCAGTAAACTGGACCTCAGCCAGTCTTGGTGAACATGAAGTAGATTGTATAACTTGGGCAGAGTATGCGTTGTATGTAGGATCTTGTTCTGAGTGTTGGAAAGGAGAACCATAGCTAGGAGTTCACTCTGGGAACTTAAATTTGGTGAGAAGCTAAAATACACATAAATTTATATTGAAAAGTATTTAACTTAGAAGCAGCAGCAGAGAAGAAATTGCAAATTAATAGATAGTGGAGGCAATTGATTAATCAATTTATAAATGAACAGGATTGATGCTATTAGTAGGTCTCATTTATTGAGCATTTACCATGTGCCTGGCACTGAATTTACCAATACATAATTTCACTTACTCCTCAAATCAACCCTGAGAAATAATATTCTCATTTGAGAGATGAGGAAATAGGCTTGAAGAGATTACGTCATTGTACTGAGATTACACAGCTGATACAGAGCTGAGATTTGAATCTAGATCCATCTGACTTGAAAGTCCTGGGTCTTAACCTCTATACTGTCTGGCTTGGGGTCAGAAAAGACTACTAGGGGGTAAATGTTGAGCATGAATCTTTGTGACTATTTTCCTGCAGGATGTGTTCAGGGAAAGGTGCCCCTTTCTGCCTCAGTCATTGGCTTCCTTCTGAGAGGCTGCCCTCAATAATATATATTTCCCTTGTTGAGTGAAGCAGATGTTTCTGAGGCTTAGATTTCTGTGGTTTCTCAACGGCCGTAAAAGGGTTCATTGAGGGTGGGTAAACCCTTGTAGCTCAAAAGGAAGTAGACTTTCTTCCCTTAAAGCAAGGAAGCCTGGGAAGCAAGAGAAATTGCATTGTTCTTAAATCTATAATTAGCTAAAATTAAGAAAGAATGATACTAGATTCTGATTTAAGTGTGAGAGAATGGAAGAGGCATCAGAGGAGAGAAGATCTTACCTGTTGATGCAAGTGATAACTTGGCATGGTTCTGAAACTCCTTTCCACAGCCCTCCCTGATCTTCCTGCCCTTGTGTCATTCCTGCTAGGTCAGGAGCACCTCTCAGCTGCTGAGCCGACCGTTGTCTGCAGTGGTGCTGAAACAACCCCAGGCACTGACAGATGAGGTACGTTGCAGGTGTAAGTTGGGCCTGTGGTTTGGGGGAGAGAGGTGAGGAGGGTTACCCACCAGAACCAGTAGGGGGAGTGCTGAGGACAATAATCACAGACCAGAATTAGTGAAGGAATAAGGCCATTGGCTTTTAGGTGATGGCGGCCACTTCATATGCTCTAGTGCTCCAGCTTTTGCCACTGGCAGCACATGCTCATGTGTGCCGCTAATAACTGCCATTGCTGGGCCTGGTTTACTGACTTCAGTTGGGAGCATCTAGTCCCAGGAAGATCTCAGTGCACCGAGAACAACCTAGGGCCTCAATCTTATACTTCTAGACCACATCTGAATCATCAAGGTATTTGAAATCTACCTCCTACATTAAGCAGTTCTGCTTGCCATCATTTTGAAGAGTTTTCCAGGAGGTAAAAGATCTTCCATTTGGGGGGGAAAACTGTGGGGTTTGACAGTATAAAGGGTTTAAATGGTACAAAAGTTTCCAAAAGAAGAGGTTTCCCCTAAAAACTTTACCTTCCATCTACCTCATCTTCACAGGGTTTCAGCAGCTTGACAGCCCCGCATTCCCTGACTTCACTTATCCCTAGTCGCAGCTTCCAAACGACCGCCATCTCAAGGGACATCGACACAGCAGCCAAGTTCATTGGTGCTGGGGCTGCCACAGTCGGAGTGGCTGGCTCTGGAGCTGGGATTGGGACTGTGTTTGGGAGCCTCATCATTGGTTATGCGAGGTAAGATAAGTTGGTTCCTCTGATAGGCTTTCCAAAGGTCTGAGTAGAAATATTTGGTGTTCCTGAGCTGCACTAACCTATATGGTAGCTACTAGCCACATATGAAAATGGCTATTTGAATTTAACTTCTAATTAATTAAAATTAGGTAGAATTTAAGATTTCAATTTCTCATTCACACTAGCCACATTTCAAATGCTCAGTAACCACAAGTCGGAAATGCAGATGAAGAACATTTGTATCACTAAAGAAAATTCTATTGAACAGCTTTTGTCTAGCGCCAGAGTTGGCAAACTAATACCCAAGGGCCAAATCTGCTTTTGTACACCTGTATAATCTGAACTTTTTATATTTTTAAAGGGTTGTGTTTTATTTTGTTGTTTAATTGTACAACAGAGACCAAATGCCCACAACGCCTAAAATATTTACTGTCTGATCCTTTACAGAAAAAGTTTGCAACCCCTGTCTGAAGCCTCAGTCAGCACAGTAACTTCACTGTTGTTTTTCCCCATCCCTGGGAATTCCCTTCTGTCACTCCTGGGAAAACTGCCTCTGCAGCCAGCCCTACTGGTCCCTGAAACCTGGGATCATTTGGTCCCTGCCGACTCTGGGCAACTCATTGTTAGAACTAAATTAATCCTCTAGAGACCAGCAGGTTCTCTTAATGTCTTTGGGGAGATAGATTTATTTTTCAGGATTTGTATGAAACAAGAAGCCTGACTGCTTCTGTGTTCACAATTCTTTTAGAAGTCAGTGGTGATTTCCCTTAACCATCATGCTTGCAGAGGTGTCAGAGTGAGGGAAATACAAATTATATATTGATTTTCAAAGTTGGGAGTCCTTTTTCCTATTGTTACTATCTAAACATATTATCATCTAAATGATAGTACGTCTAGCGTGTCATCTAAACTCCGCAGATTATTTGTAGCTTCTTAAGGTCCAAAATCTTTTGACTGTTTTAGAATGAAGGAAGGTAGTTGTATCCCTCTGACTCCTCTTGTCCTCTAGAACAATAGTTTTTTGTTTGTTTGCTTTTTTTTTTTTTTTTTTTTTTAATTGTGTTACATAAAACCCTGGGATGCTGAGGATGTCCCATCAAAGACAGTCTTAAAGAATGAGGGGAGGCCAGTCAAACAGGCCTTTAAAATCCCCCACTTCTTATGAGCTATTGAAATTTGGTTTTTTATGTTTCATGATCTGGGGTTCTGCTGTTTAAAAGTTTGAAAACACTGCTCTAGATAGACCCTGTTACTCTAGATGCCTCTGCCATCCTGGTTCCAAAACAACCAAACCAAATCCATTGCTGAGACTCGATTCTGACTCATAGCGGCCCTGTAGGACAGAGTAGAACCACCCCATAGGGTTTCCAGGGAGCAGCTGCTGGATTTGAACTGCCAGCCTTTTGGTTAGCAGCTATATAGCAGCTATAGCTCTTAACCACTTTGCCACCAGGATTTCCGCCATCCTGGTTAGGCCCTGGATATTAAGTATCCAGGCCTAGAGGTCTTAAGTTATGATGATGATATGGCTGAGTCACTAAAGGAGGTCATGTTTATACCTCGGCCATGTTAAAGTATTTTGGATTGTTCACGCCCCTCACTCAGTCCCTGTAGAACCTTTGGTGTGTCAGCTCAAGAATTTGGGCATGGTGGTGTCACCTTGAAAGACTCATTACATAAGATGAGTTCCAGGAGGGGAATTCTCCTTGAGCCTACCTTTAATGTTTGTCCTTTTTGTGTGGACTAGAAATTCAGTCTTTTCTCCTTCCCTTTTCCCAGGAACCCTTCTCTGAAGCAGCAGCTCTTCTCCTACGCCATTCTGGGCTTTGCCCTCTCAGAAGCCATGGGACTCTTTTGCCTGATGGTGGCCTTTCTGATCCTCTTCGCCATGTGAAGGAGCCGTCTCCACCTCCCATAGTTTCTTTTTCCTGTCGTCTGCCCTAAATGTTCCTTGCCCTGTACCTCTCCAGGCAGCCTGGGGAAAGTGATTGACTCAGGGTTTGACAGCGGAAAGACAAAAAAATACTGTGTTAATAAGATGTTTCTTGAGTCTCCTATGTATATTTCTTTTCCAGAGTTGGCTGAATGTCTTGGTGAGAGTACAAGGCCTGGAGGGTGGTGATGGTTCTAACATCAACTTGGGTCTGGGCTCATTTGTTCCTGATACTCTGCTTTAGGAAAGCTTTATTCAAATAAGCCTTCCATTTTAATTATGTTTACCTGGCATGGCCTGTTACTTGCCTTGAAGGATTGGGTTTAGCAGCTTAAAGGGTTGGCTTAATATATTGACTAATATTGTTGTTAGGTGTTGATTACTAGGCTCTGTTTCCACTGCCACCATCCTGGCTCAGACCCTCATTGCTACTCACCTGGTCTATTGCAATAACCTCTTAACTGGCCTTCTGCCTCCAGTCTCTTCCCCATAGCATTTACTTCTACCCACAACTGCCAGGCTAATCCTCTTTGCACAGGACTGGTCTTGTCATTTACCAATTCAAAAACAGCCTGATCTCAACTGTCTTAGTTTTAGTCCTTTATTCCCATATACTACACCCAGAATAGAATATTTGTCATTTTTTAAATTCTTTCCATGCTTTTGTCTCCATACCATATCTTCCAGCCTTGGCCATCTCTGCTTTCTCTCCTTGAAATAACACTTGAAAGGTCTGCAATAAATTATGGGTGTGTGTGTGAGATTTATCTCGTCAATTAGGTTGTTGGTTTCTTGAGGCAGGGACTATGCCATGCTCATCTTTGTATCCCTAGAAGTATCATCATGCATCTCACGTACCAAGTGCTTAGGGGAATTTTTATTTAATCACTCAGTCCAATCCCCTCACTTCACAAATGAGGAAACAGACTTTGAGAGGACAAAGCATTCACTGGCAGAGCTGGAAGTACAGCTGGGGTCTAGAGTATGAGACTATCACACTATTGGTCTTATGTGACTCTCCCCAAGCTCCTTGTCTCTCATGAGTGTGACATTTTCCCAAGCAAGGAGGAAGAGGGCACACTAAGCAAAAATAAACGTTTTCTTTTAAAAATGCCTCAAGAGGGACTTTAGACTGTGGAGTCAGTATAAAGTTGAGGAATTATGTACATCTAAAACTATATAAACTTGGAATAATCCTTATTTTACACTTGCTTGAAGTAACTTAGAAATGACAGTGTAGATGATCTCAACAGTTTTTGTTTCAGTTCAGTCAGTGACTGTAAAAGTCTGGGGCAGGGGCTTGACCCCCAAAAGTAATTCCAAATCATTCACCCTTGCCCTTTTGCTATTGTGATCAAGGGTTTGCTTCCAGATTGCTGTACTATCCCCAGATAACTATTTTCTAGATTGTAGGGCTCTAAGTGGATCTTAAAAGAACAGGTCCTGACTTCCTGCTTCCTCCCGCAAAGAGTTGGTTAGAGGTATCAACAAATTTGGAGATGAACCCTCCCTTTGCTTCTGTCACTTGAATTTGAACTTCTGGTAGTATCCTCTGCTGCCTCAACCCTTCATGAGTCATCGAGTGTCTGTGTTTTCTTTTCTTGCCCCTTTCTTTAGAATTGAGTCTAGCTAACCCCTTCACAACTTAGGTACTTGGAGAGAGCAAGACTAAGTGCCCCACTTTGTTTTTGTTCTCTCTGAGGTGTATGATGAGATGATGTTGTAAGAAACTTGGAAACAGATCTCTTCAGGAGGAGTCAAGCGACCTGGATCCTTTTAGATTTAGGCCCCAAGAGATATTTATTGGCAATCCAGTTTGCCAACAACTTGGGGTAGAGGATTACTATGTTTTAGTAGAGAAACAAGTCTAAGAGCAATATTCTGAAGATCTCTCCAACTTTGAGCAATATTATAGTATGAAATCTTTGTACTTGTCCTTGTAGTTTTAAGAGACAGCACATGATTTGAAATCAAGAGAGTTGAGTTCTAATCTCTGTTCTACCACTAGCCACCTCTGACATTGGGCAGATCACTAACCAATCACTTTCTAGGGCCTCAGTTTCTAGATAATAATTTTCCTACCAGAGCTTATTCAAGTGTACACAAAGGTACCTTGAGCATTTGGAAAAGATAATACCATCAAAGTTCAATGAATATATTGATTATAATTTGCTTTATTCTCAGTCTCTTTGGAGCTTAGAGTATATTAGTAAAGGAATACTATAGATAGTGTTTTAGGCTGGGTTCTCTAGAGAAGGAAAACCAGTGAAGTGTATATATGAGAGATTTATCTCAAGGAAATGGCTCATGCAGTTGTAGACGCTGGCACATCCCAAGTCTCTGGGTCAGGCATCAGGCTAGAGACTTCTGATTGACGTAGCTGCAGGGGCTGATGAACCCAAAATTGGCAGGTCAGACAGCAGGCTGCTGGTTCATGGGCTGTACAGGCCAACGAATCCCAAGATTGGCAGGTAAGACAGTAGGCTGCTAGCTCACAGGCTGTGGAGACTGACAAATCCCAAAAGCAGCAGGCAAGACAGGCCGCTGGCTCAAGTCCTAAGAATCAGAGGTCAGATGATGATGAGCTGGATGCAGGATCCAGAAAGAGCAAGTGAATTTTGCTCGAATGCCTATATACATATTGGATGCTGGCCATACCCTGGAGGAAATGCCCCTTACAACTGATTGGCCAGTCACATCATGGAGGATGACTACATCATTACATAACTGCCAGATGACATCATCACGTAACTGGCAAGCTACATGGTTACATAACTGCCAAAACAGAATCATGGCCCAGCCAAGTTAACACTGTGACATCACAGTCCACCCCTTGTCATCTTGGCACCTGTAAACATCTCCTTAAACTATACATAATCTCTGAATAAAGACAATTATAAAGTCATACTTACAGCAAATGTGATACAACTAACATGCGTACAACCAAACACACACTAGTCCTGTTTACATCTTATATTTTATAAGTGAAGAAAACAAAACTATTTGATGCACACATACAAGGAAGAAATACAGCAGTTACAGTCCTTGTTTCTGCAACTGGTCACATGTTGGTAACTGGTATTTAGAACTACTGTCTCCTACCACCCCTTCCATATTTCCTTTGCCCTCCACAAGCACCTCAGCAGGCCATGGCTCTTTGCCTGGTGGAGTGACCCAAACCTTCATTCCCGAAGGGTCTGGGCCGTTAGTAATCATGTCAGAATTGGGTTGCTGTAGTTTTCCATTGATTTTAATCACAGGGCATGGTAGTACTAAGAGATACCCTAAGGGATCTCCTGCATTCCAGACATACTCTTTTACCTCCATTATGCATGATCAATCCAATTTCCCCAGGGTCAATCACACCAGGCAATATGGTAACTCCCTTCTTTGCCTGTTGATCCAGAGGCAAATGAGGAGCCCAGGGTGGCTGGGTGGCATTCTTAACTTGCAGTTCAATGGAATCTGTGTTGTGTCTCCAGCTGTGAGAATTCCTCCCTTTGGAACTAAGACCTCTAGACCCGCAGATCATAGGGTCACAGGAACAGGAGGCAAAAATTTTGTGAATGGATCACTAGGGGTAATAGTGGGTGGTACCACTCCCATTTTTACCCCTTGATTCCTGGAAACATGAATCCTGTCTATGGAAGAAACAGCACCATGCATTAGATGCTGGTTTAGAATACATATAGCCTCTTGGAGAACATTGACCCAACCCTGCAAAGTGTGTTGCCATCTAGCTGTTGCTGTAATTGTATCTTTAGAAGACCATGCCATGTTCTATCAAGCCAGCTGCTTCAGGATGTCAGGGAACATGGTAAGACCAGTGAATTTCATGAGCATGGGCCCATTGCCATACTTCATTGGCTGTGAAGTGAGTCCCTTGATCTGAGACAATGCTGTGTGGGATACCATGACAGTGGATAAGGCATTCTGGGAGTCCACAGATGGTAGTTTTGCAGAGGCATTGCATGCCGTGAAGGCAAATCCGTAACCAGAGTACTTGTCTATCCTAGTAAGAATGAAACGCTGCCTTCCATGATGGAAGTAATCCAATGTAATCAACCTGTCACCAGGTTGCTGTCTGATCACCTCAAGGAATGGTGACTTGTTAGGGACTCTGTGTTGGCCTCTGATGGCCAATTGGGCATTCAACAGTGGCTGTAGCCAAGTCAACCTTGGTGAGTGCAAGTTCATGTTGCTGAGCCCATGGACTCAGTGTCCCCTGCGAATTAATTATGACATATGGCTGGAAAGTTGTAGTTAGGTGTCTTAATACCTCTGAGGTAGGACAGTGAAGGTGTATTGCTGGCTTTGCCAATTGAAGGCAAACTGCTTCTGATGATCCTTTGAAACTAGAATTGAGAAAAAAGGCATTGGCCAAATCAATAGCTGCATATAAATTACTAGAAGATATATTATAATTTGCTCAAGCAATGAAACCACATCTGGAACAACAACTGCAACTGGAGTCACCACCTGGTTAAGTTTACATTAATCCACCATCATTCTCCAAGATCCATCTGTTTTTTGCACAGGCCAAATAGGGGAGTTGAATGGGGATGTCGTGGGAATCACCACCCCTGCATCCTTCAAGTCATTTATTGTGGCACTAATCCCTGCAATCCCTCCAGGAATATGGTACTGGTTTTGGTTTACTATTTTCCTAGGTAGGGGCAGTTCCAGTGGCTTCCACTTGGCTTTTCCTACCATGATAGCCCTTACTCCACATGTCAGGGATCCAGGGTTCTACCGGTTGCTGAGTATGCCTATTCCAATTATACATTCTGGAACTGGGGAAATCACTATAGGATGGGTTCTCTAGAGAAGCAAAACCAGTAAAGTGCATATATATATAGAGAGAGAGAGAGACTGATCTCAAGGAAATGACTCACACGGTTGTAGATGCTAGAGAGTCCCAAGTCTGTGGGTCAGACTGCAGGCTTCTCCTGACTGTCATAGATGCAAGGGCTAACAAACCCAAGATCGGCAGGTTAGATGGCAGGTTGCTGGCTCACAGGCTGTGGAGGCTGACGAATCCTGACATTGGCAGGCAGTACAGTAGGCTGCTAGCTCAAGTCCCAAGAACCAGAGATCAGATCATGATGAGCCAGATGCAGGACCCAGAATAAGTAAGTGAGCTTTGCCAGAATGTCCATATATATATTGGATGCAGGCCACAGCCCCGAGGAAACTCCCCTTACAACTGATAGGCGGATCATATCATGGATGGCTACATTATTACATAACTGCCAAATTACATCATTGAGAATCATGGCCCAGCCAACTTGACACATAATCTTAATTATCACAGGCTACTTCTCTTTTTTCCGGTAGGCTTACAAAAGGAAACTGACCATCCAAAATTTATGAAGTCTGGCCATAAAGCACCTGGGGAGAGAACCCAGGGATGCTGAAGGGAGTGAGGCCTAATTCCCTCTTCTTATTCCTATCTCTTCAAGAGTCAGTTGTGTTTCTTCAGCACCAGGGAAGGAGTGTCAGTAGATTTGTGCCATCCTAATTAGAAGTAAATGATGTCCTTCAAAAATCATCTAAATGCTAAACAGCAGTAATGAGGAGCCTTGTTCCAGCCTCCCTTTCAGGGATGGATTTATTAGTTTGAGGGCTTCTCAAGGTCATCAGGATGAGAAAGCTCAGGAAAAATACTGGTGATTTAGTTTGAGTTGGTGCCAAGGAAACTAGAGACAGTTCTGTGTCTTCGTTTAAGAGAAATGACAAGAAGGAATAATCAAGTTGAATTCCGAAACAGAAAAAGGAAGAGTAGTAGCATCACACTGGTGAGTACAGAATATTGTCCTAGTTCCCAAGTTTTGAGGAATGAAACTTCATTCATTGAGCCATATCTAAAAGTACCATGCATTTTCTAACATGTATTCTTAGGACACAGTCCTGGACAGCTTTGTGTTCTCATTGTTTGATTAGGAAAACTAATACATGGGAAGATCTTTCAGTCCTCAGGCATTCCTTAAAATGTCTTTCATTGCTTAAAATTTCTTTATTTTTGTGCATTTACCTCAAGGCACTGTTTGTGTATTGTGATCAAAGCAGCCACTTTAGAAATGGTGGAAAGACCAGACTGAGTCCAGTACAACTAGATGGTGCCCAGCTACCACCACCGACTGCTGTGACAGGGATCACAATAGAGGGTCCTGGACAGAGCTGGAGAAAAATGTAGAACAAAATTTTAACTCACAAAAAAAGACCAGACTTACTGGCCTGACAGAGACTGCAGAAACCCTGAGAGTATAGCCCCTGGACACCCTTTTAGCTCAGTAATGAAGTCACTCCTGAGGCCCACCCTTCAGCCAAAGATTAGACAGGCCCAAAAAACAAAATGAGACTAAATGGGCACACCAGCCCTGGGGCAAGGACCAGAAGGCAGGAGGGGACAGAAAAGCTGGTAATAGGGAACCCAAGGTCTACAAGGGAGAGTGTTGACTTGTGGGGTTGGTAACCAATGTCACAAAGCAATATGTGTACTAACTGTTTAATGAGAAGCTAGTTTGTTCTGTAAACCTCCATCTAAACTACAATAGTAAAAATAAATAAATAAATAAGTAAAGAAAGCACAATATAAAAATAAATAAAGTGGCTTGGCTCTGCAATGAAAAAAAGAAATAATGGAAGGCATTATGGGTAGAATACCAAGGATGAGGCCAGTCTTCTCTCATCTCAAATGCTTGGCTTCTCTTATTGATGTAAATTGTTGGTTGGAGGTAGTTTATTCCCACTTTCTTTCTTTCCCCCAAAAGAGACTGTTTCTTTTCACCTGTTGAATAAATGCTGTGGTAGGCAGAATTTCTAAAATGACCCCTAAAGATATCCTGTTCTAATCCCCAGAATCTGTGAATGTGATAAGATGCCACTCCTGTGATTATGTTATTTTGTATAGTCCAGGTGACTTTACAATAGTTTGATAGCCTGGGTGAGCCTAATCTAATCACATGAGACCTTAAAAGCAGAAAGCTTTCTCTGACTGGTGGCAGAAGGGAAGTCCAAAAGATTTGAAGCACAAGAAGAATTTGATGTGCTATTGCTGGCTTTGAAGATGGAGGGGACCAAATGCAAGGACTAGAGAATGTCCTCTAAGAGCTGAGATTAACTCTCCCCATCCAACAGCCAGCAAGGAAATGGGGACCTCAGTCCTACAACCCCAAGGAACTGAATTCTGCCAAGAACCTACATGAGCTTAGAAGTGGATTCTTCTTCACAGCCTCCAGATAAGAACCCTGCTCGGCTGATACCGTGACTTTAGCCTTGTGAGACCCTAAGCAGAGAACCCAGTTGAGCCTGCCTGGACTTATAATCAACATACCAATGAGATAAAAAGCGGATGTTGTTTTAAGCCAACAATTTTATAGTAATTTGTTACACAGTGTGATGGTTAAGATTGTGTGTCAACTTGACTGGGACATGATTCTCAGTATTTTAATGTAATCACTCCCATGATTGACTATACTGTGAGTAGTCAGTCAGAAGAAAGGGAGTCTCCTTGGGGGTGTGGCCCACATCTGAATATAAGCAGACGTTCTGGCTTTTTGCTTTCTCTGGCTCCTGCGGCTGTTTCCTATTGTCTCATCTCCCGTTCTTGGGACTTGAGTTGTCAGCTTATCTCCCGAACCTGGGATTTGTCGATCTACACAGCCTGTGAGCAGGAGCCCTGCTCTCCGACCTGCCGATCTTGGGCTTGCCAGCTTCTGTGGCTGTGTGACTTGGGAGAGGCCTGTACCCTGATCCACAGACTTGGGACGTTCTAGCCTCTACAATCGCGTGAGTTGTTTCCTTGGTATAATCTCTCTATATATATGTATTTATACACTTTACTGGTTTTGCTTCTCTAGAGAACCCAGCCTAAGACACACAGCAATAGAAAACTAATACAAATGCAGTCTTCCAATCTGTAGTAAAAGGAATGAAGTTTCATCTGAATGTTGTATTGAAAGGATACTCAAAATATGACTTACCTGACCCTCAGCCTCCTAACGTCATTGTTTAGGAAGACTAAACACAGAAGACCAAATAAGAATTGATGCCTTTGAATTATGGTGTTGGCAAAGAACATTGAGTATACCATGGACTGCCAACTGCCAGAAGAACAAACAAATCTGTCTTGGAAGAAGTGCAGCCAGAATGCTCCTTAGAAGCACGGATGGTGAGATTTCGTCTCCATACTTTGGATTTGTTATCAGAAGAGACCACTCCCTAGAGAAGGACATCATGCTTGGTAAAGTAGATGGTCAGCAAAAGAGAGGAAGACCCTCAACGAGATGGATTGACACAGTGGCTGTTACAATGGGCTCAAGCATAACAATGATTATGAGGATGGCGCAGGACCAGGCAGTGTTTCGTTCTATTGCACATACGGTCGCTGTGAGTCAGACCCGACTCGACGGCACCTAACAACAACTAACAAGAAAAGACATTTAAACAAAAATTGTACGCAAACCTCTTTTACTATAGCTGTTTCATTTGTGTGAAATGGATTTTTTTTTTTCTTATTTTAAAATATAAGAAAACTAAGGCTCAGAGATTCAAGAAACATGACTTGATCCTTGAGGTTATCTAGATTAAAAACCCATGACCAAAGCTCCTTTCATTGTACCACATTGCTTCTTGGAGGCCAGGATAACATTACAGGGGAGAAAAAGACAAATCCAGACAGTTTTAAGATTTCTCTGTGAAGATGATTGGTCTATTTTTTCTCATAATTACTACCCCTGTTATCTTGCAGATACGTAGCATTTTACCTCCCCCTAGGTTCATTTTACTCCACTGCTCATTTGCTGGGTTTCTGGGCAGGCTCTGCATAGTTGGCTCAGCCCCCCAGGATAGATATTTTTAACCAGTGCGGATTAGAGCCTTCCAGGAACTGTGTAGCTGTTTTTACAGAAACCAACTCTGCAGTTGCTGTTGGGAGTATGTGGGGTGTGTGTGTGTGTGTGTGTGTGTGTGTACATGTAGGGATTGTATCTGAGCCTAAACAAAGACTTGCAGCCCCTCTCATTCTTGCCTTTAAAGGTGGTTTGGTTCTTGTACTAGTGTTCTATCTCAAAAGAAGCTACATTTTCACAGCAAGACAATGCAGGGGTGCCTCTCTAAGGAATCCAATAGGAAAAAGGGATTCCACATCTCCCAACAAGTGAAACAGGGACTTTAAGTTTCCAAAACATAGCTGCAAAGGGTAACAAACAGCTAGTACGTAGCTCCCTTAGCAACAAAACAGTCAGTGGGGATTTAGCTCAGGGAAAATTTGTGCAGTGCAAAAGACCCATAGAATTTTCAGAAAACAGCTTAGCCCTGTGGAGTCAACCAGATTGAAAGTCCCAGAATCTAGTGTTCAAATCACTCACTGAATGGCTTTTAGTTAACTTTTCCTGTGCTTCAAGTTCCTTTGTGTGCAATAGGCAAAGACTATCTGCCTCCCTGAGATGTCATAAAAATAAGTGAAATTTGGTTTTAATACCACTTGTTGGAGACCTAGATCATGTAAATTATCTGTCTCCACTGTTTCTTAGTTACCAATTTACCAAGAGTAACTTAACACTGGGGTTCTTGACCAGGGCTAAAATTAGACTCTGCCACTCTGGGGTTTCCTTTTCTTCCTCCTGTTTTTGTTTATGGGGCTTGGGGAAACATCTGGGCTGCTGGCATTAGTAAACTAAAGACTAAAGAAAAACTTCTCACACCAGAAAACATGATTTTCATCCTACCCACCTTGTCATCCTTTCAAAGAAGAAACCCAAATTGGCCCTGGATTTTGATTAGATTCACTTGTAGAAATGGACCTGGGAAAGCCTAGGAATCTCTTAGGAATGAGACAGGGCAGAATAAACAGAATTGGGAGTGGAAGGAACCAAGACTCCTGATCTCTCTAGCCTCCTCTCTTTTCCTGGCCAGATGTGCTTTCTGCCACTAAAACTCCAGGTTCTCTGTCACATTACAAAAGGGCCTGGAGTTACTTCTAAATGTGCTGACATCTTCTCCTGAGGGTGGGAGATTCAGGTTTTGGGTACTCTTCCTGACCAGGGGTCTTGGGGAAAAGGAACAGGCAAGGAGGGAGTCAATCTTTCCAGCTGCAACCTAGAGAAAAGGAACAAATTCTTCACCAGGGAAGATTGTGTAAACAGTGCCTTTGGCCGGAGCCACAGAGTTGGGGAAGCAAAGAAAGGGATCTTTGTTCTCCCCTACCCCAGCCAGAGCACAATTGTAGAGCTGGGATTGTTTGCTTTGGCAAGGGACTCCCTGCCTGAAAGGACTAGGCGTTCCAGAGACCGGTGAGGCCTCTGTTGGGTTTTCCTTATGGAGCTCAGGAGAGGACAACCCTTAGCCTAAATCTTTCACCTAAGCAAATAAGCTGAGAAGCCTGGAGGCCTGAGGCATCTGGCCCATTCTTCTCTAATTTGCCACTGGTCCAGAAGTGTGTCACTAAGTCTAGCCCACACTCAAGGGAAGTGGAATTAGACTCCATCTTTGGAAAGGAGGAGTGTCAAAGAATTTAGACACGTTTTAAAACCATACTCTACCAGTGGTGGTTTTTTTAAATTGTGCTTTAGTTGAAAGTATACAGAGCAAATTAGTTTCCCATTTAACAATTTATACACAAATTGTTTTGTGACATTGATTGCAGTCCTCAAGATATGTCAACACTCTCCCCTTCCCCACCCCAGGTTCCCTGTTACCATCCATCCATTTCTCCTGTCTCTTCCTGCCTTCTCGTCATTGCTTTTGGGCAGGTGTTGCCCATTTGGTCTCATATACTTGACTGAACATTCCTCACTTGTGTTATTGTTTGTTTTATAGAGCTGTCTAATCTTTGGCTGAAGGGTGAACTTCAGGAGATGTTTCTTTTTTAATTCAGTTTTGTTGAATAATTTATGTACAGTAAAAACCACCATTTATAAGTGTATGGTTTGTTGAGTTTTCACAGATGTATACAATCATGTAACCACTACAATTGAGACATAGGAGATTTCTATCACCCTAACAAGTTCTCTTGTGCTGCTGTATACTCAGTCCCCCCTCCACACACAGACCACACCACAAACACAGCCCTTAGCAGCCACTGATCAGATTCCTGTCCCTGTAGTTTTTGCCTTTTCTAGAATGTCATTAGATGGCATCACACAACATGTAGGCTTTTGTGTGTGGCTTCTTTCATTTAGCATAATGCTTTTGAGATTCATCCATATTGTTGCATGTATCATTCTTTTTTATTGCTGAGAAGTATTTTATTGTATAGATGTATTAGTTTATCCATTCACCGTTTGATAGACATTTAGGTGATTTCTAGTTTGTTGTTGTTAGGTGCTGTCGAGTCAGTTCCGACTCATAACCACCTTATAGGACAGGGTAGAACTGCCCCATAGGGTTTTCAAGGAGTGGCTGGTGGATTCAAACTGCCAACCTTGTGGTTAGCAGCCATAGTTCTTAACCACTACGCCACCAGGGCTCCGATTTCCAGTTCGAAACTATTATAATAAAGCTGCTATGAGTATTCGTGTACTGGTCTTTGTGTGGACATGTTTTTATTTCTCCTGGGTAAATACCTAGGACCCCTGGTGGCACAGTGGTTAAGCACTCAGCTAACCAGAAGGTTGGTGGTTCCAACCCACCTTGGGAGAAAGATGCTGCAGTCAGCTTCCATAAAGATTACAGCCTTGAAAATACTATGGGGCAGTTCTACTCTGTCCTGTAGGGTTGCTATGAGTCAGAATTGACTCAGTGGCAATGTATTTGGTGTTGGATTTTGGGGTAAATATCTAGGAGTGGGATTTCTGGGTTATATGGTAAGTGTGTGTAACTTTATAAAAACTGTCAAAATATTTTCCAAAGTGGACATAACATTTTTCATTCCTAGGAGTAGTGTACTAGACTTCTAGTTGCTCCTCATCCCCGTCAGCACTTTGTATTCTCTGTGTTTTTCATTTTAGCCATTCTAGTGGGTGTGTGGTGGTATTGCACTGTGGTTTTAATTTGCATTTCCAAAAGGACTAATGATGTTCGGCATTTCATGTGCTTATTTGCCATCTGTTTCTTTCTCTCTTTTTTTTTTTAACTGTGCTTTAGGTGAAAGTTTACAGTTCGATTTAGTTTCTCATACAAAAATTTATACATATATTGTTATGTGACCCTAGTTACAATCCCTATAATGTGACAGCACATTCCCCCTTTCCACCCCGGATTTCCCATGTCCATTCAACCAGCTGCTATCCCTTTCTTGCATCTCATCCTGCCTCTGGACAGGAGCTGCCCATTTAGTCTCATGTACCTACTTGAACTAAGAAGCACACTCTTCACAAGTATTATTTTATGTTTTTTTATAGTCCAGTCTAATCTTTGTCTGAAGAGTTGACTTCAGGAATGGTTTTAGTTCTGGGTTAACAGAGAGTCCAGGGGCCATGTCTTCTGGGGTCATTGATGGTAGCTGGGCACCATCTAGTTCTTCTGGTCTCAGGCTGATGGAGTCTCTGGTTTATGTGGCCTTTTTTGTCTCTTGGGCTAATATTTGCCTCATGTCTTTGGTGTTCTTCATTCTCCTTTGCTCCAGGTGGGTTAGGACCAATTGATGCATCTTAGATGGCTGCTCTCAAGTTTTTAAGACCCCAAACGCCACTCACCAAAGTGGGATGCAGAATATTTTCTTAATAAACTTTGTTATGCCAGTTGATCTAGATGTCCCCCAAAACTATGGTCCCCAGACCCCTGCCCCTGCTACTCTGTCCCTTGAAGTGTTTGGCCATCTGTATTTCTTATTTGGTGAAGTGTCTATTCAAAACTTCTGCCCATGTTAAGAACTATGTGTTTGTTTTCTTATTATTGAGTTATGAGAGTTCTTTATATATTCTGGATAGCAGTCCATTATTAGATATATGTTTTGCAAATATTTTCTCCCAGTTTGTACCTTGTCTTTTCATTTTTTATACAGTGTCTTTTGAAGAACAGACAGTTTTAATTTTAATGATATCCAAATTTATATATATATATTTTTTTGGTTTGTATTTTTTGTGTCCTAGCTAAGAAATCTTTGCCTAACCCAAGTCACAAAGATTTTCAGCCGTTTTCTTCTAGAAGTTTTATAGTTTTGATTTTATGTTTATGTCTATCATTCATTTCAAGTTGATTTTTGTATGTGGTACAAGGTATGGGTTGAGGTTCTTTTTTTGCAGACAGATGTCTAATTGTTTCAACACCATTTTTTGAAAAGACTTTTTCTGCATTGAATTAACTTGGAACCTTTGTCAAAATTCAATTGACCATATGTGGCTAGTGTCTTAGTTACATAGGGCTGCTGTAACAGAAATACCACAAATGGGTGGCTTTAACAGACGGAAATTTATTTTCTCACAGTTTATTTTTAGGAGGCTAGAAATTCAAATTCAAGGCACCAGCTGAGTTGATTACTATAACTTTATAGTAAATCTTGAAATAGAAATAGAGTTGTGTGAGTTCTCCAACTTTGTTCTTCTTTTTCAAAAATGTTTTGGCAATTCGAGGCCCTTGCTACCAGGATTTCCTTTTTATGAAATAATTTATTTATTTTGGGGTTTTTTTTTTGTGAAAATACATACAGCAAAACATACACCAATTCAACAATTTCTACATGTATGATGCAGTGGCATTGATTACATTCTTCAAGTTGTGCAAACATTCTTGCTATCCTTTTCCAAATTATTCCTCCACTGTTAACATAAACTCACTGCCCTCTAAGCTTCTCATCTAACCTTTCAAGTTGCTGTTGTCAATTTGATCACATATAATTACTTAAAAGAACACAATGCTCAAGGCAGACATTCTTTACCAGTTAAAGTAAAGTATTGTTTTGTTTTAAGAAGACTTCAGGGAATATTTTTGGTTTAAGGTTTAAAGATTATCTCAAGGCAATAGTTTTGGGGTTTCATCCAGCCTCCATGGCTCCATAAAGTCTGGATTCCCTGAGAATTTAAAATTCTGTTCTGCATTTCTCCCTCTTTTGATCAGATTTCTTCTGTCAAGTCTTTGATCAAAATATTCAGTAATGGTGCTACCAGGATTTACTGATAGAGTAGTAGGGTAGTGTTACCAGTTTCTCAAGGCTTGTAGAAATGTATGAGGACATTTTTGATTGTCACACTGACTGGGGTGGGGGGCAAGCTACCAGCATTTAGAGTCAGGTGCAATGCAGTGAATTACTTAATATGGCCTTTTTTGGCCATGCACGATCTTGTAACTCCCACACAGTGATTGACTGGTACTATGCAAATAAGGTGCTTGTGGACCACCAAGGGGATTGGACAGCTTAATAACAATGCAAATAAGATGCATGGAACCCTTGTGGGGGTGAGAACATGCAAATAAGGTGTATGGAACCCTAATGAGGGGATTGGTCAGTTTTGTCATCCTGCTAGGCTTAAAAGAGAGCCAATCCTAGACGCTAGTGGGGAGACCACACTACCACCAAGAAAGAAGAGCTAGGAATGGAGTGCATCCTTTGGACCTGGGGTCCCTGTGCTGAGAACCTCCTAGACCTAGGAGGCAGACAGCTGTAATGCCGGATACAGCACAAGACTGAGAGAAGCGGCAACAGAGAAACTGCAGGAGCAGAACCAGGAGACCACGTGAGATGGTGCAGTGGGCTTTCTGGCCATGGAGCAAGGTGGCTACAGTGCGTGTGCTAACCCACAGAGCAAGAGAGGTGAGCTTCTTCACGCAGGAGGCTTACTGGTGGAGTGGGGTGCCTTCAGGCACTTGGTGGTGAGACAGATAGGATTAGCTATGCTGGCAGAATAAAAGAACTGTTAAAAGACTACCACCTACAAGTTGGGTAAACAGGAACCACTTCCTGTCAACTTAAAATAAGGTTAGAACAACCCATGAATTACTACTTCCTCCTTAGTGTTTTCCTAGTCCCTTTCCCCTTCTTACAGGCTCCGCATGCGCAGAAGAACAAAGTGTGACTGCTGTTTTGGCCCACCAAAGGGGGCGAAGTAATGCAGAAGATCAGTGCACCTGCACCATATCCCATTATAAGTGATGCCAAGGGCTGCTGAGGGGACTCCATCGTGAATATCAGCAGGTTCCATCTTGGATTCCAGACGGGCGCGTAACCTAATTAGTCTGCACCACCATTCCGAGAAGTACCCACCCCTTAAAAGAAACCCACTGAATATTCATTGCCACCAAACCCATATAAGCCCTAGCCTTGCTTTCCCCTTGGAGTCAGTCTTTTGGAGAGACATGAGCCCCCACTGACTCCTTTTACTTGCCACAAGTGAAATAAACCTTTTAGAGCTAAACTCAAAAATTGTCTCCTCTGTGTACTCTTACAAGAGAAAGATAAGGACCCATTGAGTCCGGAGGGTCTCCATGCCCTTGGCAGCAACAGTGGAACTAGGCTCCCTGATGCAAGGAGCGAGAGAGAGCTGAGCACCTTTGGGACAAGGTTTACTCACAGAGTAGGGTGCCTCTGGGCACTTATTGGTGGAGCTAAAGAGCTTTGTAACACTTGCCTGAGCAGGGCAGAGACAAGGCCGAGAGGCCAAGATTCAGAGAGGCCAAGAGCTAGAGAGGTCTTGAGCCAGAGAGGCTGATAGCCAGAGAAAGGCCTGCCCGCATACATGGCAAAGAAGAAGCTGTCCTGATCAAAGAACTGAATCCTAAGTCGTTCCTGATCCTGAATTATAACCTATTATTTCTCTAATAAACCCCTTAATTGTGAGTATTGTCTGTGACTTCTGTATGGCCACTGTAATGAATTATCAAACCCAGTAGAGAAGTAGAGAATGCCGTGGGAGGGATGCTAGTGTCAGAACTGGTAAAAAAGTTGGAGGGTGAAGGTATGTTTGACTCCACCTCATAGGAATCAGCCGTGGGCTGATGTTGATCTTGATTCGCTTTCCTCCCCTCTCCGGAAGCAAGGCGAGGTCTGATTCCATGCGCCATTTTTACACCAGCGGCTAGGTAGGCTAAGCATTCAGCACAGTGAAGAATCATTCCTTTTAAAATGCCAGTAGTTAGTGATCCCCTTGAGAGCGACTAACCATCTTTTTTGTCCTTAAAGACTCTCAGCTCATTCTCATCTGGATACTTTGTACTGGTTCTTTCCTGTGCATGAAAAGCGTGCTCCCCAGCCACAATCTTCTCATGTCTGACTCCTTGTCATTCAAACCTCACCTGAAACGTTTCTTCCTCAGAAAGACCTTTTCTTACCATTCAGTTTAGAATGGACAGGCACACACTCACACATTTGTGTGACACTCTATCACATTACCATATTAATGTTCCTCACTACTGGAATGTAAGCTCTATGAAAGCCCAGCCCTTGCCTGAATTGTTTATTGTTTATGACTGTATCCCCAGTCCCCAGAATGTGCTTTGGCATAACGTGAATACTTAATAATTATTAGTTCAATCAATGAATTAAGGCCTTTGAATATGTTCCCTCAAACTGAATAATCCTCCACCCGCACACTCATATTTATCCATAAAACAGCTCAGTCAAAAGCCTAACTTTGTTCTCCCGCTCTAGAGTTTGTTGTTCCTTCACCTGTGTGGCTGTACATATGTTTATTATAGCAATTAACACATTATATTGTAATTATTTATATGTGTGTCTGTCTTGGCCACAAGCAGGCACTCAGTAAACATTTTTTAAATGGATGAATGGGTGAAAGAAATGTACTACATTATAGCTTGCCTTCTATAAGATGGGGCAGCTGAAAAGCAAACAAAGAAAACAAAACACAAAAACATCTTGGAGGACCATTCTTTTTTTTACTTTTTTTTTTAATTGTTGTGCTTTAAGTGAAAGTTTACAGTTCAAGTCAGTCTCTCATACAAACATTGTTTTGTGACCCTACTTGCTCTCCCTATACTGTGACAGCACACTCTTCCTTTCCACCCTGGATTTCCCGTGTCCGTTCAACCAGCTCCTGACCCTCTCTGCCTTCTCATCTCGTCTTGGAGGACCATTATTAATATTAAATGTAATAAAAGCTAACATTTACTGAGCACTTACTTTGTGCGAGACAGATGTCTTAGTCATCTAGTGCTGCTGTAACAGAAATACCATAAGTGGATAGCTTTAACAAAGAGAAACTTATTCTCTCACAGTCTAGTAGGTTACAAGTCCAAATTCAGGGCGTCAGCTCCAGGGGAAGGCTTCCTCTCTTGTCAGCTCTGGAGGAAGGTCCTTCTGATGCATCAGTCTTCCATAGGTCTAGGAGGATCTCAGCACAGAAACCTTGGGTCCAAAGGACATGCTCTACTCCCAGCACTTGCTTTCCCATGTGTTTCTGCTCACTTCTCTCTTTTATGTCTCAAAAGACATTGGCTTAAAACGCTATCCAATCTTGTATACCTTGTCAGTATAACTGCCGCTAATCCATCTTATTAGATCATAGTGATTGAATTTACAACACATAAGGAAATCACATCAGATTACAAAATGGTACACAACTATACAATACTGGGAATCATGACCCAGCCAAGCTGATAAGATATTTCTGGGGGACACAGTTCAATCTGTGACAACAGGGGTAGGCCCAGGTTGGGGGGAAGGGGCTTGAAGCTTATACAATTTGGAGAGTCCTCTTTTAAAAAAAGATTTAAAAATTATGAATACGAAATTAGGTACATAGTCTTGAAAATTGTCTGTGCACTGAGTCCCTGAAACGTAAATGTCTTTATTTTTAAGGCAAATGCACCGCTACTACTAGACATTGTTCTAAAGGTATTATTTAACCCTCTCAAACAACCCTATGAAATAGAGTCTCTATTTTAAAAATGAAGAAGCTGAGGCACAAATTGGCCGAGTAACTTTAACAATGTCCCGCTTCTAGTCAGTACGACAGGAGGACTCGAACCCAGGATGTCTGCCTTTGGAGTCCATACTTTTAATCATTGCTGCCTCCCTAAATATGCATGAAATATTTATCATTCATTGTAGGTCCAGGTCTGGAAATCCTCATCCGATATATCTCTTAAATCTTAAGCCTGATTCAGTACAGCAAAACCTGCAGGCTTGGCTTCCTATAAGCACCTCGGGCAACTTATCTGGCAGAAGTTTGTTAACTCTTCAGACTTGGTCAAAGATGACAGAGTAATACTGAGTCTCTGGTAGCTCTCTTGGGCTCAGCTATTTTATTCTGTTTCCTAAAGTTTTATAGCTAAGAACCTCAAATATGGTTCCTTTTGGTGTAGCTCTGTGTCATGGATTGAATTGTGTCCCCCCAAAATATCTGTCAACTTCGCTGGGTCATGATTCCCAGTATTGCATAATTGTGTACCATTTTGTGATTGGATGTGATTTCTTTATGTGTGGCAAATTCAATCACTATGATCTAATAAAATGGATTAGTGGCAGTTATACTGATGAGGTGTACAAGATTGGATAGTGTCTTAAGCCAATGTCTTTTGAGATATAAAACAGAGGTTCACACAGGTGAACCTCATACCACCAAGAAAGCAGTGCCTGGAGCAGAGCATGTCCTTTGGACCTGAGGTTCCTGTGCAGAGAAGCTCCCAGACCTAGGGAAGATTGATGACAGGGACCTTCCTCCAGAGCTGATGGAGAAAGCGTTCCCTTGGAGCTGACGCCCTGAATTTGGACTTGCAGCCTACTGGACTGTGAGAGAATAAAACTTCTCTTTGTTAAAGCCATCCACTTGTGGTATTTCTGTCATAGCAGCACTAGATGACTAAGCACTCTGTAAGCCATTAAAAATGTTATCATGGGAACAAATTAGCCACACCTAGTCTAATAATGGAGCACTGGTGGTGCATTGGTTAAGAACTGCGCTGCTAACCAAAAGGTCAGCAGTTGGAATCCACCAGCCACTCCTCGGAAAATCTATGGGGCAGTTCTACTCTGTCCTATAGGATCGCTATGAGTCGGAATCGACTCAACGGCAACAGGTTTGGTTTTTGGTTAGTCTAATAATGAAAGCTGGTTTCCTTTCTGCCACAGTAGGAGATTAGTCAACAATACTCCTGTGAATGACAAACAAGAATGAGAATGATTGGATGCTTTTTTCTTCTTAATTAAAAAATAATTATAACCAAAATGGAAATAACAAGAATGCTGATACATTGTGAGGAATATAACCAATGTCAATGAACAATATGTATAGAAATTGTTAAATAAGAACCTAATTTCCTATGTAAACTTTCATCGAAAACACAATAAAATATTTTTTTTTAAATAATTGAGCCTCTCTGCCTTTCTTTCTTTCTTTCTTCCTTCTTGAATAATTCAGTCTAAAAAACCATTAGGTGGTGAACATAGGAGTCCATTGAGATTAGCAACACCAGTGGTCCACTGTAGGGTGCTGGAACCTAGGAGGGTGAAGAGGGCATCTATGTGGGGGCAGCTGTGGTATGGGGTGTTGGAGTCCAAGCAGGGTAAAGAAGGGCATACATGGTGTGGGGGGAAGGTGGGCAGCAATAGCAATAGGACATTGCTTATATATAGTGGGAATTGGTCAAGTAAATAAACATATTGAAGATAAAGGGAGCCAGGTCTTGCTGCCAGAGAAGGGTCCTAACTATGGAAAAAGAGAAAATAAGAATGAGCCCTGTAACATTAGCTTAGAATTGGAGGTAGCAATGTGAATGTCTAACTTTTACTATACATAAAAAGAGATATAGAAATAAAGGTGTAAATGCACATGTTGTTGTTGTTAGGTGCTATCGAGTCGGTTCTGACTCATAGTGACCCTATAGGCAGAGTAGAACTGCCCCATAGGTTTTCCAAGGAGTGGCTGGTGGATTTGAACTGCCGACCTTTGGTTAGCAGCTGAGCTCTTAACTACTATGCTACTAGGGCTCTGTAAATATGCATATGTATGCATATGTGTGTATATGTATATATTCCCTAATTCTATTTGCTGAGAGGGCCTGGGAACAGAGACACCCCAATAGTATTCATCACACCTAGTATTGGTTTCTAAACACCATTCTGTACTAAAAAGAACCATTGTTCTTAGGAGAAAGGACTGATTCCAGGACTGGGAAAGGAAAAGTACAAGATGAACCTGGAATATCTAGTTGTACTAGAAAGTGTAGAAATGCTCAAAAAATGATGGAGACATGTCAAAAAAATAAAAGAGCAAGCTTGAAGGGGCTCTACCTTAGACTGGGTTCTCTAGAAAAGGAAAACTAGTAAAGCATATATGTATATATAGAGAGATTTATATCAAGGAAATAGCTCATGTGGTTGTAGAGGCTAGTAAGTCCCAAGTCCGTGGGTCAGGCTGGAGGCTTCTCCTGACTCAGGTTGCTGCAGTGGCTGGTGAACCCATAATTGGCTGGTCAGACAGCAGGCCTCTGGCTCACAGGCTGCAGAGACCAACAAATCCCAAGACTGGCAGGCAAGACAACAGGTAAGCTTCTGGCTCAAGTCCCAAGAACTGGAGGTCAGACAAACAGGAGCCAGCTGCGGAATCCAGAGCAAGCAAAAGCCTGTGAGCCTTGCCAGAAAGTCCACCTATGTTGGATGCAGGCCGCACCCCCGAGGAAACTCCTTTTCAACTGATTGGCTGCTCACAGCAGGTCCCATCATGGAGGTGATCACATTATATCAGATCTCATCATGGAAATGATTACATCATTTTACTACTGCCAAACCACTGAGAATCATAGCCAAACCAAGTTGACACACAACCTTAACAATCACAGTCCACCTCTTGTCAACTTGGCACCTGTACACATCTCCTTAATCCATACATAATCTCTGAATAAAGGCAATTATAAAGTCATACTTACACCAAATGTGATACAACTAACACGTGTACAACCAAATACGAACTAGCCCTGTTTACATTTTATATATTTTATAAGTGAAGAAAACAAAACTATTTGATGCACACATTCAAGGAAGAAATACTCATAACAGTCACAGCCCTTGTTTCTGCAACTGGTCACATGTTGGTAACTGGTATTTAGAACTACTTTCTTCTACCACCCATTCCGTATTTCCTTTGCCCTCAACAAGCACCTCAGCTGGCTGTGGTTCTTTGCCTGGTGGAGTGACCCAAACCTTCATCCCTGAAGGATCTGGGCCATTAGTAATCATGTCAGAATTGGGTTGCTGTAGTTTTCCGTTAATTTTAATCACAAGGTAGTATTAGTAGACACCCTAAGGGATCTCCTGCATTCCAGACATACTCTTCTCTGCCTCCATTTTGCAATATCAATCCGATTTCCTCTTGGTAATCAGGATCAATCACACCAGGCAATATGGTAACTCCCTTCTTTGCCTGTTGCTCCAGAGGCATCAGGAGCCCAAAGTGGCCAGGTGGCATTCTTAACTTCTAGTTCAATGGAATCAGTGATATGTCTCCAGGTGGGAACATTCCTTCCTTTGGAACTAAGACCTCTAGACCTGCAGAACATAGGGTCATGGGGACAGGAGGCAAAAATTTTGTGAGTGGGTCACTAGGGGTAACAGTGACTGGTGCCATTCCCATTTCCACCTCCATTATTAGACTAGACGTGGTTAATCTCTTCACATGATAACATTTTTAATGGCTTACAGAGCTACACCAAAAGGAACCATATTTGAGGTTATTAGCTATAATGATTCAGGAGACAAAATAAAATAGCTGAGCCGAAGAGAGCTACCTGAGACTCAGTATTCTTGGACCCATGAATCCTGGCTATGGGATAAACGCACCATATATTGGACACTGGTTTAGAGCATATAGCCTCTTGGAGAACATTGCCCCAAAACTGCAGCGTATTGCCACCTAGCTGTCACCTTAATTGTGTCTTTAGAAGGCCATTCCATCATTCTATCAAGCCAGCTGCTTCAGATGATGGGGAACATGGTAAGACCAGTGAATTCCATCAGCATGGGCCCATTGCCACACTTCATTTACTGTGAAGTGAGTCCCTTGATCTGAGGTGATGCTGTGTGGGATACCATGATGGTGGATAAGGCATTCTGTAAGTCCACGGATGGTAGTTTCGGCAGAAGCATTGCGTACAGGGAAGACAAATCCGTATCTAGAATAAGTGTCTATTCCAGTAAGAGCAAAAACACTGCTCTTTCCATGATGGAAGTGGTCCAGTGTAATTAACCTGCCACAAGGTTGCTGTCTGACACCTTGAGGAATGGTGCCATATTGGAGACTCAGTGTTGGTCTCTGCTGCTGGCAGATTGGGCACTCAGCAGTGGCTGTATTCAAGTCGGCCTTGGTGAGTGGAAGTCCATTTGCTGAGTCCATGCATAACCTCCATCCCTACCGCCATGGCCACTTGGTTTGTGAGCCCATTGGACAATGACAGGAGTGGCTAGGGAAAGAGGATGACTGGTTTTCACAGAACGTGTCATCCTATCCACTTTATTGTTAAAATCCTCCTCTGCTGAGGTCACCTTTTGGTGAGCATTCACACGAGACACAAATATCTTCACTTCTTTGGCCCATTCAGAGAGGTCTATCCACATACCTCTTCCCCATACCTCCTTGTCTCCAATTTTCCAATTATGTGTCTTCCAAGTCCCTTGGCCAAACCATCGGCCAGCCAAACCATCTGCCAGAGCCCATAAATCAGTATATGTCATGGATTAATTGTGTCCCCCAAAAATGTGTGTAGCAACTTGGCTGGGTCATGATTCCCAGTACTGTATGATTGTGTAATCTGATGTGATTTCCTTATGTGTTGTAAACGCTATCACTATGATAAGATTATATGTGATCTCCTTATGTGTTGTGAATTCTATCACTGTGATGAGGTTATACTGATGAGGTTGACAAGATTAGATAGTGTCTTAATGCAATCTCTTTTGAGATATAAAAGAGAGAAGTGAGCAGAGACACATGGGAACCTCATACCACCAAGAAAGCAGCTCTGGGAGCACAGCACGTCCTTTGGACCTGAGGTTCCTGCGCAGAGAAGCTCCCAGACCAAGGGAAGACTGATGATATGGACCTTTCTCCAGAGCCGACAGAGAAAGAAAGCCTTCTCCTGGAGCTGATGCCCTGAATTTGGACTTGTAGCCTACTGGACTGTGAGAGAATAAACTTCTCTTTGTAAAGCCATCCACTGGTGGTATTTCTGTTAGAGCAGCACTAGATGAGTAAGACAGTATACAATTGCACATCTGGCCATTGCTCCTTCCAAGGAAAGTGAACAACCAGGTGCATTACTTGAAGTTCTGCTCATTGAGAGGATTTCCCTTCACCACTGTCCTTCAGGGAGGTCCCAGAAAGGGTCTGTAGTACTGTTGCTGTCCACTTTCGAGTAGTGCCTGCATATCACACAGAATCATCTTTAAACCAGGCACGAGTTTTCTCTTCCTCAGTCAACTGATCATAAAGAACTCCCCAAGAGGTCATAGATGCAGACTGGGAGATGGAAGGTAATGTGACAGGAGTGGAGACCATGGGCATTTGGGCCACTTCCTCATGCAACTTACTTGTGCCTTCAGGTCCTGCTCGGCCCAATCCTCTATATACCACTTCTATTTAATGATGGAGTACTGCTGTGTATGTTCACCTTTATGGCTCTGTGGGTCAATCATGATGGGCAGTTCAGGCCACATGGTGACTTGGTGTCCCATAGTTAAGCATTCAGTTTCTACTAAGGCCCCGTAACAAGCCAAATGTTGTTTCTCAAAAGGAGAGTAGTTATCTGCAGAGGATGGCAGGGCTTTGCTCCAAAATCCTGAGAATCTTTGCTGTGATTCACCAATAAGGGCCATCCAAAGACTCCACACAGCATCTCTATCTGCCACTGACACTTCAAGAACCATTGGATCAGCCAGATCATATGGCCCAAGTGGCAGAGCCGCTGGCATGGTAGCCTGAACCTGTTGCAGAGCCTTCTCTTCTTCTAGGCCCCAGTCAAAACTAGCAGCTTTTCAAGTCATTTGATAAACAGGCCAGAGTAGCACACCCAAATTAGGGATATGTTGCCTCCAAAATACAAAGAGGCCTACGAGGTATTGTGCCTCCTTTTTAGTTGTGGGAGGGGCCAGACGCAATAGCATATCCTTCACTTTGGAAGAAATATCTCAACATGCCCCACACCACTGGACCCTTAGAAGTTTCTCTGAGGTGGATGACGCCTGAATTTTTGTCAGATTAATTTCCCACTTTCTAGCATGCAAATGTTTTACCAATAAGTCCTGAGTCATGGACTCATCTTCCTTACTAGGTCCAATCAGCATAATGTCATCAATGTAATGGACTGGTGTGACATCTTGTGGAAGGGAAAGGTGATCAAGTTCCCTACAGACTAAATTATAACTCAGGCTGGAGAGTTTACATACCTCTGAGGAATGACACTGAAGTGGTATTGCTGGCCTTGCCAACTGAAAGCAAACTGCTTCTGGTGGTCCTTTGAAATAGGTATGGAGAAAAAGGCATTACCCAGATCAACAGCTGCATAGCAGGTACCAGGAGATGTACTAATTTGCTCAAGCAATGAAACTACATCTAGAAGAGCAGCTGCAATTGGAGTCACCACCTGGTTAAATTTTTGATAATCCACTGTCATTCCCAAGATCCATCTGTTTTTTACATGGGCCAAATAGGTGAATTGAATGGGGATGTGTTGGGAATCACCACCCCTGTATCTTTCAAGTCCTTGATGTTGGCAGTAATCTCTGCAGTCCCTCCAGGAATGCATTATTGGTTTGGTTTACTATTTTCCTACGTAGGGGCAGTTCTGATGGTTTCCACTTGGCTTTTCTTACCATAATAGCTCTTACTCTGCTTGCCAGGGATTCAATGTGGATCTTCTGCCAGTTGCTGAGTATATCTATTCCAATAATGCATTCTGGAAGTGGAGAAATCACTATGGTATGGTTTTGGGGACCCACTTGACCTACTGTGAAACAGACATGAGCTAAGGCTTCATTAATAACCTGACCTCCATATGCCCTCTCTCTGACTGGTGGGCCACAATGATGTTTTGGGTGTCCTAGAATTAGTGCCAGTTCAGAGCCAGTATCCAATAATCCCTGAAAAATCTGATTATTTCCTTATCCCCAGTGAACAATCACTCTTGTAAGAGGCCATATATCCCTTTGGGGAAGGCTGGAAGAAAGATTAACAGAATAAGTTTTTGGCAGTGTATTTGAGTCCTTTCTCAAGGGGACCTGGCCTCCCCTTCATTTCAAGGGATTGTGGGTCTGTAAACTAGCTCAAGTCTGGGAATAGATTGAGGGGCCATGGCTCTCTATTCTGGTGATTCAAGTTAGACTGCTGTTCACTTGACCTAGAATTCTTCTGCTTGTATAGATGAAGTAAATATTTAGTAGATTTACTATCTATTTCACTCCTAGGGACATCATGACTAAGTAACCAATGCCATAAGTCCATACGAGTCAGACTATTCTGATTACTGCTTTGACTCCATTGTCCATTATGGTAACCATGCCCACCTTGTCTTTGTTGATTGAGTGCCGCCACTTGGCCCCTACTACCACAGGGTCCAATCAGCCCCACTGTAGTTAGATGTCTTAATTCAGTTAGAGCAGTTTCCACTGTCAAATCTGACTTACATAAAATAGCAATCACAGCAGTCTTCAAGGATGCTGGGGCTCCCTTCACAAATTCGTTCCTCACTGTTATGATAAAAGTTGTGTCCTCTGGGCACTCCATGTGTGGGTCTGTGGGTCTAACCTGATAAATCCACTCTAACATGTCAGTTTCCCTAAGCCTCTGAATACCTTTTTCCACAGCATACCAAAGCAGGTCTGGCACTTCAACTTGATTTAGTGTAGGCCATTGTGAAACCATGCGTCAGCAACCCAACCAAATAAACTATTAGATCCTTTCCTAATCTCTGGAGCTGAAACATTGAATGAAGAATCTGTGCTTTGTGGGCCCGTATCAATAAACTCAGACTGATCCATCTTTATGTTCCTTGCACCATTATCCCACACTCTTAATATCCATTCCCACATATATTCCCCAGGTTTCTGTTTTGTATGTATTAGAAAAGTGAAGCAGCTCTTTTGGAGTGTAGACACTACTTGAGGTTGGGAATTCAGTTGGCACTGTAATTCAGCCACTCTTATGATAAGACTCTGAGTTTGGTTTTTGGGAATGTCAGCTCTGTTACTACAAGAAACAAGGCTTTCTATTAAAGCACAAATGGAAACTTTGAGGTCGTTTATGTGGCACTTGAGCTTTGACTCTGAAGCCCTGAGATAATCTCTTTCACCACTTTATCTAGCAAAAGTAGGGCCAATCAAACAGCTTCCTTATACTTTGCAGTAGGACAAAATTGTAGAAAGGCATCAAACATGCTGTGGTGACCCAGAGCCTCACCTCTCACCAATACCTGATCTATTGGTGGTGATATTTTGCATATTTGTATTGCCACCTCATGCCATGGATTAGTAGTGCCCTCTTTACTCCTGGAAGCAGAGTCATCGACATCTCTAAGACTAACCAGACTTGAGAACCAATTTAGACAGCTCATCCTTACAATTGTGTATCTCTAGAACCACTCTCAGTACCAAATGTCTTAGGCTGGGTTCTCTAGAGAAGCAAAACCAGTAAAGCATATAAATACATAGAGAGAGATTTATATCAAGAAAATGACTCACGTGGTGGTAGAGACTGAAAAGTCCCAAGTCCGAAGGTGAGGCTGGAGGCTTCTCCTGACTCCCATAGCTGCAGGGGCTGGCAAACCAAAGATTGTCAGGTCAGAGAGCAGGCCTCTGGCTCACAGGCTGCGGAGACTGATGAATCCCAAGATTGGCAGGCAAGACGGCAGGTAAGCTGCTAGCTCAAGTCCCGAGAACTGGAGGTCAGATGAACAGGAGCCAGATGAAGGATCCAGAATGAGCAAAAGTCCATGAGCCTTGCCAGAAAGTCCACCTATATTAGGTGCAAGCCACACCCCCAAGGAAACTCCCTTTCAACTGATTGGCTACTCACAGCTGGTCTCACCATGGAAGTGATCACATTATATCAGATGTCATCATGGAAGTGATTACATCATTACATGACTGCCAAACCACTGAGAATCATAGCCCAGCCAAGTTGACACACAACCATAATGATTACAGGCTCCCACTAGACAAGTCTGGGACAGTTTAAACATCAAATTAAATAATGATAGTAAAAGATTAGAGTCCATTGAATAAAATAGGAATCTGAGCCTTTCTGATATGAATAAATTAATTAATAAATGGGAAGAAGAAAAGCCTTTTCTTTACAGTAAAATGACAACTAATAAATATACAAGGATGGATGGAATTAGAAAATATCATTTAGTAACCATCATAGTAATAATTAAGCCACAAAAGATCAACCAATACTAAAACCAGTGGGTGAAAATTTGGTGAGAAATAGGATATTTCCGTAGTCCCAAAGTATCTTCTCACAAAATATTAACTACAAAGGGAAAAGGATATATGTAGACATATACATATATATCTTATATATATATGTATAGGTATACGTGCGTGTGTATATATACACAGAGCCCTGGTGGCACAGTGGTTAAGAGCTCAGCTGCTAACCAGAAGGTTGGCAGTTTGAATCCACCAGCAGCTACTTGGAAACCCTATGCGGCAGTTCTACTCTGTCCTATAGGGTCACTATGAGTCAGAATCGACTCTATGAGAACGAGTTTATATATATATATATGTGTATATATACACACACACGTTGTTGTTGTTAGGTGCCATTGAGTTGGTTCCCACTCATGGGGACCCTATGTACAACAGAACAAAATGTTGCCTGGTCCTGCATCATTCTCACAATTGTTGCTATGTTTGAGCCCATTGTTGCAGCCACTGTGTCAGCCCATCTGGTTGATGGTCTTCCTCTTTTTTGCTGACTCTCTACTTTACCAAGCACTACGCCCTTATCTAGGGATTTGTCCCTCCTTATAACATGTCCAAAGTACGTGAGACAGTCTCACCATCCTCTCTTCTAAGGAGCACTCTGGCTGTACTTCTTCCGAGACAGATTTGTTCATTCTTCTGGCCGTCCATGGTACATTCAATATTCTTTGACAACGCCATAATTCAAATGAGTCAATTCTTCCTTATTCATTGTCCAGCTTTCGCATGCATAAGAAGCAACTGGAAATACCATGGCTTGGGTAAGGCGCATCTTAGTCCTCAAAGTGACATCTTTGCTTTTTAACACTTTAAAGAGGTCTTTTGCAGCAGATTTGCCCAATGCAATACGTCATCTGATTTCCTGACTGCTGCTTCTATGGGCGTTGATTGTGGATCCAAGTTAAATGAAATCCTGGACAACTTCAATCTTTTCTCTGTTTATCATGATGTTGCTTTTTGGTCCAGTTGTGACGATTTTCTTTTTCTTTATGTTGAGGTACAATTCCTACTGAAGGCTGTAATCCTTGATCTTCATCAGTAAGTGCTTCAAGTCCTCTTTGCTTTCATGAAGCAAGTTTGTGTCATCTGCATATCACAGATTGTTAATGAGTCTTCCTCCAATCCTGATGCCACATTCTTCATAGAGTCCAGCTTATTTGCTCAGCATCAGATTGACCAAGTATGGTGAAAGGATACAACCCTGAAGCATACCTTGTCTGATTGTAAACCATGCAGTATCCCTTTGTTTTGTTCAAACAACTGCCTCTAGGTCTAACTTCCACATGAGTACAATTAAGTGTTCTGGAATTCCCATTCTTTGCAATGTTATCCATAATTTGCTATGGTCTCCATAGTCGAATGACTTTGCGTAGTCAATAAAACTTAGGTAAACATCTTTCTGGTATTCTCTGCTTTCAGCCAAGATCCATTTGACATGTGCAGTGATAAACCTTATTCCACGTCCACTTCTGAATCCGGCTTGAATTTCTGGCAGTCCCCTGTCGATACAGCTGCAATCATTTTTTAATTATCTTTAGCAAAATTTTACTTGCTTATGATATTAATGATCTTGTTTGATAATTTCCATATTCTTGTTGGATCACCTTTCTTTGGAATGGGCACAAATATGGATCTCTTCCAGTATATATA
>NW_004443963.1:22858390-22860010 GCF_000243295.1 Trichechus manatus latirostris
TTTCAGGATTGTTGATTCTCTGTTTGGCTTAGTTTTTCGGATCTTTGTTGTGGAGGGACGGCGTGGTGTTTCTGCCTAGAGCGCCATCTTGCCGGAAGAGTGTGTATGTGTTTTTGTGTGGAGAGAGAGAGATTGACTTTAAGAAGTTGGCTCACATGATAGTAGGGGCTGGCAAATCCAAAATCTGTAGGTCAGGCTACAGGCTGTAGATTCCTGCAGTCTTGTTTCTCAAAATCAATAGGTTAGGCTTCTAAGGAAAGAGAAGAGTGGAGGAGTTCTTGCAGGATACCTATCGATAGTCTGGATGTAGAATACGCTCTAAGAAAACTCCCTTTTTGCTCTTAAGGCCTTCAACTGATTGGATGAGGTCTACCCAATTATGGAGGGTAATCTGCTTTACTTAAGGCCAATTGATTTAATAACCTGTAACTACTTCATAACAGCATATAGACTAGTGTTTGACCAAACAACTGGGTGCCGTAATCTAGCCAAGTTGACACACAAAATTAACCATCACAAGGACTTTTACAGTAGAGAAATCTGGCAGACATTACTATAATCAGGGGATGAAAGTTAACTTCACCAGTAATGGAATAAATCAAAATGATGTATAACCTGATAGAATGCAATGAGAACAATATCACTTTTGTTGTTATTCCTAAAAAAAAAAAAAAAAAGGATAACCTGAATCTTATCATAAGGAAATATCAGATAAACCCAGAGGGACTTCCTACAAAATAACTGGCCTGTGATCTTGAAAATTGTCAAGGTTATGAAAGTCAAGGAAAGACAAAAGAACTGTTCCAGATTGAAGGAGACTAAAGTAACACAATAACTAAATACAACATGTGATCTGGGTGGGAGTCTGTCATGGATTGAGTTGTGTCCCCCAAAAAATATCTGTCAGCTTGGCTGGGTCATGATTCCCAGTGTTGTATGATTGTGTAATCTGATGTGATCTCCTTAAGTGTTGTAAATTCTATCACTGTGATGAGTTTATACTGATGAGGTTGACAAGATTAGATAGTGTCTTAATGCAATCTCTTTTGAGATATAAAAGAGAGAAGCGAGCAGAGACACATGGGAACCTCATACCACCAAGAAAGCAGTGCTGGGAGCAGAGCGTGTCTCTTGGACCTGAGGTTCCTGCACAGACAAGCTCCCAAACCAAGGGAAGACTGATGATATGGACCTTTCTCCAGAGCTGACAGAGAGAGAAAGCCTTCCTCTGGAGCTGATGCCTTGAATTTGGACTTGTAGTCTACTAGACTGTGAGAGAATAAATTTCTCTTTGTTAAAAGCCATCATCCACTCGTGGTATTTCTGTTAGAGCAGCACTAGATGACTAAGACAGAGTCTTTTGCTCTAAAGGACATTTTTGGGACCAGTGGCAAACCTTGAATGGGGTCCATGGATTACATGGTAGTAATGTATCAAATACTAATTTCCTGGTTCTGATGGCTGTATTGTGGTTATATAGGAGAATGTCTCACTTGGTAGAAATCATATTCTAAAGTATTTAAAGCTATTGTCATAGGGCAACATTTGTAGTAACTGTTAAATGAGAAACTATTTTGTTCTGTAAGCCTTCATCTTAAGTGAGAATAACAGCACAATTGG
>NW_004443963.1:22860221-22920711 GCF_000243295.1 Trichechus manatus latirostris
AGTATTTAGAGCTGATGAGATATCATGCCATCAACTTACTTTCAAATGGTTCAGGAAAAAATTATTTGTACTAATCTTGCATCTTTCTTTTAAGTTTGACATTAATAAAAAATAAAAGAAAAAAGGAATCATTTGAAACATATAGAAAAGCACTGAAAGTAATGTAACAGAGACCTAGTCACCTGCTACCAAGACTAAACAGATGTTAACATTTTTGTCGTATTTGCTTCAGATCAAGCTTGCTCTCTTTGTTTTCTTTATTTAAGAAACAAAATATTATAAAGATATTTGCTCTTACCACTTACATTCAACATTGTTCTCAAGATTCTAGTCATTGAAATAATGAAAAAAAATTTTTGGACAGGAAGAAATAAAAACTTTCTTTCCCCACAGACATGATTGTATAGAGAATCCTATGGAATCTAAAAAACAAAAGCAAATAAACAAAAAAAAAAAAAAAAAAAAGAACACTAGTAGGACTAGTGAGTTTAGCAAATTGCAGGATATAAGATCAATATGCAAAAATCAATTATATTTCTGTATACTAACAAAAGCAATCAGAAATTCAAATTTAAAATATAACACAACAGCATCAAAAAATATGAAATACTTAGGGATGAATTTGACAAAAAATATGAAAAACTTGTACACTGAAATCTATGCAAAGTTGCTGAGAGAAATTGAAGATCTAAATAAATGGAGAGATATACCATATTCATGGACCAGACAGAAGACTCAATAATGTTAACATGTCATTTCTCCTTGAATTAATCTATAGATTCAACACAATCTCAATCAAAATCTAAGTAGGTTTTTTTTTTTAAGAAAATGTTGATCTGATTCTGAAATGTATGCAGAAATGCAAAGAACCTGGGATAACCGAAACAACTTTGAAAAAGAACAAATTTGAAAGACTTACACTACCTAATTTCAAGACATATAAAGCCACAGAAATCAAGGCAGTGTACTATTGTAGTAAAGATAAGTAATAGACAAATGGAATGGAATAGCATATAGAAATTCACCCACACATATATGATCAATTGATTTTCAACAAAGATGCCAAGGTAATCCAATAGGGGAAAAGACAGACTATTCAACAAATGATTCTAAAACAATATAAAAAATAAGAAGGAAGAGGAGGAGGAGGAGGAGGTGGAGGAGGAAGAGGAGAAGAACCTCAATGCTTGCTTCACAAAATTCACAAAAATTAATGGACAGAATAAATCATAGATTTAAATATAGGGGCTAAAACTAATATTTCTAGAAGGAAACATAGGAGAACGTTTTAGTGACCTTAGATTTAGCAAAGATTTCTTAAATATGACACAAAAAGCACAAACTATACAAGAAAAAAAATCAACAAATTGGATTTCATCAAAATTAAAATCTTTTGTTCCTCAAAAGGCACTGTTAAGAAAATAAAAATACAAGTCACAGATTGTGGGAAAACATTTGTGAAACACATATCTGACCAAGGATTTGGATATAGAATATATATAAATAACTCTTACAACTCAATATTTAGAAGTCAAAAAACCAAATTTAAAAATTGGGCAAAATATTTCAACAATTTACCAAGAAGATATCTGGATGGCAAATAAGCTCATAAAAAGATGCTAAATATCATTAGTCATTAGAGAAATGCAAACTATAACCACTATGAGATACCACCACACACCTATTGGAGCAACTAGAACTCTCATACACTGTTGATGAGGTTGCAAATTAATATATCTACTTTGGGAAACAGTTTGGCCATTTCTTAAAAAATTAAGTACACCTCTACCATATGATTCAGCAATTCCACTCATAGGTATTTCCCAAAGAAAATGAAGTCATATGTCCACTCTAAAACATGTACACAAATTTGTGGTATGTCCAAACAACGGAATACCACTCAGCAATAAAAATGAATTAGTTAGTGATACATGCAATGATATGGACAAATCTCAAAATAATTATGCTAAGTGAAAAAACCCAGATAAAAAAGAGTACACACTGTATTATTCCATTTATATAAAATTCTAGAAAATGCAAACTAGTCAATAGTAACAGAAAGATCAATGGTTGTTTGGGAACAAATCGGGGAGAAGGGATAGGTAGCAGGAATGGATTATAAAGGGGCAGGAGGAAAGTTTTGGGGGTGATGGACATGTTCATTATCTAGGCAAGACTCCTCCAAGTGAAATTACTAGGTAATGGGGCATGTGTATCTTCAGCTTTATGGGGTATTGACAAGTTGTTCCCCAAAGCAGTTGTACCAAACATTCCCACTAGCTATAGCCTTGCCAACACTTACTACATTTATTAATTTTTGTCTGCTAAATGGTATGAAATGGAATCTCACTATTTTAATTTCCACTTGCCTGATTATTAGAGAGATTGAGCATCTTTTCATATGCTGTTATGGGTTGAATTGTGTCCCCCAAAAGATATGTGAGTGTGACATCACTCAGAAATAGGGTCTTTGCAGATGTAATCAAGTTAAAATGAGGTCATTAGGGTGGGCCTGAATCCAGTATGACTCCTTCAGGAATCTCCTTTTCTTATAAGGACACCAGTCATATTGGATAGCCAAGCGAAGACACAGAGGAAAGATGGCCAAGTAAAGACAGAGGCAGAGAATGGAGTTATACTGCCACAAACCAACAAACTCCTGGGGCTACCAGAGGCTGGAAGAGGCAAGGAAGGATCCTCCCCTAGAGTCTTCAAAGGGAGCATGGCCCAGCTGACACCTTGATTTCAAACAGTCTTCTAGCCTCCAGAACTATGAGAGAATAAATTTCTGTTGTTTTAAGCCATACAAGTTTGTAGTACAGGTAGTCCTTGTCTTAGTCATCTAGTGCTGCTATAACAGAAATACCACAAGTGGATGACTTTAACAAAGAGAAATTTATTCTCTCATGGTCCAGTAGGCTACAAGTCGAAATTCAGGGCATCAGCTCCAGGGGAAGGCTTTCTCTTTCTGTTGGCTCTGGAGAAAGGTCCTTCTCATCAATCTTCCCCTGGTCAAGGAGCTTCTCAGGTGCAGTGACCCCCGGTCCAAAGGACAGTTGTAAGATAAAAGGTGGTACAGGCCACACCCCAGGGAAACTCCCTTTGCATTGGATCAGGGATGTGACCTTAGTAAGGGTGTTACAATCCCACCCCAATCTCTTTAACATAAAATTACAATCACAAAATGGAGGACAACCACACAATACTGGGAATCATGGCCCAGGCAAATTGATACACACATTTTTAGGAGGACATAATTCAATCCATGACAGTCCCCAACTTAAAATGAGGTTCCATTCTGATGACTCCGTTGTAAGTCAGCTCTGACGTAAGTTGAATATCTCATTTTTTTTTTTTAAGTTTTCCTTATTATTGCCTTTTATTATCAGTATCTTTATAAATCCAATCTTTGTCTTTGGGGGTTGGAAACATTATATATAAACTTACAGATATATTTTAATGCATACATACCTAAAAAAAATTCAAATCATAAACGCTTACTCAGCTGATGAAGAGGAGTTGGATGACGTTGGCATTTTGTCAATTGTGCAATAACTTCACTTGTGGAAGGTTCTGGATCATCTGGATTATCCCTGGGAATGGGGATGGTGTTTCTAGTCAGAAAATTAATGAGAGTTGTCTGTATGGTCCTTTTCTTATTTTCTTCGTATATTCTGTGGTAACATCTCACTGTTTCCCAAGTCTGCCTATCGGCAGCTTCAACATCAGCGTTTCCTGCTTTTCCAGTTATACGTGTGTTATGTAAGCCAAATCTGTATTTGAAGCAATGAAACCAATCTTCACTGGCGTTAAAGTACTCCTGGTAGTCTTCTCCTTGCTGTTCCTTCAGGTTTTCAAAAAGGCTATGTGCCTTCATTTGAATCATCAGTAAACTCATAGGATTCCTCTTCTGTATTTGGTCTTCTATTCAGACCATCAACAGCTTCTCCATCTTGTGGATTGGTCCTTGCCTCTTCTTTGTTAAAATTGATGATTTTATGCCAATCACTCTTCTAACTGCCTCCAAAATCCCATTCTTGTCCTTAATGATTGTTGAAACAGTCAAATGAGCCAGTCCTTCCTCATGTGCTATTTCGCTGACTTTCTTTCCATTATCATAGGCCTTAATGATCTTCATCTTTATGTCTAGAGTCTTCCTCAACTTTTTTTTTTTTTTTTTTTGGAACTTTCAGTGGCATGACTTCTTTTGCTAGATATATTGTTGGGGGTATAAGCAATGCAGATGTTACAGTTAGAGAAACTTGAACAACTCGTCTTCAAATTAACAACTGGTGCTTCTCATGGTACGAAAAGCTGAGTCAGATCACACTATAGGCCTAGTCTACAATGAAGTTGGCATCAGTGTCATAACAATGAAGTTGGAGTTGTAATGGCTGTTGGGTGCGTGCACAGTTCATTTGTTGTATGCTGTTAAGAGTTGAACATTACCCAACCTGCTATCCTCATTGTAGACCAGGTCGTAGCCTGCTATATGGCAGTATTTTGAACAGTAAATCATAAAATTGAACATCTTCGAGTGAACATTTGAGAATGATAACATCAGCAAATTACATGCTGCAACATTGTACGCAGTACATATTACTAGCTATAAGATGTAAAAAAAAAAGTATGGTTGTAAGTGTGGTTCGTTGTAACTCGAATACCTCGTAAATTGGGGACTACCCGTACTTTGTTATGGCAACCCTAGGAGACTAATACATATGCTTATTAGCCATTTGAGTTTATTCTTCTATGAATTCCCCTCCTTGTCCTTTGCACAGCCCATTTATCTATTGTGTTGTTGTTCTTTTCTTATTGATTTCTAGAAGTTCTTTATATATTCTGTATACTAATCCTTTGTTACATGGGTTGCACATACCTTCTGGTCTGTGACTTGTCTCTTCACTTGGTTTATGGTATCTTTTGGTATAGAGAATTTCGGTTTGTTTGAATCTTTCTCTACCCTGATGTCATAAAACGGTTCTCCCAGGATTTGCTGATGTGAGGTGCTTGAGAAAGACAGACATCAAGGATAACTCTTTTTTTTTTTTTTTTTTAATTGTGCTTTAGGTGAAAGTTTCCCATTTGATAGTTTGTAAATAAAGTATTTCATGACCTTGATTTCATTCCCCACAATGTGTCAGCACTCTCCCCATTTCTGCCCTGGTTTCCCCATTTTCTTTTGTCCTGATTTTCTACCCCTTCCTGCCTTCTTTGTTTGTGGGCAGATGATGCACTTTCGATCTCATATAATTGGTTATTCTAAGAAATACATTCCTCTTGGCTGTTACTGTTTATCTTACATGCTTGTCTATTGTTTGGCTGGGAGGTGGTCTCCAGGAATGGCTTCCTTTCCAGGTCAGGCGGGCGTCTTAGGGCCATAGTCTCAGGGGTTCCTCCAATCTCTGTTAGACCAGCAAGCCTGGTCTTTTTTTGTGAATTTGATTTTTGTTCTACAATTTTCTCCCGCTCTGTCCAGGACCCTCTGTTGTGATCCCAGTTAGAACAGTTGGTAGTGGTAACTGGGCACCATCTAGTTCTTCTGGTCTTGGGGTCATGTAGGCTGTGGTTCATGTGTTCCATTAGTCCTTTGGACTAATTGCTCCCTGGAGTCTTTGGTCTCCTTCATTCTTCCTTGCTCCGGATGGGAAGAGACCAACAGTGTATCTTAGATGGCCACTCTCAAGCTTTTAAGACCCCAGATGCTACTGACAAAGTAGGATACAGAACATTGTCTTTATGTACTACATTGTGCCAACTGACTTAGATGTCCTCAGTCTATGGTGCTTTGTCTTCTAGTCTAGGAACTTCATCCCATGAGGTATTTGGTTATGTCTAAGAAGTCTTCTGACTGTATCCTTTGTGTGCTCTATATGAACCACACCTACAGTCACGTATGTAGAAATATCCACCACCAAACCTGTATTTGCTGGTGGGTGTATTCCCTTATATCCTCCCACATCTCTTGGTGTATCTATCTACCTATTTGTCCATTCATAAATTATTGTTTGTTAATACTATTGCTGCAGGATTGTCTAAGCTAGAGTAGTTACCCTATCCATTGCCATCGAGTTGATTCCAACTCACAGCGACCCTGAAGGACAGAGTAGAACTGCCTCATAGGGTTTCCAAGGAGCGCCTGGTGGATTCAAACTGCCAACCTTTGGGTTAGCAGCCATAGCTCTTACCACTATGCCACCAGGATTTCCAGTAGTTACCCTAGTTGCCCTTTATTCTTGCATTCCTCTCAGTGTCCTCTCTTGCCTTGGTCATGTTGTAGTGACTTCCCCCATATTATGTATTGTCTTTCCCATCACCAATATTAACTAGTGTATTCTATCTAATTGGTAATTTTCCCTCCCTCTCCTTCCCATCTCTGATAACCATCAAAGAATGTTCTTTCTTTTTTCTTGTGTGTAAACTTTTGTTGTTACTTTATAGTAGTGGTCTCATACAATACTTGTCTTTTTGTGATTGACTTATTTCACTCAGCATAATGTCCTCCAAATTCATCCATGTTGTGAGATGTTTCATGAGTTTGTCATTATTCTTTATCATTGCGTAGTATTCCATTGTGTGTATGTAACAGAATTTGTTAATCCATTCATCTGTTGATGGACTCTTACGTTGTTTCCATCTTTTTGCTATTGTGAATAATGCTGCAATGAACATGGGTACATGTATGTCTATTCGTGTCATCGCTCTTATTTCTTTAGAGTGTATACCTAGGAGTGGGATTACTGGATCATATGGTATTTCTATTTGTAGCTTTTTGAGGAACTGCCATACCGTTTTCCAAAGTGGTGGTACAATTTTACGTTCCCACCAAAGCGTATAAGAGTTCTGGCCTCCCCACAATCTCATCGACATTTGTTTTCTGTTTTTTTGATTAGTGCCAGTAATATCAGGGTGCGATGGTATCTCATCGTAGTCTTGATTTGCATCTCTCTAATAGCTAATGACTGCGAGCATTTCTTTATATGTTTGTTAGCTACCTGAATGTCTTCTTTGAAGGGTCTGTTCATATCCTCTGCCCATTTTCTTTTTTTTTTTTTGTCTTTTTACTGTTGAGATGTTGACATTTTCTGTACATTTTAGAGATTAGTTCCTTGTTGGATGTGTCATAGCCAAATTTTTTTTCCCCAGTCTGTAGGTTCTCTTTTGACTCTTTTGGAGAAGTCTTTTGTTGAGCATAAGTGTTTAATTTTTAGGAGATCCCATTTATCTAGTTCGTATTGTGCTGTGTGTGCATTTTTAATTATGTTTGGTACTCTATTTATGCCATATATTAGGGTCCCTAGTATTGTTCCTACTTTTAACTCCATGATCTTTATAGTTTTAGGTTTTATATTTAAGTCTTTGATTCAGTTTGAGTTTGTTTTTGTGTATGGTGTGAGGTAGGGGTCCTGTTTTATTTTTTTACAGATGGACATCCAGTTTTGCCAGTGCCATTTATTGAAGAGATTGTCTCTTCCCCATTTAATGGTCTTTGACCCTTTGTTGAAGGTCAACTGACCATAGGTGGATGTATTTACATCTGGGTTCTCAGTTCTGTTCCATTGGTCTATGTGTCTGTTGTTGTACCAGTACCAGGCTATTTTGACTACTGTGGCTGCATAGTATGTTCTAGATCCTACTTTGTTCTTCTTCTTCAATATTGCTTTACTTATCCAGGGCCTCTTTCCTTTCCATTTAAAGTTGTTGATTAGTTTTTCCATCTCAGTAAAAAGGACAACTCTTAAAAGATTTGACCTAAAAACAAATGGAAGGACTGATGCCAGTAAAAATGATGAAGTGAGAACCTCCAAAAATTCACTCCTCCATAAAAGCAATAAGAACACTGGCAAAAATTGTCAAAAATCAACTTTTTAGAACTCTGGAAATTAACCAATGAGGGGAGCACGGTAGACTTGAAAACCAACAGCCTGAAATCCTGGTGAAAGCCAGTAGCCTGGCAGCCACTGGAGGAAGGAGAATGGGGTTGGAGCTCCTTCAAGGCACTATCCTCAGAGACTCATTATTATTTGACCTGTGTGTGGTTCCCTGCAAGATCCCACTCAAGACTGTTTTTCTTTGACCTGGCTCTGAGCTTGCCTAGTGCAAACAGCGTTTTCCCCAAGGGTATTTGTCAAAAACAATCAGAGGCAATTGTTTAATATATCAGCTGCCTTGGGTGGTAGATAAGAGTTGGGACAAATGATAGGCTAACCGAAAAGCTTAAAAGGAAAAGCTGGAGAATGTGATGTTCACAGTGGCCTTTGAAAAGTTCAGACATATCCCTGGGAATCCAGAAGACCACACACATGCATAAGGCTGAATGCATGCCAAGGTTGATGACATGCTCAGGAAAGCCCTGAGAGGGCCCTAAGCTTTCAAACACCTAACTTTATAGCTCTGCAGAGGCAGGAAGTGAAGCCTAAGACAGAGTTATAAACTTCCTGGCTAAGTGTTGAAGGCGTGCCTCAACATGCACTCATAGCCCCTTAGCAAAGACTAGGAGACATATTGGTTCTAGGCATTTAAGGAAATCTCTGTCCAATCATTTGCTGGCCACCAAAACAAACAAGCAGAGACTTCAATGGCCACACATGTCAAAGAATACAGACTTTACAGAAAAGTCACTAAACAAACAGCAAAAACAAACCCTAGGGAGGGGGATAGAATTTGATTTTCAGAGTTACCGCATTATACTATTTTAAATGTCCAGCTTTCAACCAAAAATTACAAGACATGCATAGAAGTAAGAAAGTATGCAGCATACACTGGAGAAAAACAAAAGCAATCAATAGAAACTGTCCCAAAGCCCAGACATTGGACTTACTAGACAAAGACTTTAAATCAGCCATTTAAAATATGTTCAAAACTAAAAGAAACTATGCCTGAAGAACTAAAGAAAAATATAGAATAATGTCTCACCAAATACAGAATATCAATAAAAAGATAGAAATTATATAAAAAAGAAGGAAATAGAAATTTTGGAGTTGAAAAGTACAAGAACTGAAATGAAAAATCACTAGAGGCGCTCAACAGCAGATTTGAGCAGGCAGAAGGGAAATTAGCAAACCTGAAAATAGATCAATTGAGATTATCCAGTTTAAGGAACAGAAAGAAAAAAGAATGAAGAAAAATAGAGTCCCAGAGGTCTATGGTACATCATGAAGCATACCACACAAGGAGTAGAAAGGAGAGAAAGGGGCAGAACAAATATTTGAAGAAATAATGGCCAAAAACTTCCCAAACTTGATGAAAAATATTACTGTAGACATCTAAAGACTGGTCCCTGGGTGGCGCAAACAGTTAAGTGCTTAACTACTAGCCAAAAGGTTGGTGGTTCAAACCCACCCAGAGTCACCTCAGAAGAAAGTCCTGGTGATATGCTTCTGAAAGGTCACAGCCTTGAAAATCCTATGGAGCAGTTCTACTCTGCACACATGTGGTCTTTATGAGTTGGAATCCACTTGATGGCAACTAACAACAACAACGTACAGCTAAGGAGTTCAACAAACTTGAAAAAGACAGTGACACCTACACACATCATAATCAAACTGTTGAAAACCAAAGACAAAATCTTGAATGCAGCAAGAGAGAAGCAATTTATCACATACAAGGATCCTCAATAAGATTAACAGCTGATTGATTTCTCATCAGAAAGCATGGGCTAGAGGCAATGGGGTTACATATTCAAAGTGCTGAAAGAAAAATACTGTCAATCAAAAATTCTGTATCTAGCAAAACTATCCTTCAAATATGAAGGAGAAATTAAGGCATTCCCAGATAAATAAAAACTGAAATAATTTATCACTAGCAAACCTGTTCTATGAGAAATACTAAAGCAAGTCCTTTAGCCTGAAATAAAAGGACACTAGACAGTAACTCTAATCCAAATAAAGAAATAAAGAGTACTAGCAAAAGTAACTACATAGGTGAATATAAAAGAAAGTATAAATGTATTTTTTGTTTGTAAATCTTTTTTCTCTTATTGTATTTAAAAGACAAATGCTTAAAGTAATAGTTATAAATCTGTGTTGATGGGCATACAATGTAAAAAAGATGTACTTTGTATGACAACAAAAGCACAAAGGAGGGGGAAGGATGGATCTATATAGGAGGAAAGTTTTTGGATACTATTGAACTTACCTGTTGCCATAGAGTCAATTCCAACCCTATAAGACAGAGAAGAACTACTCCATAGGGTTTCCAAGGAGCAGCTGGTGAACTCAAACTGCCAACCTTTTGGTTAGCTGCCAAATTCTTAACCACTGCGCCACCAGGCCTCCATTGAACTTAAGTAGATATTAATCCAAATGAGATTGTTATAAAGTAAGATGCTAATTATGATCCTCATGGCAACCACTAAGGAAAATATATAGTAAAAAATATGACAAAGACATTAAAATGATACACTAGAAAATAACTCACACACAAGAAGGCAGTGATGAAGAAATAAAGGGACAAAAAAAGACATATAGACGGACGTAAGACATGTAAAAAACAATAGCACAATGTCATACATAAGTACTACCTTACCAGTAATTATATTAAAGGCAAATGGATTAAACACTTCAATTAAAAGGCAGAGATTAGGAGGATGGATTAAAAAAAAAACTACCATAATCCAACTATATATGCTGTCTACAAGAGACACACTTCAGATTCAAAGACACATATAGGTTGAAAGTGAAAGGATGGAAAATGGTATACCATGCAAACAGTAACCAAAAAAGAGCTGGAGTGGCTATACTAATATCAGACAAAATAGACTTAAAAAACAAAATTGTTACTAGAGAAAAAGAAGAACATTTTATAATGATAAACCAAAACCTACTGCTGTCAAGTTGATTCTGACTTACAGCAACCCTGTGGAGTGGCTGGTGGGTTCAAACCACTGACGTTTTAGTTAGCAGCTGAGTGTGTAACCACTGTACCACCAGGGCTCCTTATAATGATAGAAGGGGCAATTAATCAAAAAGATATAACAATCACAAACATATGTGCACCTATATTGGTTACCCAGTGCTGCCATAACAAAAAAATACCACAGATGGGTGACTTTAAAGAACAGAAATTTATTTTCTCACAGTTCTGGAGGCTAGCTGTCTAAATTCAGGGCATCAGCTCTACAAGAAAGTCCTTCTTTGTCTCTTTCAGCTTCTAGTAGCTGCCAGCAATCCTTGGTATTCCTGGGCTTGAAGATTCATCTGCCTCTTTCTTTGCATGTCTCCCCTTATGTGTTTGTCTCTGTGTCTATCCTACTCTTTTTATAAGACAACACTCAGAAGCAATTAGGTTTAGGGCCCACCTTGCTCTCGTATGACCTTATTAACATAAAAAAAGAAAACCTCTATTTCCAAATAGGGTCAAATTTACAGGTAGAGGGGTCAGGACTTCCACATTTCTTTTCAAGGGACACAGTTTAATCCACAACACAAGTATCAACAGAGCCCCCAAATACATTAAGCAACCACTGACAGAACCGACGGGAGAAATAGACAATTCAATGATAAGAGCTGGAGACTTCAGTACTCCACTTTCAATAATGGATAGAACAACTAGAGAGAAGATCAACAAGGAAAGAAGAGAGTTGAACAATGCTATAAACCGACTAGACCTAACAGCCACATATGTTGTTGTTTGTTGTTAGTCGCCATCAAGTCAGCTCTGACTCATGGTGACCTTAGTTATAACAGAGCAAAACATTGCCTGGTTCTGCATCATCCTCACAATTGTTGGTATATTTAATCTCACTGTTGCTGCTACTATGTTAATCCATCTCATGGAAGGTTTCCTGCATTTTTGCTAACCCTCTACTTTACCAAACATGATATCCTTTTCTAGCGATAGGTCTTTCCTGATGATATGTCCAAAGTAAGCAAGAGAAGTCTCACCATTCTTGTTTCTAAAGAGCATTCTGGCTGTACTTCCTCCAAGACATCCATAGAACAATCTATTTCTATAAAGTTCCAAGAACAGCAGAAGACACATTCTTCTTAAGTGCATATGAAACCTTCTCCAGCATAGACCATATGTTAGGCCATAAAGCAAATATCAATAAATTTAAAAGTATTGAAAAAATACAAAGTATGTTCTCCAACCACAGTGGAATGAAAGTATAAATTAATAACAGAAGGAAACTTGGGAAATTCACAATATGTGGAAATGAAACAACACACTCCTAAATAACCAATGGGTCAAAGAAGAAATCACAAGGGAAATTAGAAAATACTTTAAGATGAATTACAATAAAAATACAACCTATTAAAACGTATGGGCTGTTTTCTGTAAATCTAAAACTGCTTTAAATAAAATTTACTAACAAAACAAAACAAAAAAAATGATGGGCTGCAGCTAACACAATGTTTAGAGGGAAATTTATAGCTATCAATGCCTATATTAAAAAAAAAAAACTCTAATAACCTAATCTTTCATCTTCAGGAAATATAAAAAGAAGAGCAAATTAAACCCAATATAAGCATAAGGAGAGAAATAATAAAGAGTAGAGTGGAAACAAATGAAATAGAGAATAGAAAAATAATAGAGAAAATCAAAGAAACCAAAAGTTGATTTCTGAAAAGATTAACAAAATTGTTAATTGTTAGCTAGAGTGACCAAGAAAAAGAGAGCACAGACTCAAATTACTAAAATCAGGAATGAAAGAGTAGACATTACTATTAACTTCATAGAAAAAAAAAGGATTATAAGAGAATACTATGAACGATCATAAACCAACAAATTAGATAACTCAGATGAAATGGAAAAATTCCTAGAAAGACACAAACTACCAAAAGTCACTCAAGAAGAAACAAAATCTGAACAGACATGTAACAAATAAAGAGATTGAATCAGTAATCGAAAATTTCCCACAAAGAAAATCCCAAGACCAGATGACTTCACTGATGAATTCTAGCAAATGTCTAAAGAATAGTTAACACCAGTTCTTCACAAACTTACGAAAAACAGAAGAGGAGGGAATATTTCCCAATTATAGAAATATGGGGCCAGTATTACTCTGGTACCAAAACCAGATAAAGGCATCACAAGAAAAGGAAACTACAATCTCTTATGCATATAGATGCAAAAATCTTCAAGAAAATAAAGTGAAACCTGTGAGAGCCAGGACTCAATGGAACTGCCTTGTTTTTCCAGGTCTTGCAAATTTTCTGCCTTTGGCAGGGTGCAGTCTTACCACTTTTCCATCACTCCTTTTAGTGGAAAATATTTGAATTTTCCTTCTCTGACAGGTTTCTGCCTTACACAGTGTCTTAGTCATCTACTGCTACTATAACAGAAATACCACAAGTGGATGGCTTTAACAAAGAGAAGTTTATTCTCTCACAGTCCAGTAGGCTGTAAGTCCAAATTCAGGGAATCAGCTCCAGGAGAAGGCTTTCTCTTTCTGTCGGCTCTGGAGGAAGGTCCTTGTGATGCATCAGTCTTCCCTTGGTCTGCGAGCATCTCAGCGTGGGAACCTCAGGTCCAAGAGACACGCTCTGCTCCCGGCACTGCTTTCTTGATGGTGTGAGGTTCCCATGTGTCTCCGCTCGCTTCTCTCTTTTATATATCAGAAGAGATTGGCTTAAGACACTATCCAATCTTGTATACCTCATCAGTATAACTGCCGCTAATCCATTTTATTAGATCATAGTGACTGAATTTACAACACATAAGGAAATCACATCAGATTACAAAATGGTACACAATTACACAATACTGGGAATCATGACCCAGCCAAGTTGACAGATATTTTTTGGGGACACAGTTCAATCCATGACACACAGTTTCTGGCTTTCACATGTTTTACTGTACTAGCAAATGAATCCAGCACCATATAAAAAGGATTAAACACCATGACCACATGGGATTTATCCAAGAAATGCAAGGTTGGTTCAACATATGAAAATCAATCAATGTAATACACCATATTAATAGAATAAAGGACAAAAACCACACAATCATGACAGAAAAAGCATTTGATAAAATTGAACACTCTCTCATGATAAACACATTCAACAAGCTAGGAATGGAAACAAATTTCCTCAGCCTGTAAATAGCATCTACAAAAACCCCACAGCTAACTATATACTTAATGGTGAAAGACTGAAAGGATTCCCCTTAAGATTAGGAACAAGACAAGGATGTCCACTCTTGTCAATTCTATTCAACATTTCACTGAGGGTTCTAGCCAGGGCAATTACGAAAAAAAAAAAAAGAAAAGGGATCCAGATTAGGAAGAAAGAAGTAAAACTATCTCTATTTTTAGATGACATGATCTTGTATATAGAAAATTCTAATCACTGCACGAAAAAACGATTAGAGCTCATGAAAGAGTTTAGCAAGGCTGCAGGATACAAGATCAACACGCAAAAATCAATAATATCTCTAAACACTAACAGTAAATAATCTGAAAAATGAAATTAAGAAAAGAATTTCATTTACAATAGCATCAAAAAGAAACTTGATGATTTCATAAAATACATAACTTATGAATAAATTTAACAAGGGAAGTGTAAGACTTGTACATGGAAAATTATAAAACATCACTGAAAAAAATTAAGAAGACCTAAATAAATGGAAAGACATCCCATGTTCATGTATTGGAAGACTTAATATTGTTAAGATGGCCATACTCCTCAAATTGATTACAGATTCAATGCAATCCCTATCAAAATCCCAGCTGCTCTTTTTTTTGCAGAAAATTTAGCTAATCCTAAACTGCATATGGAAATGCAAAGGACCCAGAATAGCCAAAACATTCTTAAAAAGAACAAAGTTGGAGAACTCAGCACTTCTGTGATGGTTAAGATTGTGTGTCAGCTTGGCTGGGCCATGATGGGATCTGCTGTGAATAGCCAATCAGTTGAAAGGGAGTTTCCCTGGGCCTCAGATATAAGTGGATATTCTGGCAAGGCTCATGCTTTTGTTCGCTCTGGATCTTGCAGCTAGCTCCTGTTTGTCTGACCTCAGGTTCTCGGGACTTGAGCTAGCAGCTTAACTTTTGGTCTTGCCTGCCGATCTTGGGATGCATTGATTTTTTGCAGCCTGTAAGCAAAAGCCTTGGTCTCTGACCTGCCGATCTTGGGTTCACCAGTCCCTGTGGCTACATGAATCAGGAGAAGCCTCCAGCCTGACCCATGGACTTGGGACATTCCAGTCTCCACAACCACGAGCCATTTCCTTGATATAAATCTAAATCTTTCTCTCTATATATTTATACGTTTGACTGGTTTTGCTTCTCTAGAGAACCGAGCCTAAGACAACTTCCAGATTTCAAAATTTACTACAAAGCTTCAGTCACCAAAACTTTTTAGTACTGTCAGAAGGATAGATATAGATCAGTGAAATAGAACTGAGAGTCCAGAAATAAGCCCATATATTTATGGTCAAATGATTTTTGACAAGGGTGACAAGAGAATTTAATGAATAGTCTTTTCAACTAATGGTTGTGGTAAAACTGGATATTTACCTGGAAAAGAATGAGTTTGGACCCCCTAACTGACACCATATACAAAAATTACCTCAGAATGAATCAAAGACCTAAATGTAGGAGCTAAAACTACAAGACCCTTAGAAGAAAACATAGGTGTAAATTTTTGTGACCTTGCATTAGGCAGGAGCCCTGCTGGTGCAGTGGTTAAGCGTTTGGCTGCTAAGCTAAAGGTTGGCAGTTTGAACCCACCAGTTGCTCCTTGGAAACCCTATGGGATAGTTCTACTCTGTTCTATAGGGTCACTATGAGTCAGAACTGACTTGACTCGATGGCAATGGGTTTGGTTTTTGGTTTGGATTAGGCAATGGTATCTTAGATATGACACCAACAGCATAAGCAAGAAAAGATAAACTGGACTTGATCAAAACTAAAATCTTGTGTGCTTCAGAGGATACTTCCAAAAAAGTGAAAATATAATCCACAGAATGGGAGAGAATATTTGCAAATCAGACATCTGATAAAGGTCTAGTATCCAGAATATACAGAAAAAAAACTCTTACAACTCAACAATAAAATGACAACCCAATTATGAAATGGGCAAAGGATTTGAATAGACATTTCTCTAAAAAAGATATATAAATGGTCAATAAGCACATGAAAAGACGTTCAATATCATTAACCATTAGGGAAATGAAAATCAAAATCGTAATGATATACCACTTCACCCTCACTGGGGTGGCTATAATAAAAAAGATGGACAATAACAAGTGTTCATGAGGATATGGAGAAACTGGAACCCTCATATATTGCTGGTGGGAATGTAAAATGATACAGCTGTTTTGGAAAACAGCTTTTGGAAACCATGGCAGTTGTGATGGTTAAGATTGTGTGTCAACTTGGGCCGGGCCATGATTTTCAGTGTTTACATGTGATCACCCCTGCGTGTAGCCTACATCTGAATATAAGTGGATGTGCTGGCTTTTGCCCTTTCTGGATCCTGCAGCTGCCTCTTGTTTACCTGACCTCCAGTTCTTGGGACTTGAGCTAGCAGCTTACGTGCTGATCTTGGGTTTGCCAGCCCCTGCAGCTACACGAATTAGGCGAAGACTTGTGGTTTTGCCTGCCGATTTTGGAATTCGTCGACCTTCATAGCCTGTGAGCAAGAGCCCTGCTCTCTGACCTGCTGATCTTGGGTTCGCCAGCCCCTGCGGCTGGGTGAATCAGGAGAGGCCTTTACCCTGATCTGCAGACTTGGGACATTTTGGCCTCTACAATCGTGTGAGCTGTTTCCTTGATATAAATCTCTCTCTCTCTCTATATATATATATATGGTTATATGCTTTATGGTTTTGCTTCACTAGAGAACCTAGTCTAAGATAGCGGTTTTTCAAAAAGTTAAACATAGAGTTACCATAACCCAAAACCAACCAAACCTGTTGTCACTGAGTCGATTCTGACTCACAGGGACCCTATAGGACAGAGTAGAACTGCCCCATAGAGTTTCCAAGGCTATAATCTTTACAGAAGCAGATTGCCACGTCTTCCTCCCACAGAGTGGCTGTTGGGTTCGAACCACAAACCTTTTGGGTAGCAGCCCAACTCTTAACCACTGCACTACCAGGGGCTCCTCAGAGTTACCCTACCAGTTGAAAAACCCATTGCCATCAAGTCGGTTCCAACTCATAGAGACCCTATAGGACAGAGTAGAACTGCCCCATAGTTTCCAAGGAGTGGCTGGTGGATTTGAACTGCTGACCTCTTGGTTAGCACCTGAGCTCTTAATCACTGTGCCGCCAGGGCTCCCAAGCTCCCACCCAAAAAAAACCAAACCCACTGCTGTCGAGTCGATTCCAAATATAGGGACCCCATAGGACAGAGTAGAGCTGCCCCATAAGGTTTCCAAGGAGGCAAGCTTTTAACCACTGCACCACCACGGCTCCTCATAAGGCCATAAAACCGAAAAAACCGAAACTACTGCCATCGAGCTGATTCCAACTCAAAGCGACCTTATAAGACAGAGTACAACTGCCCCACAGAGCTTCCAAGGAGTGCCTGGTGGATCTGAAGTGCCCACCTTTTGGTTAGCAGCCTAGCGCTTAACCACTACACCACCAGGCTTTCCGATAAAACCCTAGGGCTGGTAAATGATGGAGCTGGGATTGCTCTACATGTGGATTGCTTTTACCAATACATTCACCCTACTCCTAGGGCTATGAGTATTTCAAATTACTTTACCATTAAAAGGGTGATGACTCTGAGGATAGTAGAAATAACCTGCACATTTTTGGTTTTGTTTTTCATTTTAAAAATCTAAAGAAAGATTTTAATATATTTAATTTTTAGGTGCTTTCTTATTTTTATTTTTGATAAGATACACAGCATAACATACACCAATTTAACCATTTTTACATGCACAATTCAGTGTCATTGGTTACCTTCTTCAAGTTGTGCCACCATTGTCGCTATCCTTTTCCAAATTATTTCGCCACCATTAATAATAGACTCACTGCTCCCTAAGCTTCTCATCTAATTTTTCGAGTTGCTGAACAACCTGCACATTTTTTTTTAAAAAGTCTCCAGGTCCTGGAGTTGAATCCTTGTCACTCCTCGCCCCATGCACTCCCACACAGACCACAGTGATAGCATTCTAAGTGTAAAGGAGAAAGAATGTAACTACTTGCCTGTTTGGGACTCTGAATCCCCTTGTGTATTTGCCTCGGTTTGTTTCTCGATTTTAAAAACAAAGAAAAAGCTTTATTAAGGTGTAATTATGCCTCGTTTTTAAAATGCGCTCCTTTGAGATAATCTCATTCCCTAGAATATTTGCTTCATCTTTTGGGTCTCCACCACTACAGGCACCTGTAAAATTTCCTTTTCTTTTCCCGCTTTGATTCCGCAGCCGAACACGTGTGAGTTGTCCGTACCGTACCAGCTCAGACTCCCTCCCTCCCCAACTCTTCCCACCTTGTAAGCAGGGCCTTTTCTTTTCCCGAAGCCCCGCCCCTCGGCCCCTTTCCACCTCAGCCACCAAGGATCTCGCCCTTCCCCGCCACCCCCCCGCCGCCCGGCCGCCCCATGCCTCTCGCGAGAGGTAAGAGCGTCTGGCCGGACGGGAGGAAAGTATCTGCTCCGCTGAGGGGGGGAAAGAAGGAGCCGGACACAGATTGTGGGACCGAGCGCGGGCGGGCGGGAGGCGACGGAGCTACCAGCGGGTGAGTCCTGTTCATATTAGCTAGTCCATGATCTGACGGGAGTCTCCCCTTCTACTCTAGCCAGTCCCAATGTCCCAGACCACGGTCTCCCCTCCCAGTCTGTGTTGGACGGGGGCGCTGAGGCGGTGGCCGGGCCCTGTCTGAGGAAGAGGGTGGGGCATGGACTAAAGCCGGCCAATAAAAGAAAAAGAAGCTACGATTGGCGGCGGTGAGCGCTAATGGGAGGTCGACTTTACGTTGCGGAGTGCCGTCCCTCTTCTCTCCCTCCTCCCGCCTCCTTCCTTTGGGGGGAAAGGCGGGGCCTGAGGCCTGAAGTGTGGGGAGAACTTGGGGTAAGTAGCCTCGGGGGGCACAGGGCGTGGCAAGGAGAAGGGATTTGAATCCGGTGGGAAGGGTAGTCTAGTGGAGCCTAATGGCAAGGTCATGGAATGGGGTGGAATGGGATAGAGGGGAAGGGTACTAAACTAGCTTAAGACCCAGGACTTCCCAAAGAGTGGAGTTAGGGGTTTGCCATTGGAAAAGGCATAGGCAGAAGATGGGGATGAGTGGGTGGTAACTAGGAATATTGATCAGGTGAAAACATGGCATTGGGGTTAGCTGGAAAGATAGGTTGAAGTAAATCACTGGAAATGAGTGTCATGACATTTCAGTTAAATTAAGAAAAAGAAGGTCAGGGAAATGATACCAGAGAGAAAGTATGGATTTCGAGAAAATTAAGTGAATTTGGATTTAGGAAGACTTAATGGGGTGGGCTGAGTAGCCAAAAAGCGTGGCTTTAGGAAGAGTATAGGAGCAGGGAGAATAGGGGATGTTTTTTGGAAAGGAGACAGCTGATAGATATAGCCGTCTCGGTATCAGAAGAAGGCTGGGATATTGATTTAGGACTTCTGGTTGGATATGGCACTCAGACTGGTGGCCAGCCTGCAGGAATGCAGCGATGGAGGTAGAGAAGGAGAAAAATAGAATACTTTCATCATTCTACTCTGATTTCCTTTCTCTCTCTCTTCCTCTTTCCACACTTCATCTCCTCCTAAACACAGGGATGTGGGGTTGGGTCTTCAGCTGTCCAAGATGGAGCTCCATAGGGGCTTATATGTTACTCTGAATCGCTTGTTATGTTCACTGACTGGGGTATTTATGACCCAGGACACCTCCTACCCAGATTTTCATGCTGCTACTTTCCTAACTTTGATAGTCTGTTTTTTACTAAACAGAGGGTGTTTTACTATCTCTGGGGGTCCTGTCACTTAAGTGTAAGTTAGTGGGTGTGCAGAGTTTTCTCAGCAAACTCATTTGATTCCTGTGTTTAACATTTTTGCGGTAAACTAAATAATTCTTGGAGAGACATATCTTTATAGGCATTCTAAGCACAAAAAAAAAAAAAATGTTAAAATGAGTTTGTTTTGTTAAATGTGTGACTTAACCACTCATGCTGGAAGAGTTGTTAATTGGATGGTTACAGTTATTTTTAACTTAAATACTTTTTTTTACATAGTGTAAATATGTAAATAAGGAAAGTGAAACATTTTTAGTTTCTTCATTTGTGTCCAGACTCAGAAGCTAAAGATATGTCATAATATCTTAGGGCAAGGGTTGGGGAAATCAAACTCAATTTGTACTTTAACATGGAAGATGTAAGGTAAGTGGAAGCTGTTGCAAAATGTAACATGTCTGTAAGAAAAGTAGCTAAAGAAAAGTTTGGCAGCTATACTAAGTGGTCTTACCAGTTCGTTCTTAATTCTGTACAGAAAAGGAACAGGCATTTGCCCTTTGATAGTTGTGTATCATTTAATCATGAATTAAAATGTTACAGCCAATTAATTAATAACTTGTTTGCTACTGCATAGATTTGTCTTTCTATTCCTTCTCTTCTCCTGTTACTTTTGAGAAGCAAAATAGTGTCTGAAATACTGGTAAACCTGTTATACAAAGAGAAGGCAGAGTATGTAGTTCTGTGTAAACCTTTGGTTTTCAGAAACCGTTTCAAGCTTTTCCTCTTGGCGGGGAAGTTGCCCCTATAGTACATTGAGACCAATTAATTACTGACCCTTTAGCATTAATTACTGAGTTGGGTATTTCACATTAAGAACTTTGCTTATTGGACATTCAGACAGCCTAGCAGCTGAAAAAAAAATATCCAGTGAAAGACCAGAGTCCTTGTTTTGTTCTTCCGTCCTAGAATTTATGATGGCTTTGACTTGGGCATTATTAAATGCAAGACTGTTTTTTTTCTCACTAGTGTACCACCTAGCAGAAAGCTCATCTTTTAACTTGTGGATCAAAGTTTACACCTGTGGTAGTTTCAGTGTTGTGATTTTTAGGCACCTTTGTTTACCATGGCTTTTATTTATTTATTTAAATAATATTGTGTTTTAGATGGAAGTTTACACAGCAAATTAGGTTCCCTTTAACAATGTTTATACAATTGTTCCATGCCATTGGTTACAATTTTTATAATGTGTCAGCATTCCATTATTTCCATTCTGTTTGTTCTGTTTCCATTAATCTAGCTTCCTTTCCCCTCCTTACCTTCTCATCTTTGCTTTTGGGTAACTGTTGACTGTTTGGTCTCACATAGTTAATTGTTTAAGGGAGCACATTACTCACGGGTGATATTGTTTATTTTATAAACCAATCTACTATTTGGCTGAAAGGTGACCTGCAGAAATAGCTTCAATTCCAAGTTCAAAGGTTATTTTAGGGCAGTAGTCTCAGGGGTTCCTCTAGTCTCTATCAGTCCAGTAGATCTTGCCTTTTTTAGGAGTTTGAATTTTGTCCTACATTTTCTTCCCATTCTATCCAGGACCTTTTATTATTTCCCTGGTCAGAATGGTCAATAGTGGTAGCTGGGCACCATCTAGTTCTTTTGGTCTCAGGTTAGAAGAGATTGTGGTTCGTGTGAGCTATTAGTCCTGTGGACTGGTTTCTTCTTTGGGCCTTTGATTTCCTTCATTCTCTTTTGCTGCATACAGGTAGAGGCCAATGTAGTCATGCACTGCATAATGCCCTTTCGGGCATCGTCTGATTGTGTATATGTCCATGGTCTCATAAGGTTATAATAGAGTTCAGAAATCCTGATCAGAGAATGGGACATATATCGGACAACGGGACCAAACACAACACAAAAGGAAACTTTCCTGGTCCTTTTGGAAAGCCAGAGGGTTTGGTTATGGATAACCTGTGCTGACTGCACCAGGCTCCCCTGGGCCGTGGGGGTCTCCACGCCCTGATGTTTCGTGGGCCCTGCCCTCCAGGCCATCCTGGGCAGTGAGACAGTGGCCTCCAAGGACCTGATTTGGCATAGTGTTCACACAACATCCAAATCACATAACGTCCTATTTCACAGAATGTATTGTGGACGTCAAGTTACGCATGACTAGTTGTACCTTAGATGGCTGCTGGCAGGCTTTTGAGACCCCAGAGTCATTCACCAAACTAGGATGTAGAACATTATCTTTGTGAATACCATGGCTTTTAAATGTTAATAGCCACAGTTACTGTATCTTGTTCCCTTTCCTCTCCCCACTTTTAACCCAGAATGAAAATTATTTTTTCAGCCAACTTGTAAGCAACTACTTTGCCTCGAGTAAAGTCCCTGGCTCTGCCTGAGCACAGCTGCTCTGAAGTTCTCACAAGTTATTGTTTTGAGCATGTCAAGACTGAGTTTTTCTTAGGCTGCAGTGAGAGGGAGTCAGTGTTACGAAGCCTCCTACCCACATCTGATAAGGAGGAGCCTTCTCCTTGCAAGGAAATTTTACATGGAGCAAATAGTACAGCCATGTAAATGTCTAGTAAAGACAGCTCTCTTCTTGAGACTAGTTGGCAGACTGGCATATAATTGCCCCTTATCCTTTGATAAAGGTCCTCAAGTTAAGGTGCAAACATATTTCATTGAGAAAAACAAATGCAGCATTCATTAAAAAAGAAACTTTAATTTCTTTTGTTGGTAGTTTCTCCGAAAATGGTACTGTGATTTTAGAGTTCATGAAAAAGTCTTCTATCTCTTTAGAAACATGTCAAAGAAAACATTTTTTAAGCTTCTCTGACATGTACCCATTTTTAAATGTTGCCTTTCCCTAACAGACTAATTAAGTCTTCTTTTGGGATCAAGTATATTCATGAAGTGTGAAAATGTATCATATTTGGAGTCCCTGATAGGTGGTCTTTTTAACTTCTAAATGCTGTAAGAAAGAGGTCCCCACTTCACAGTTATCCTGCTCCATTATTGGAGTTCTACTTTTAGAACATCCTTTATATTGTGCTGAAGCTCATCAATTCTGCCATCTGATAATAAATGTAATATACACAAATATTTACAGTTGGTGTAAGTTTTTATATATCATAATAATAAACCTAATTCCTTGTCAGCATGATGGCCCTTCAAATATTTGATGACAGTTAAGCCCTGGTAAGGCTTTTCTTTCTGAGGTAAATATTCCAAGTTTTTTTCAGCCACTTTAAATGACATTTTTAATAAATTTCATGCTCCTCGTCAACTTAGTTGCCTGCGTTTTCAGGGTTTCTTGTCTAGATCTGAGTATAACATCTCAGATCAATACACAGTACAGGGGAGAATACAGCTTCTTTTTTACTGGACTGTACCTCTGTTGGAGCCCCAGTGGCACAGTGGTTAAGAACTACAGCAGCTAACCGCAAAGTTAGCAGTTTGAATCTACCGGCTGCTCCTTGGAAACCCAGTGGGGCAGTTCTGCTCTGTCCTTTAGGGTCACTATGAGTCAGAACTGACTCGACAGCAACAGGTTTGTTTGTTTTTTGGTATACCTCTATTCTTAAAATCTAAGATCACATTAATTTGTGCAGTTGATTTCTTTTAACGTAATTGAGGACTTTGCATTTATCCCTGTAATTGTCATCTTGTTAGTTTTGGCTTACTATTTTAGCTTGATAATTCAGACTCTTGGCCATTCTTCATATCTTTGTATCATTGATAAATTTAATAAATATTACACCTATGTTTTTATTTTAGTTGACTGGCAAAGATGAATATGGGTGAAACAATGCTATACAACATGAGTAGACAATCATTAAACCAAAACCAAACCAGTTATAGTCGAGCTGATCCTGACTCATGGCAACCCCATGTGTGCTCCATAGGGTTTTCAATAGCTGCTTTTTCAGAAGTAGATCACCAGGTTTGTCTTCAAGGCACTTTTGGGTGGACTTGAACCACCAACCTTTCTGTTAGCAGCCAAGCGTTTTAACTGTTTGCACCATCCAGGACACCCAGACTATCATTAGGTTGACATTAGTCTGTTACTCACCCTTTGGGGTACAGTTCAGTTATTCACTTGCTCTTTTATCATCTAACCTATATTTTTTATGAAGTATCAAGAGTGACTTTGTGAGGTGTCCTGTTAAAATCCAGATATCTTCTGTTGCTCACATATCCTTGAGCTCCCAGGCTAGTGACCCTGTCAAAACAATGAAGTTAGACATTAGTTGCTTTTAGTTATTTTATGCTAGTGTTTAGAGATATCTGTATTACTGGCCAATTTTTCATAAACCATCTATTAATAATTCATTTTAGAATCATTCTGGAAAACAATATCTATTTTACCTATCTGTAATTTCTGGAATCTACCTCCCTCTCCCTCATTTTTTAAAATAGTGATTTTTTAGGGACAGGAGCTGTTTGAATGGACATAGGAAATCCAGGGTAGAAAGGAAGAGTTTGCTGTCACATTATAGGGAGAGCAGGTAGCAATGTGTATATAAATTTTTCTATGAGAAACTTACTTGAACTGTAAACTTTCACTTAAAGCACAAAATAAAAATAAAAATAAATAAAACAGTGATTTTTTGCCCTATTTCTAAGACTTTTGATCTCGCTTTCTTTTTCTTTTTTTATAATTATAGAAAAACTAAGTATTTCTTTCTAGTTGCATGTTTTCTGTCATCAGATGAATTCTATTTTGGAAATTTTTAGGAGGAAGTGTCATTCTTTGAACATTTTAGGTTACAAATTAAAGAATTAAACTATACTGACATCTCCAATTTAGACATAACTTTTCATTTTTGTAAAAACTTATGCCCGCTGTAAACATATATGTGTATGTTATTTTAAATATATATTAAAATATATTTGTCATTTATAATATATATTAAATATATATATTTGTCGTTCATAATTATAGTTTATTGGTGTGGTGGTCTAAGTTGCCAGGCTGTGTGCTGTAGGTGAAATGGTACTACAAACAAGATGGAACATCAGAAGACATCTCTAGGGACTAAAGACTTTGTGTTGGCAGCCAAGAACTTTCCTACATGTTAATTCTAGACCTGACAGTTGAATTTATGTTTGAGCAATTTTAGCTGATAAATGCATTTTTAAAACTCCTTCCTCTTTTGGGGTTTTAATTTTTACTTTCAGTTTTTCAGAAATTGCAAATTGTGAATGGAAATGTTTGTGTGGATTAAAGTAGCATGTTATTAGTCATTGACAGGATGCATTTTCTTTTGATACTTTGTCATCTTTCAGAAATTATTTAGCTATGAATTCTCCTGGAAAGCAGAAGGATGGACTTGATGACCCCTCAAGGTCCTTTCCAGTCCAAAAATTCATAAACAGAAGCTCAGATCAAGGAACTTAGTATTGAAGAATCGGGAAGAAAAATAGACTGTAAGGAAAATGAAATTGAAATGGTTCTACTGACCCAGTGGGAATGGATAAACAAAAAATAAGGAGCATAAATGTTGAGAAATAACAACTCCTTTGAGCTAAAAATAAAAAAAAAAACAGCAACAACAAATATTTTGCATTGGGGTCATTTCATGCCTTAAAATATATTTTATCATGACATTCTCTCTCTAGCATTTCCCCAGTGGACACTTTGTGTTGAAAGAATGTTATTGTTTTTTTTTTTTTTCTGTTAAATCATAGTATTTTGTTTCCTTTCCTTCTCTTGTTTGTCCTTTTGTTTAAAAACTTTTTCCCCCTTTTGAATAATGTACTCACTGCCTTTATATAGTGAAGCAAAATTCTGTTCAGTTTTAAAAGTAAACATATGCTGTGTAGCTTCCTTGGAGAGGAAAGGTGAGTGTTAAAATTTAGGAAAGGTTGTATGAAAAGGTGAACTTGCTATCTGGCTTTTAAAACTTTGTAGGCAGACATCTAGGAAAGATTCCCAATTAAACCAAAGCTGAGTTAGTAGTCTTATGAAGAATATAGAACACTTCAGAGTTTATCAGAACAAAACAAACCCACAACTTCACATTGTTAGCTTTCTTTTGTCTTTTGGTAATTTTAATCTTAAATATTCTCATACATTTTAAACCAGACTGATGGTATAAAAAGTTTCTCTTTTCTATTCAATATTCTGTTTCTTCTTAATCAATATCAGTTGATGGAAGTCTAACTGGAGCCAAAACGTACGATAAAAAAGTCACCTAGTGAGCTTGCGGCTTGGGCCTCTGTGGGAGCAGTGTTGTTCTGCTGTAGCCCCATAGCTCTATCTTCTCACAAAACCCAACTTGCTTTCTTTGAATGGAACCACCTCTCATATCTCCTTATCTGGCAGAGTGCTTCTTTTTGACTTAGTGGACTTGGGAGATTTATGTGCTAAACTGATCGATTTTATTTGGGACTTAAAATTTGTCATGCAATAGAAAAATTACAGACATGCACCACACAACATCTGTTTGGGCAGCACCTGACTGCATATATGTCTGTGGTCCCATAAGGTTATAATAGAGTTCAGAAATCCCTATCGGAGAACAGGATGTAGCAGATATCCTAGGGAACACAGCTTCTCGTGTGCAACATGTGTATCTTATGTCTCTTGTATACAAAACAATTGTGCTGCCAGGCATATAATGCTACAGTACATATATAACCTACAATACATGTATCTTGATAGTCATAATAAATTACTGTGTTACTGGCTTATGTATTGTACTGTACTTTTTGTCATTATTTTAATCATTATTTTAATGTAAACTTTGCTTACAAATAAAAAGTTTACATTATAATAGTGTATGCTCGGACTCATAGGCAGCAGCATCCAATCTCAAGTATCATGCATCTCTTGAGTGTTGTAGTGTTATCTTTTTGTTTAATTTTCTTTAAAAAATATTGCCGTGAAGTGCATCATGGCTATCAAATGCACCAAAACCAATGCTAGTGATTGATAGCAGCAGCAAGAGGCAAAGGAGAAGTATCTGTTCGGAAGTGAAACAATAGGTATCCCATATAAGTATATAATATGATGTTTGCACAACATCCAAATCACATAACATCCTATTTCACAGGATGTATCGTGGACGTTAAGTGACACATGACTACATTTTTCAAAGTAGGGCACAGCCATTCTTTCTGAAACATATGCCTGACTATATTATAAAGTAAGGATGATTTATTGAATAAAACATGATTGCTGTAAATGATTTGTGTTGGCACCAAGTTTCTTGCCAATTTAATTTATTTAAGCTTTATCAAACTTGAATAACATGTTGGTTTTATTTAACGTGGAATTTCTGGTACCAGTATGTCTCCTGCAGCATCATTTTCTTTAACTTATTTATTTAAGTTTTGGCCAAACAGTAGTTTCCAAATATTTTACACATCTATGTTTGGGACTGGTGAGGGTGAATGTTGGAATACTGAAATAGATCACTGTGTTGCTAATATGTGGGCAGACTTAGAAAATAGACCTTTTTTTTTCCTTGACAACTTCTAAGTGACTCCATGATTGTCATTGTGGGATATGGCAGCTATTTCCTACACAGGACCAAATTCATACTGGAGTTTAATAATAAAGTCCAGCAGGTTTATTGTTGTTGTTTGCAGACTGTTAAGTTCCTGAAGATTTTAGATTGATCGTTAAAGATCAGTGTTTGGGGATGGATTGCTACTGGTTTATTATTTTATGAATCATAATTTATCTGAAAATGAGCAGGAAAAAAAACAGCAACACTAGATTTTTGTTTGATAGCCTATCAGTTTCCCGGAATTTTTGTGCTTCCAAAATGTCTATTGAGGCCAAACATAGATAGGTATAATGTTCTCTAGTTATTTCTAACTTTGATTCCTGCTGTCACTGTAGCAAGTTGTTGCTTCTTTACTCTTGCTTTATTAACCTTCCTGGGAGTAGTTCAAAATAGATTTTGGATTCTCCAGAAGCCTGAAACCAAAAAATCTAAATCCATTGCCATCAAGTTGATTCCAACTCATAGCAACCGTATAGAACAGGATAGAACTGCCCCATATGGTTTCCAAGGAGTGGCTAGTGGATTTGAACTGCCGACCTTTTGGTTAACAGCCAATCTCTTAACCACTGTGTCCCCAGGGCTCCTCCAAAAGCTTAACGCAAAACCTGTTGCTGTTGAATTGATTTCAAATCATAGCGACCTTATAGGACAGAGTAGAACTGCCCTGTAGGGTTTACAAGGAGCGGCTGGTGGGTTCACACTGCCTGAAGTCTTAACCACTGAGCCACCAGTGCTCCTCCAGAGCTTAGAGAGCCTAACTAGAACTAAAAATGTTCTAGTTAGGTAGTTGCCTATAGGAAGCTGCTTCCAGGTAGGTTCTAAGCTTTTATCATGTGTTGCCTAATTTATGATTCAGCCTAATTCTTCCCTTCCTACAAATCTGTTTTCAATCCTTTCCTACAAAACTATTTGGTCTGTGTAAGCTGGCTTCTTTCTTTGAAACTTAGACCTTCATGTCTGAGCTTGAAATATAGAAATTAATTTCAATCTTCTCTTCGATTAATCCACGATACTCTACTATTTGCGTATTTCTTAAAGCAGTGATCTCAAACTTTTTGGTCTCAGTACCCGCCCCTTTATAGTCTTAAAAATTACTGAAAAAAAATTATTAAGAACTCTAGAGATCTTTTTGTTTATGTGGGTTATGTCTGTTGAAATTTAGAATATTAGAAATAAAAATGCAGAAAAATTTTAAAATATGTATTAATCTATTTTAAAATAACAGTAAATCCATTACATGTAAACATAAATAGCATATTTTTAAATAGAAAATAACTATTTTCCAAAATAAAAATAATTCAGGGAGAAAAGCTGCAAATGTCTTTAACGGCTTAATAAAAAGCAGCTGTAGTCTCATATCTGCTTCTGCATTCAGTCTGTTGCAATATGTTGTTTTGGTTGAAGTATATGAAGAAACTTGACCTTGCAAAGATATGTAATATGAAAAGGAAGGCATATTTTAATAGTTTTATCAGATAATCTGGAATAGTCTTCTTTGATACTACCCCAGTATCTGAAAAGTGATAGTTTCTTAAGGCTTAAGTGTTGTGTGGAGCCTGAAACTACATTCGTGTACCTTGAATACTCTGTTACACTGGTCTATCTAGCCCTTTGAGTAGATCTTTTACCCATGTACGATTTTGACCCCATTGAGCCCTATGAAGGGGTCTTAGGCATTTCTAGGTATTCCCAGAGCCCACTTTGAAAACTGCTGTCTTACAGTACCAAACTTGAAAAATATAGTTGTTTTCCATATGGAAGGAATATAAACTCTCCAGCTATCTTAGTGGTCTCAAAGGGTGGCCCACTGATCATGGGCATTAAAATTACCCAGGGAGCTTTTTAAAGTGTAGATTCCTGGGCCCAATGCCAAGCAAATGCTAATCCACGAGGCCCAGAAATCTAGTTTTAGAAGGTGCCCAGGTGATTATACTAAAGTTTGAGAACTGTCAGGCTAGCTTAATTGATATTATAAGTGTACAGTACCTTATTTTAAAAAAACCTAATTTCTAAATTTTGAAAACCCAAACAAGAAGAAATTAGTACTTGAATAGTCACATTATAAAAGTATTTATTAAAGGTTTAATCCTGATATTTGTCGTAATTGGGATATCTTAATTAACTATGCATTTTGATGAATGAAAGTTTATCATATATACCAGGAATCAGCACACTTTTTCTGTAAATATATTAGGCTTTGTAGCTCATAAGGTCTCTTCTCAACTCTGTCATTGTAGTGCAAAAGCAGCCATAGACAATACATAAAAAAATGAGTGTGGCTGTGTCCCCATAAAATTTTATTTGAACACTGAAATTTGAATTTTATGTAATTTTCACGTCACGAAGTATTCTTTTGATTTTTTCTCTTTAACAGTTTGAAAATGTACAAATCATTCTAAGCTTGTGGTCCAAACAAAAACAGGTGGCAGGCTTCATATATAGTATATAAGAAGTTTTCTAACACTTGATATATACTATAATTGGGTTATGAATTTAAAAATTAGCATATAATAAAATATGCTTAATATTAAAACTATGAACATCATTTATTTTCCTAGACAAAAATGATACTCCAAGAACTTATAGTCCCTGAAAGTCATTTTTCTGGACATTAATTTATATAAGCATATAAGAAACACCTATTGTGTGCTAAACTGTTGGAAATACACGATTCAGTTATAAGTAGTTGAATTATAAACAGATATGTCCATTTTTGTATCTTGTTTGAGGTGTATGAGAGCAGGTAACTTTTTTTTTAAATTGTACTTTAGATGAAGGTTTACATAGCAAACTAGTTTCTCATTAAATGATTAATACACATATTGTTTTGTGACATTGGTTGCCAACCCCACAACATGTCAACACCCTCCCCTTCTTGACCTTGGGTTCCCCATTACCAGCTTTCCTGTCCCTTCCTGCCTTCTCGTCCTTGCCCCTGGGCTAGTGTGCCCGTTTAGTCTCGTTTTGTTTTTTGGGCCTGTCTAATCTTTGGCTGAAGGGTGAACCTCAGGTGTGACTGCATTACTGAGCTATAAGGTTGTCCGGGGGCCATACTCTTGGGGTTTCTTCAGTCTCTGTCAGACCAGTAAGTCTGTTTTTTTTTTTTTTGTAAGTTAGAATTTTGTTCTGTATTTTTCTCCAGCTCTATCTGGGACCCTCTATTGTGATCCCTATCAGAGCAGTCAGTGGTGGTATCCGGGCACCATCTAGTTGTGCTGGACTCAGTCTGGTGGAGGCTGTGGTAGTTGTGGTGCATTAGTCCTTTGGACTAATCTTTCTCTTGTGTCTTTGGTATTCATTCTCCCTTGAGAGCAGGTAGCTCTTGACTACTCTTTTGCTGACTTTTTTGTAACTACCTCAGTTTCCCCAGGAGCCCTGGTGGCACAGTGGTTAAAGCACTCGGCTGCCAATCGAAAGGTCAGCAGTTTCAAACCCACCAGCCGCTCCATGGGAGAAAGATGTGGCAGTCTGCTTCTGTAAAGACTGCAGCCTGGGAAACCCTATGGGGCAGTTCTCTTCTGTCCTATAGGATCTCTCTGAGTCAAAATTCGACTCAGTGGCAATGGATTTGGTTTGGAACCTCCGTTTCCCAGTCTGTTAGTTAGCAAAGTACTTTATAGGAACCCTAATATAAAACAATAAGGCTAATTAGTTTAAGATTGTAGTAGTATATGTGCTTTCTCTGTTTTTACTAATGAGATAATATATACTATTGTTATGCTTAATATAATGAAAAATAAATTCAAAATTTATGAACAGAAATTTCACTTCCTAAATAATCTGCTGCCTAGTAAAACTTGAGTCTTCTTTTTTTCCTAAGGTTCACATAACTTGCATTATTATAGTCTCACAGTTATATGTTTATTGGAATCTTTTCCTTAAGTCTGTTTTCTAGATGCTATGCAAATCACAGCAGCACTGAATATCCTATGGAGACTAAAATGTTGAGACTGCTGTGGTGGGGAGCTTCAGTGTTTATACTGTTTGCTTAGCAGCAGCTAAATTATTTGAGTCTGAGGCTAGGTAGCCAGAGTTGTGTTCTTGGAAGAGAACTGTTTGTATATAATTTCTTTCTTTTTAATATCATAAGAGAATGGAGCCCATAGAGCTCTGTTTGGGTACCCGTCTAAATTTTTCAGCTTGTTTATAGCTGAGGTGAAAGGCATTCTGTACCTGCTAAACCTCGTTTCAGTTTCAGCTCTCTTTACTCCCTTGGTGATGTATGCTGGGGGCAATTTCTGTGTGTTTAATATTTGTTGTCTGAAAATGGGTCCTGGAAGTTTTAACAGAGGAGGGACTATCTTGAACCGCTTGGTTTACTCTATATATTGATATAAGTTTAAATTTCCACTGTGTCTGTTTTCTATAGGAAGCTGTTAGTTTATAGTTTTAGAAAGGTTTTTTTTGGTAGTCCTTCCTGAACTTAATTTATCATTTGGTTTTGCTGCTTTATAATAGATAACGAGCAATTTTGTATGATTTTTTAAAAAAAACTTTGTGTCCCCTGAACTCTCTGTTAGCGCAAAACTAAAACCATTCCCAAAGTCAACTCGTCAGACAAAGATTAGACTGGACCGTAAGACAGACAATGATACCCATGAAGAGTGTGCATCTTAGCTCAAGTAGATACGTGAGTCTAAATGGGCAGCTCCTGTCTGGAGGTGAGATGAGAAGGCAGAGAGTCAGGAGCTGGTTGAATGGACATGGGAAATCAGGGTTGGAAAGGAGGAGTGTGCTGTAACAGTATGGGGAGTGCAACTAGGGTCACATAGCAGTGTGTGTACAAAGTTTTGTATGAGAAACTAGAACTGTATTTCATTTAAAGCACAATTAAAAAAAAAAAAAGTTCCAACATAAAGAACAACAACAAAAGATCCCACCAAGGCATACTCCTGTGACAGTGTGGAGCCCTTTGTATAAAATGAAGTACCTAAAGCTTCCCAGGGAGAAAAAGACAGCCTCATAAAAAGGCTGGGCATAAGAAGGCATCATATTTCACAACAGCAATGCTGGAAACTAGAAGAAAATTCAGGTTCAAACAAACCAAGAGAGAATTGACAAAACCATAGTGGTAATGTTGACAAACCTTTCTCCATTTTAAGTAGACAAAAAACAAACAAATTTGTATCTTAGAGTTAAAAAAAAAAAACAACAAAACTGTGTTTGATTTGAAAATATACTGTTTAATACTTTAGAATAATAATCTGGCAGATATGGGTCTTTTTAAAAAACTCATAAACATGTTTTTTGTTTTTTTTTGTCCAGTCGTGTAGACTGGCAGTCATTTTTATTATTAAGTTACATTAAAATACTTTTTTTAATTACAAATAATCCATGATCATTGTAACTTCGGAAAATACTAAAGGTACAGAGAAGAAAATAGTAACATCTGGAATACCTTTATCCAGAGATTGACGTTATTAACATTAGGATGTTAATTCCCTCATCTTTTAGAGAAACTACTGCTTTATTTTTGGAGGAATTCGGTGCACAAGAAATTACACACATTAATGTAACCAACACCCAGAATTAATAATGGTTAACATTTTATATTTGTTTCTAAATTTTTTTATCTAAAGAGATTATTATATACTTTCTTTAAAAGATATTATAGATATGACTAAAATAATCTTTAACCAACACGTATATTCCTATTATACTTCTTCCAACCCCAGAAGCAACAGATATCATACATTTAGTATTTTTGCCTGCTTTTTTATAGATCTGGAATTGTGCTGCATATGCATTTTTATATCCTGCTTTTTCTTTCTGCTTAATGTATAGCATTTTCTTGTGTCATTAGTTTTCAAAATGCTATTCTTAACAACCTAAATACAATGCATTGTAAAGCAGTACCTTAATTTATATTTATCCATTCTTCTTAAACATTTAGTTTAATTTCTGGTTTGTTTTTTCTTCTATAATAAATATGACTACAATGAACATTTTAATATATAAATGGCTCAAGTTTCTGGTTTTATCCTCAGAATAAAGTTCTGAAAGAAAAGTGATTTGTTTGAAGCACATAAAACACTTTAAGACATTTAATATAAATATTGCCAGGTTGCTTTCCAGAAAGATTGTCTAAATATGTACTCCCAAAAGTGCTGTGTAAAGGTGCCCTTTCTGCTGCATCCTTGATTGGCATTCTTTTGTGCTTGAGTAGATACTTTAATAACTCTGACTGAGGTTTTGTTTTCAAGGTTCAGTTAAGGGTTAACTTGACAAATACCTCCCTCCTCCCCATTTTTAGCATTCTAACCAAAAACTAAAGAGCTGCTCCTACGTTATTTGGATGATAGGAAGAGAATATAATTTGTTGGGTGTAGTCATGTAATGTGCCCTAGGCACAAAATTATTGTAAGTATATATTTAAAAGATGTCTCAAATGTGTATAGCCTTATATACATACCTGCATAGTAAAAGTTTTGTGGACCCAACAGCTTTCTGCAAAAATTTGAAGTGTAAAATTTCAGCCAAGTATACGGTACTTAAGGGAGTCCTGGTGGCTCAGTGGTTAAAGGGCTTGTCTGCCAACTGAAAGGTCAGCAGTTCAAACCCACCAGCTGCTCTGGGGAAGAAAGAAGTGGCAGTTAGCTTCGTAAAGATTACAGCCTTGGGCAGAGGGGGTCAGGAGCTGGTTCAATGGACGCGGTAAATTTGGGGTGGACAGGAGTTAGGGAGAGGAACTAGGGTCACATAACAATGTGTGTATAAATTTTTGTATGAGAGACTTAACTTGAATTGTAAACTTTCACTTAAAGCCCAATTAAAAAAAAAAAAAAAAGATTACAGTCTTGGAAACCCTATGGGGCAGTTCTACTCTGTCCTATAGGACTGCTGTGAGTCAGAATTGACTTTTGGTTAATTGACTTTTGGGTTTGGTTTATACAGTACTTGAATGGTGACTTCAAGTTAAATAAATATTTAATAAGCATCTACTATGTTAGGACTGGAAAGGCTTCCTTCCTGAGGTTTTAGCCTACCCGTTGTCTTCAAGTCAATTCTGACCCATAGTGACCCTATAGGACAGAGTAGAATTGCCCCATAGAATTTCCAAGGCTGTGATCTTTACGGAAGCAGACTGCCACATCTTTCTCCCGAAGAGCAACTGGTGGGTTTGAACCACCGACCTCTCGGTTAGCAGCCCAGCACTTAACCACAGTGTCACCAAGGCTCCTTTTGATTTGAGCCTAGATCTCTATATTTTACCCTGTTCCCCTTTTGTTCACAGCTAATAAATTATAGCCATTCTCTTTTTACTCATAAAACTAAAATAGGCCTCTCATAGTAACATTTTATTTCTTTTATAACAATTATATGCTATTAATCTCAAATTACTTTGTTTACTCATTTAGTGTTTGTCTCCTTTTAGAATGTAAGTAAGCTCTTTGAGGGCAGAAACCTTGTCTGTCTCATTCATTGTTGAATTCCTGGGGCTTAGACCATATAGGAGGCACTGAACAAAATATTTGGTAAATTATGAATTTAAAAATGATTAAACATGTATGATCCAAAAAGTAAATTTTGGTTATTAATTTCAAACAATCTTTTACCAAGACTGTTAACCCCTCTTTTTTGTGCTTTTGTCTATACTCTAGGGTTGCTAGCAAAAGAATTTGATAAATGATAATAAACAGTAAGAGAAATAGCAAGAGATGTAAATAATATGTACACCAGTTGACCTCTGATTAATGGGACTTGTAAATTAAGCTGTCGTTCTTACCACTTACCTGGTTTCTTTCATACCAGAAGAGTGAAAGATTCTTTTTTTTGTAAGGCTATTTTTAAAAACTTACAGCTAACTCATAGGACTATGTCTTTTTATTTGTATGTCTATTTTGCCTGGTACTTAATAGTTTCTTAGTAACGTTTTGTGAACGGAATGAATGAATGATAGCTAGTTAGTCTAAACTCTTTCCTGATTTTTATGAATCTTTGATTTTTGTAATCATATGCTCTTCTCATCTTTTATACCCAGCATTGTCTGCTTTTTGTCATTAGGAACCTAAGAAGCGGTCCCTGGGTGTGTTTGTACATGGCTTTTATTCCTCACTTAAAGTTGGGCCTTCTTACTAGTAACATTAGTTGATTGCTAGAGAAAAGATCACAACCAGGTTCAGAGAATAGAATTTTTAAACCTCAGTGACAGACTCCACCCTCATTCTATTAAAAAGAAAAAGAAAGAAAGAACAATCTATATTTTTATAATATATATATAGAGAGAGAAATGGAGACCCTGGGTCGTGCATATGGTTAATCGCTTGACTATTAGCCGAAAGATTGGTGGTTTGAACCCACCCAGAGATGCCTTGGAAGATAGGCCTGGTGATCTGCTTCCAAAAGTTCACAGCCTTGAAAATCCTATGGAGCAGTTCTACTCTGTGCACATGGGTTGCCATGAGTCAGAATTGATTCATTGGCAACTAACAACGAGAGAGCGATGTATAGATGTACAATCTATTTTCTTCCTTGCACATTGGTATGTGAGTATTTTAGGACCTAGCTCTGGCACTGACAAAATTAGTTAGCATAGATTTTGTGAAATTACCCTAGTTATTAAAAATTGTTCTCTAAACCTTGGTTTTTCTTCGTTTCTCTCCTAGCATTCAGATGATTTTCTGTCTTTTGAGTAAATAGTAATTTGTGTTATTTATGCATTGTGGTGGCTCTGAGTACAGGAACATTTCCCTATGCAGACTTTGGCCTCTAGGACAGCCTTTTTATACATCTTTGTTTTCCTGTTAGCTTCTAAGATCCCCACTGAAAGCATCTCACTTCTTCTTGGCAATGCCTCTTAACGTGTATATCCTTCTCTTGTCATTTATTGTTTAGTTTTATAAAATGTTTGAGTTTCATCCTGAAGAACAGATCCAGAAGCAGATGACAGACTGAGTGCCGTGTGCAGACGCATGATCTAATTGTCAAGTAGTACAGTTACAAATGGGCTGTGAGTTAAATTCAAGTGAATGGCAGCATCATTATTCAAGATTTCACTTTTTGTTTCAGTCTGTTTATACCATAAAAATGTATTGCTTTTTGTTTTTGAGACAGCATCAGTTTGATCTCTTATAATTGGAGACTTGTTTTAAATGTCAGGTAGTACTAAACAATGGCATTCTTTATCTGTAGCAATTGTAGCAGACTGGGAATTTTTTTAAAAAGATGTTGGCTGGAATTTTTTTTTTAAACGGTGATATAGATCACCATTATCATTGTTCAATAATTTAAATTTTTAAGAAAGAAAAATCACTTTAATATTTAATTTTAAAGTGAAAATTTTCATAAAGCAAGACTTATGGAAATGATGTGAGGCAAGAGATTGAGGGAATGGTTTAAGAATAATTATGGATGTTTAAGAAAGAGGGCCTTCTTTCTCCCATTGTGATCTCCCTTTGGTGAAAATGGCAAACAAAGGCCAACAAATGAAAAGGAAGCAGGAAATCCTAGTCAGTGACTGCAGATCTGAATATTTAAGAGCCATGAAAATGCTTACTTTTGTTACATTTTACCCCCCAAGTTTTTTGTTTTTGTTTTTTTGCAGTTTTTTACGTTTTTCTGTGTTTGTTTTGGCTTTCAGAAAATCATGATTTTTCATCTCCATTTCCTAGTAAGGATGTCATTATATAAAATTTGGAAGCCATATATTGTGATGTGATTGTGCAAAGCCAAGTTAAATTTTGAATTTTGTGGTTTAAAGGAAACCAACCATTCCAGAATTTATGTAACCACTTCCTATAACAGTACCACCTCATTCCTCAGTTTGGACCCTTTCCCTCCCCTAATAGAAAAGTGAGAAAACTTAGCCCCAAATCCAAGATAAAGGTGAAAAATCCTGCCTGGCTTTTGTATTATTTCTGCTGTAGCCCTTGTAATTTACTTCCTGGTTGAGAATATGTCAGAGGATCTTGTTGAAATAAAATTCTCATTTCATTATTATATTAGGAAAGCAGATTCTGGGACTTGAGAGTGTAATTATCTTCTGCACAGCAGTCATTAGGAATTTTTCCAGAGATGAACTGCTTTCTGAAAATGTTCAGATAGAGTTGTCAGCCATAATGGCCTTCGTCTTTGCATTTATTTATTTGTATTTATTTTTTGCATTATGTTATAGCTCTAGAAAGTGCTAAACAATCATTGTGTATTTAAAACAAACAAACAAACTAGAAAGCCCCTTGTCCTGAGGCTGTGTGAAGAAGAATGTCCCAGTACCAAATCATCAGCTTGAGCTGGCCTCTCCTAGGAACAGAATTTATTGAAGCAATTTATCCTGGCTAAATGTGATATAAATCTGTGTACACGTATGTACATACAGGCTGTCTTCCATTATAGCAGTGCTGCAGCATCAGTTTCCTTCATAGTTAGACCTGTTCTGATCACACTGAAAGATGACCAGGAAGCCCTTTCTATTTTATGGGACACCTCACAATTTTAAACACTGATTAGTTGTGGAATTGCTGAACAGACAACCAGAAATACTGGTTTCCAACCCCAGAGTCTTAAGAGAGTAGGAGAGATGTTACCTAGCCACCCTCTGAGTTTTAAATGTGGTTTTCTAATTACCAGGTTCAGTCTAGCGCTCTTTTTATTTTAATGCGGGCCTGACTGAGGTTAATTTGACATTTTGGTTTATCTCCAAGATAAAAATTTGAAATTTGGTTAACAGTTCTGAAGTTGTTTTCAGGCATATTCAAATTGTAGTTCTTCCTCTGTTCTTCCTCTCTACTCTTTTTCATATTCTTTCATATACCTTTCTTGTGGAAAGATGTTTGAAAATGTCCTTTAGGAGTTTATGCTATAAAGGCTGTTTTTGTTGTTTTCTCCTCTTTTTCTCTTCCACACTTCCAAAATGTTTGGGAATATTTTTAATATCGTTTGCATTTCTTATTCTTGTCTGTCTCAAGCATCTTCTATTTTTATTCTTAGTTAGGATGTGGGATATGAAAAATCTCTGTGACACATTCAGATTAGAGTTATTGCTCTTTGACAGAGAATTTCAATCAACATCTCAAGAATTTAACTTTAATTAAAAAAAAAAGTATAAACTCTGTTAAATTCTTGAGCAAAATAGAGAGGATGGATGGTGATGCCTGTTAGTACCATTTCTTTTATCCCCTGCAGCAGCACACATCTGTTGGCTGCAACAGAGCAGCCCAAGATCTCTGGCCGAGAGCAGCACAGACAGCCGGAACATATTCACAGTAAACCCCCAAAGAGTCGACATTTGTTTTATTGCTGCTTTTAAAAACCTAGCCATAAATAGAATCAGATGGGAGAAGGGCGCCGATATTTCTCCATTTGCCACAGACGCTTAGTGGGGGGAGGAGGCGGCTCCCAGTGGGGAGAGAAGATTTTTTTTTAAATTTTTTTTATTAATGAAAATCATTTCCCGTGTAGCCCAATAGGATGGGTGCTTTGTTTTCTTTGGCAATAATCTGGGATAAACGGCCCTTGCCAACAGTCTTGTAGTTTATACACCAGGGAGCCAGATTATGGCCCTGTAAAATGGAGCACCCCTCCTATAATCCCTTAATTAATTAAATGACAAATTTTGGTCTTCTCTAGTTTAGAAATATGGCTTCCGCATCGAGCGTTCAGTGGATTTATTGACATGGGGAACTACACTGGTTGTAATTCAGCAGACTGGAGTAGTGTTTTATATATACTGTAGCAGAAAGAGGGAAAGTCTAGCAAAAGGTTTAAAATTCCTTGAATATTTAAGCCTAAATTTTTCTAATTAAAAGTTTCAATTGAGGCGCAGTAGACCATATGCCACCTGTCTAATGGGTCTCCCCAAAGTAGCCTGTGTTTACAGCTTTGATAAATGGCATTCTTTGGACACCTGTTTCTAGGCTTGATATTTTTGAAGCACTTTTTTTTTTTTGCTCCAGCGTATTTAACATAACTTTTCCCCCCTACCTCCCCCTCCTCAGCTCCGCTCTGCTATATGAAATATGGGAGACGACAGACCGTTTGTGTGCAATGCCCCAGGCTGTGGACAGGTACGTTTACAATATACTTTATTGTGAATGTCTTGTTGTGAATCAAAGTGGCTGTTTTATCACTAAGGCAAAGAGTTTAAAGCCGGTATTTTACGTGATCACTGGAGGTAATCAGATCAGAGGATTTGCAGTGTATAAATCCAAGTTATGAGGAAGTGTAGGCACTCTACCGTAATGAAATCTGCCTTGCTCTCTTCCATATTGTTATTCTACTGGTGTTTATTTCCCAGCACACAGTGTTGAGGAATACATGTTGCTGTCTCATCCTTTCTAAAACTGTCTATGTAAATATAAGAAAAAGTCATGACATTTTTGTTTTGTTTTGTTTCTTTTGACTGTTGATCCAGAAAATCAGTGCTAGCAGCCAAGGGACACATTTATCTAGGGAAGACAAATCCGACATAGATCCCAAGATCTCACAGCATTATATAAACTATAAATTTTCTTAGCCATTTTCTTTGTCTGATTCCATGAGATGCGTTGTTCTGTGTGTCAACTGCCATGTAATTGTTTGCATACATGTGTATTATGTGTCAGATTGTTTTCATCATACGCTTTTTTTAATAAAGTAATTTTGTTGAAACGGCCCTTTTTTTTTTTTTCTTTCCATTTTACACCTTAACTCTTCTTCCTAGGCCCTCCCCTACTCCCATGTTCCACAAAAAGATAAAGAGAAGAATACAAAGAAAGTTTTATCTGCCTTCATTAATTCATTTTATAGAATCTGAAAGGTTTACTAGTTTCTGTTCAGTTAGGAACATGTCATGTGACTGTCCAGTGACACTTACTGGTGGTATGTGAGACAGCAGACTAGTTCTATTAAACATGATAAATACTTAGACAAAAAGAAGGAGCTAAGTTCCAGAGATTCTTAAAAATTGGAATTTGAGAGGTGGATGAGATGTGGGTGGTGACAAGGAATGGGCAGGGGAGAGATTCCAAATTCCAGTAAAGGCTGAAAATTTGAGAAAAGCCTATAAAAAAGCCATTGTATTCTGCAATATTCAGCATCCTAGAGTTGTATTTCCTTCCTTGTCAAAGTTTTCAACTTTATTGTTGATTGCGTTTTTCCCCGTGTGGTTTATATTTTATTTTTTTATAATAGAAGCCAGTTGGGAAAATAGGATAAATTTGTTTCACTTTTCAGACAGCTTTATTGGAGTACATATCTGAACCTGATCCCTCCAAATTTTTGCATGTGAACTTGATGTTACTATGACTTTCATAAGGAGCCCTGGTGGCGCGATAGTTAAGTGCTTGACTGCTAATCAAAAGTTCGGCTGTTCAAACCCACCAGTTCCACCAGAGAAAAGACCTGGTGATCTGATCCCATAAAGATTACAGCCTAGGAAACCCTTTGGGGCAGTTCTACTCTTCCTATAGGGTCGCTATGAGTCGAAATCACCTTGACCACCTACAACAGCAACAATGTAACTCCTATAACTGATACACCTGGTCCCCTTTTCACTTCTCTCCTCTACAGGTAGTCCCTGATTTACCACATATTTGAGTTACAACAACTGCAATTAGGAACATATTCTTGACTTTAATAAACAGAAGTTTATTTTCTCACAGTCTAGTAAGCTGTAAGTCTGAATTCAGGGCAGCAGCTCCAGGGGAAGACTTTTCTTTCTCTGTCAGCTCTGGAGGAAGGTCCCTGTCATCAATCTTCCCCTGTTGAGGAGATTCTCAGAACAGGGATCCCAGGTCCAAAGGAAGCGCTGGTCTCCTGACTCTTGTTTCTTGGTGATATGAGGTCCCCCTGTCTCTCTGATCTCTTGTCTCTTTTATATCTCAAGAGATTGACTTAAAACACAACCTAATCTTATAGATTGAGTCCTGCCTCATTAACATAACTGCCTCTAATCGCACCTCATTAACATCATGGAGGTAAGATTCATAACAACATTGGAAAATCACATTAGATGACAAAATGCTGAACAATCGCACAATACTGGTAATCATGGCCTAGCTAAGTTGACACACGTTTTTTGAATTGTTGTGCTTTAAGCGAAAGTTAACAATTCAAGTTAGTCTCTCATATAAAACTTTATACATACATTATTATGTGATCCTTGTTGCTCTCCCTATATTGTGACAGCACACTCTTCCTTTTCACCGCAGATTTCCCATGTCCATTCAACCAGCTCCTGACCCTCTCTACCTTCTCATCTCGCCTCTGGACAGGAGCCGCCCATTTAGTCTCATGTATCTACTTGAGCCAGGAAGCACACTCTTCTTGAGTGTCATTTTATGTCCCATAGTCCAGTCTAATCTTTGTCTGAAGAGTTGGCCTTGAGAATGGTTTTAGTTTTGGGCTAACAGATTGACACACAATTTTTGGGGGACACAAATCCATAATACCAACTCATAATGACCCCGTATGACAGTAGAACTGCCCTACAGGGTTTCCTAGGCTGTAATCTTTATGGGAGCAGATTGTCAGGTCTTTCTCCCACAGAGCTGCTGGGTGGGTTCGAAGCACCAGCCTTTCAGTTAGCAGCCGAGCGCTTTACCATTGTGCCACCAGGGCTCCTTGACTTGGTTCTAAGTGGGTTTTTTTCCTTTCTCCACCCTACTTCCACTACACCTGTTCTTGGTTGTCAACCTCAAAAAGTGGCAAGAAACTTGTGAGCCCTCCATAGCACCGGCTTTTTTTTTGGTAAGTTAGTAATATGTATGTATGTATTAAAATATATCTGTAAGTTTGTATGTGATGTTTCCAACCCCTAAAGACAAATGAAGATCGGATTTATAAAAATACTCATAATAATAGGTATAAAAATGAAAACAAACAAAAAAAAGTCCCCATCATAAGTTGGGGACTACTGTACTTTAAAAAGCTGCATTTTTGGTGAAAAGATTTATTTTTCTCACATTTACAATTATTTTTATTATTACTTTAGCAGCTTATCTCCTATCTAAATAAATTCAGAGAATATTGGAAACAATATTGATTTAGCCTTCCTATATATCATACAAGTAGCCCTCATGGCACAGTGGTTAAGTGCTGGGTTGTTAACTGAAAGGTAAGCATTTCAAACCCACCAGCCGCTCTGCAAGAGAAAGATGTGGCAGTCTGCTTCTGTAAAGATTACAGCCTTGGAAACCCTATGGGCAGTTCTGCTCTGTCCTTTAGGGTCACTATGAGTCAGAATCAACTCAACATGCAAGATTTTCTTTACCTATAACCTTCTTGGAGCCCTTGTGGCTCAGTGTTTAAGAGCTCAGGCTGCTAACTAAAACGTTGACAGGTCAAATCCACCAGGCACTCCTTGGAGACCATATGGGGCAGTTCTACAGGTTGCTATGAGTGGGAATCAACTCAACGGCAAAGGGTTTGTTGTTTGTTTTTTTTTTTTTTTTTTTTTGATATACACCTTTTACGTGTTGTATGCTTAAAACCACACAGACAGGGACTTCCCAAAGAAATAAAAATGTATGATAAAAATAAAACAATACACAAGAAAAGCATCTCTTAAGCTCGCAGAGGAAGAAAGATATGAATAGCATCTCTTGAGGCTATCTCATCAGAAAAGAGTAGTATTCACTTGCATTCGTGAGATCCCAGAAGGAGTATCTGTTTTGTTTTGTATTTTTTTGGACTAGAGGTAGGAAAACAATAAAGACTTTTTACTTTGCTTCTTTCCTATATTGTTGGTTCTGTTTACCATAAGCCTTTTCCTTCCGCTTCTTCTCCCTCTCATTTATGAATTGTTTGTTGGTATTTTGGTTATTAAGATTCATTATAACTCTTGGCTTAGGTCCTGAAGGTTTTTTTCAACCTCAGTGGGAAGGTGAGTGTGAAACTCATGGAGATTGGTACCTTCCTCTTTTGGATTGTTACTTGTTTCATATAAGAAGGATAGAATGCTACAGCTTAAGACTTGGAAAGTAGCATGATTCATCCCTTTACTTCCTTTGCATGTCAAAACTTCATGGTCAGATGAGATTATAGTTCTTTAGTTATATTCAGACTCCTTCCAAGTTTCTCCCAATATCTGTTAACAAATACCTCTAGAATGAGATTTCTACAAGATTTATTGTGATTGCTTTATGTTATGTGAAATGGTGACAATCTGGCAGAGAATATAAATTTGGTAAAGTGAATTACAGTCGGCCTATCATCCAACTTCCTTATGTCCCTTGAGCCTCGAGACCTTCAAGTTATTCATGGTCTACTGTCATTGATTCAAATTCTGTATTCCAGAAATTGTAGAATAATAAAAAGGCTATGTAAATTCTAGGGGGAAGGACTTAGAGTCATGATAATTTTTGCAAGGCATGGTTTAAAACCAACTGCCATAAAAGTCCCAAAAAACAGTGGTTTCTATCAAGTAGAGGATGAAAGAATGAAAGTAAATTTTAATTCAAGAGTCTAATTCTTAAAAAAAAAAAAAAAAAAAAAACTAACTATAGGACTCTTGCGTTATTTTAGTATCTGTTCCCTACCCAAGCTTTACACTATGCACCCCTAAACTCAGAAAACATTTTAAGTCTTAATATTAAGTGAAGGTGAAAGGAAAATTCACTTAAAATAGACTAGTGGATTATGCTCTCCACCATATAATCAAAACCACCGGGCTTTCAGTGGATACCGAAACATGTTTTGGTTGCTAGGTCTTTAATGGCTGTTATTTTTGGATTCTGTTCATGATCCACTTCCCAACAGTAAGTCTGATGTGACACAGCTGAGTTCTAAATATGCTGCGTGTGCTTTTTTTAAAAGATGGCTGCTGAAGGTTGTGCTCTCTACATTCTTATCTGAAAAGACAGGTGATAGGGTTTTTCTAGCCCTCATCTCTATTCTCCTGTTGAGAATCTTTGTTTCTCTTGAGGCCTCATCATCCTCATGAAGAGGAACTCGGGAAAAGTAGTATTCTGCTAATACCTCTCTATGGAATATGGCAGCAGTAGTGGTTAATAGAGCTACCTCCTGAGAATGGGTTAGTGTTGTTAAGGCAAATGGTGCTGCAGATACCCTGCTGGCAAAGGGCTGGTTGAATTTGAGTTGTATGGGATTTTGAAATGTTTATAGGATAGCATCTATTTAAAAACATTGTGACTATAAAATGGCTTTGCCTCTGTATTATTGTTAAAATAATAGAAATAGAGTTTGGTGCTGAATCTAGGAAGTCATGTAAGTTTTTAATGCTTTTGGGGATAGTTTCAACTGAAGGTAGATGATAAAGACGTTTTATTGAACGTGGGAGCAGGAATAATTACTGTGTCTCTGTCAGTTTTCTTGAATTTGGGGTGTTGTTTCATGTGGGTACAATTAAATAACTACCTTTTGGATGCTTTTGGTTCCTGGGTGGTGCAAGTAGTTTGCAATCAGTTGCTAACCTAAAGATTGGTGATTCAGACCCACTCAGCAGTGCTGTGGAAGAAAGGCCTGGCGATCCACTTCTGTAAAGATTATAGCAAAGAAAACCCTGTGTAACACATGGAGTCGCCATGAATCAATCAACTAGACGACAGTGTAATTTTAGGTTACAATTAGATAGCTTACCTTTTGGATGCTTTTTATCTAGTTTTTATTACCAGGAGTCAACAAATACCTTTCTCTGAGTCACATGACACTGATTTGCAATACAAATTATGCAGATTTAAGTAGTCCTTCTAGTCATCATAGTCGTACCTTTGAACAGAGCTTATTACTTAGAATGTTTGTTTTCTTGAGAACAGGAATACATTTCCTCTGAGGAGATACTACTAGTGGACAGTTAGTATCATCCTATTATTAGCTATTAAGACAAGTTTCTGTCATAACAACTCAATATCAACTCCATCCTTTTAAGAAAATACCTTTCGATTGTCTGATCCTGAGGTGCTGTTACTCTTTTTATCCCTGAGGATATTTACTGTCAGATCTTCTCTTCTTCTCCCAGAGGACATTTAGGTACAGGTTGAGGTTCTGTTCATATCTCTCTAACTGCAGCATGAAACATATAAGTAGCTCATAGACCTCCGGGACCTGCTTTCCCTTTCTAAGGCCAAGAATAGTGATAGAGCGCTAGCTGTGGTGGGATTGAGGGCAGCTTCTTGTACCTTCTTATCTTGTCATATAATAGGAATAATGTTTATGGTACAGTAGTCTGGCTTCACTTGGCATTTAACCAACCTCCAAAGCTGTTTATTGCTTTGTATCCTCTGCCTTCAGGAACATTATCCCTTAAATCTCTATTGCTTTGTAATATATGAGGCAACAAATAGCTCCTATGATTGGTTAAATGCTGGCATGCTGCAAAGGTATATGTTTTATTGCCTATATAACACAGATCTACAGAGCTTATTCCAGTTATCCCAACCTTCCCATTAAATGGGCCATACTGGTACGGTGGGACTCTGGATCTTTAATTCTGTCCCTTTGGCAGGTTTCCCTATTACCTGGCATGATCACAAAATAAAAGCAAGGAAGAATGAGTTGGTAATGATTACTTTATGTTGGGGGAGCGTCTTGAATTGGAGAATAACAAGAGGAAGAAATGGCTCTGGTAGGTAAATGCCATTTGTGGTGGCATATACTATGTTTACATGCTTCGACAGGTGAGGGCAGTTTCAGGCAGACAGATAAGCCTTTCTTCCTCACCCCCTGCCAAGAGTTAAAAAAAATTCAAATTTTTATTTAATAATTCATACTTCATTCAATAATTCATCCAGTTCCCATCTGGTAAGAGTGCCTGCATGCTGTCAGGCAGCTGAAAATAGACCGCATTATACACAATTAGGACAAATGCTAACTTTATTTTTTGTTATAATATGTTGATTTTGCAGTAACTTTCAGTCGACTCTGAGTAAGCTGCAGTTTTATGTAACCTTGTGGTGGAAGCAGACAACTATTTTGTAGCATATAGACAAAATTGGGACTGGGATTAAAAAAAAAAATGTAGAAGTGTTAAGACCAAGGAATTAAACCCAAGTTTTTAAACGCCTGATCTGACCCTCTTGACACTTGCCGTTTGAAATATGTAGCTGGTTATTTTGGTTTTTCATAATATATTATTATTATGTTACTAAGAACATAGTAGATTAAAAGCATCCTTGCGCCAGTTGGCAAGAAACAAAACAAAACAAAAGGCTCTGTATAAACCAAATTGGAGTTACAGTTATACCCAGGAAATTAAGGTGAAATTTTTCAGTTATTCACTATTGTTTTCCTTGGGTACAACTTAATATTTGGAATGGAAGCCCAGAAACAGTTCTCAGAGCATTTCTGGTAGGGAGAAAATATCCCACATCTGTATTCCAGTTATTCTTAAATCAGGAGAAGGGGCTTTTTCCTGATCCTTTCTTTTATGAACTGCTGAGTTTATAAAGCGCCTTCTGGATCTGAGAACCTGTCCTTCATTAATCCTTCTTTTCCTACCCTTGCAAAACCACATTATCAGCTAGGTTGTTGACTTACAAGATATTGTCATCATTCGATAGAATTCTTCGTTGTTTGAGCAAATAATCTTCTAGCTAATGAGACAGATTAAAAAACAGCAAGTGTGCTTCCTTTCTCTGGCTAACATATTTCTTTATCGCAGATGGAGTTGCTCAGCAGTCACAGTTTGTCTGAAGCCCTTGTTAGGGCCTACTCTGTATGTGAATTCATAACGCATCTGTGTGTACATCTATAGTGCTGTATAAATAATAATAAGTAATCACCAGATGGCCTATAACTGCTCCTCTGGACCTGCTGGGTCTCTTGAAGCTGTTAGTAAAGTCTTCTGGCGTTTTGTTGGGGAAATCTTGTCATAGATTTATTTCTAAAAAAATTCAAACTCACAACTGGGTGTTTAGGACTAGATATTGCTGTCTGTGTTGTAAATATTTAACAGGCTTTGTACAATGACAAGTAAAAGCGCCATTACTAACCACACACAGTGGCTATGGAGCTCTTCTTCCTTCCTGGCCATTTAGAAAGGAAAAGAAATGCCGATAAATTGTGTGTCGTGAACAAGGTGCAAGAGATGCTCTCTGAAGCTCTTTTTGAGAAGGAAGAAGATGTCAACATTCTGCTCAAAAGTCTGTAACTGGGCAAACTTAAGATTTTTAACCATATGCCAGTGACTTAAATGAAACATTAGGCCTCTTTTAAATTGGATTTTGTATTACAAGAAAAGCCCCTTCAGCTGGAGTTTGGTCAGAGCCAGGTTTTGACCTTAATTGAGTCTTTATAACCAGTGATCCACCCCTTGAAAGGGTTACAGTTGCAAGCGTTAGTAGACGCTTAGCTAAATTTCAGGCTTTTGGTTATGTCTAAAAATTTGAGAATGACAGTATTTACCAATATTATTTGTAAAACAAAACATCTTTTATTTTTGTCCTCTTGCCGTTAATTTTTGTGGAAAAGAGTTGTGTATTTTGTTTGGGGAAAAAAAATCGCCACGATCTTATTCTGGTTTGAGCTTAGGATTTTCTGTGCTGTGTTTTGCTATTACTATTGCCCTCGCTTCAGTATCTATTCCAGGGCCCCACTTTGCTCAGTATAGCAATACATGTTTTAAAAATCAAAATAGAACTGATTACCTCTGAATTTTTGTGGGTTTTTGTTTTCTTTGCTTTGTTTATCATGTGAAAAACCAAGACAAAACCCACTGCCATTGAGTCATTTCCGACTCGTAGTGACCCCATAGGGTTTCCAAGGCTGTAAATCTTTACAGAAACAGACTGCCACATCTTTCTCCCACGGAGCCGCTGGTGGTTTTGAACCTCTGACCTTTTGGTTAGCAGTCTAGCACTTTAACCACTGTGCCACCAGGGCCAAAAATATTTTGAACAGAAATTGGGTATCTTAACTCTCAAGCCTAGTTTTCTTTTTTCTGTTGAGGTTTGAATCTGTTTAACCCCAGAGAGACTGTCCTTTAAATCATTACTTTTGAGTTAGGATGTACAGAAAGTTTTATCTTTAAAAATCTCATCTCAAAGAAATGACGTGCAAATTGTGATGGAGAAATGTTGTTAATAGTTTATTGTAGAGAGATTTTGCTTTTTAAATTTTCTCTCACAAAATTAATCATGTTACAGATAGGATTTCAAGAAGGAAAGCATTTGGGGGCATCATAGAGAAAAGATAGAAGCTTTGGGCATTTGTAACAATGCCTTTGTTTTTTCTTTGAAATTTCTTCGTGCAGTGAAATACACTACCTAAAACTGCAGTTTGCTAAGAATCTAGACTATTTGCAACTGTCAGGTGAAAGTACAGAGAGAATGAGAATGAATTTGTGAAATTAGCCCATTCCCAGTCTGGCACACCATGTGCCCTGTGTGGCTGCCGATTCTCCTGGCAGATTGAAGAGCTGAATCAACTTCTGCTCTGATGACTGAAATTGCCAGCCATCCTTCCAGCTTTTAAATCTTCTTGTTCACATAGATGATGTCAGAGTTTGAGCAAACGTAGCTCTGTCTTTAGATCTCAGGTGGAATTTGCAATTCCCTGGGTTGGAAGGAAAGAGTTCTACCTTTTTGCCTTTGAAAAACTTGAGTGTCTCTGCAGGGAAAGTCAGCAGAATAAATCTACAGCCTTGCCGTGTCCTTTGAGACATTGTAGAAAGCTGAGTGCTCTGTTTGGCATTCAGCAGATTGGCTCTCAGAGTTGCAGCTCTGCTTATCAAAGACATGGTCTCTCAAAGAGCCATTTATGTTATTCCAGAGAGAATCATCCTATAGCAAAAGAAACTTTCTTCTTCCAGGGGTCAGATCTTCCTTTCTCCTCGCAGGGGTCAGATCTTCTTTTGATACTGGGCAATCATCCCTTGATTTTCCTGAAAAATAGCTTAATCCACCATAAAGATTGGCATGAGCACAGGTTGCAGACTTGGTTACAACGACAAGCTCTGATTCCTTAGCCACAGGGAAAGGGTGACACTTGCAGTATGCCAGAGGCTTAACGGTGGTGATTTTTCCGCTGAGTATCTCAGTGCCGGTTAAAAGCGTCTTGGCTTCTCTTCTCTTTCTCTGAGGGAAATAACATTTGCTTTAGTTTTTTGCATACCAGTCACTATAAAATGCCATTGTGAGAGTGTCTTCCTCTCCTTCACTTCCTCAAGCTTCTTGGTCTTTAGTTGCTTTCTTCTCCAATTTGAGCTCAAGCCTTCCAGTCTAATTTGTTATATCTTGCCTTTCTCTCACACAGCTTATGTTGTCTCTTATTAGCTGTTGTACTTTGTGGGGTTTACTGACTAGTATTTCCTCTAGTTTTTTAAACTTGTAAGCAGATAACCATGTGATTGGGAATAGCTGGAGAAAAGGGGAGAAAAAATTGGACGTGAGAGGCCACAGATCCAAAGTCCCTCTAAAACTCCAAGAATTTATCCAGAGAGATTTAGATGGCCAGCCTTTCTTCTCTACCAGGAGTGTCCCTGATGCTATAGGAATTGGCTTGCCTGTTGATAGTTTTGATGGTTCTGAGTATTAGCTGCTCCTTGGAAACCCTATGGGGCGGTTCTGCTCTGTCCTGTAGGGTCACTGTGAGTCGGAATTGATTAGACAGCAACGTGTGTGTGTGTGTGTGTGTGTGTGTGTGTCTGTGTGTGTGTGTGTGTGTGTGTGTGTGTGTGTGTGTAGGTATTGGGAGCAAAGTAGGTAACATGATGAACACTGAATAAGCTCTATCTTAGGAATCAAGGTATTGGGGCTGGGCAAAGCAAAAGCAAATAGAGCCCATGACCCCTTTTTCTTTGATAAGATTGAGGACAATAAAGATCCCTTTCCTGCCTTCCTCTCATGGCCAGCTTATATGTGATTAAAAAAAATCAGTGCAATTTAAAGGCCAACAAGAAAGAGTCCCCATCCAAAAATAAAAATACACTTCTGCATTAATTAAAGATTTGTATAAATTAATAAGCTCCTGGAAAATTATAGGTGCTATCATTCACACTTTAGTATGAGTTAGTTTAACCCAGAAGTAATATTGATTATATTAAGGAATAAGACGTTTTTATTTGGAGTTAGGGGATAGTAGAAGACAGCTGGTTTAAGTGGAATCATCCATGAGCGAAGGAGATGTGATTTATGAGGATGTCAAAGATAAATAGGTCTAGTTCTTAGTTTTGTTTGGGGCTATTTCAACTTCCTTCTACTACAGACTAATTAAGAAGTCTAAGTCTTAAGAAGGGTCCCCCAAACAGTGGAACCAACCTAATTCTCTTCAGAGAAAAAGAGGGAAGCATTTCTACCTTTATCTACTGTAGAAAATTTAGATTGATAAAATGTGGGGAAAGGCAATGACCTGATTGCTTTAGTTCTAGGACTCGATTAGCTACTTAGGGTTCTAGCTCCCTGGTATTGGGTAAGATCTGTTTTTATAGAAACATTGTCTCTTTACCCTCTAGATTTGGTTACACATGAGAATCTTCCAGTCTTGGCCTCAGTACTAGTGTCTTCTCTTGTTGACTTACTGATACAATGGACATTATTATGGAAGGTTTTGTAGCATGATTGACATCAGTTACCTCAGGCCAGCAGGTCATGTATGCATACATACATATACAACTTAGGAAATGTTTATATAGTGTGCAGAAAAATTGTCTTTCCACCCAGAGAGCATATGGGGGAATAGGAGAGAACAAAATGCAGAGAAAATTGTTTAACTTTGTCAGTGTAATAATAACAATAACCGAGCTCTTATCATGTACAGTTCAAAAGTGCTTTATAGGTATTATTTTATTTAATCCTAGCAACATTCTAAGGTATTATCCCCATTTTAGAGATGAGGAAACTAAAGCTTAGAGAAGTTAAGTAACTTGTATATGGTCACATAGTATTTTGTAGTGGAGCTACCACACAAACCCAGACAGTTACACTCCAGAAACAGCACTCTTAACTACTAGGCTAAACTCCTTCCTTGTTCTTCTCCATACACATGTAAGTATGTACACCTAGCATAGAAAAAAAAAAGAATAATGATTATTGGTGAATGGTCCAAATTCAGTCAGTCAAGTGAGTCCTATTTGCAGTTTTGTTACTGCTCTAGGCACCTGGCTGCTATACCAGAGGGTTCGATCTACAACTGAGCTCTGCCTATGTGAAAATAGATCAGAATTCTTTCACTTCATTTCACTAAAATGAAGAGACCCCTCTGGAACTGCCTCAGCCTTAATTTACAGTGTTTTTTATCTGCCTGGAAATGCTACTGAGATGTGAGTAACTTTCTCTTATGTAAACAGCCACCATTTTGTAGCAAGAACATGATTTTAAGAGGGGAAAGAAAATTAATTCTGGACCAGTTAGAAATTAGAACTGGAAAACTGGGACCTAGAAATCATGGTTTCATTCCTCCACTAATAGGCCAAAGAAGCAATGTAATGTCATCTTTGTGAATTCTAAATTCTGTCACTTCCTGATGCATATTCCCTTCTTCCTCACCTTAGTTTTATGCCTGTAAGCTCCCAGAATGGAAAAGATGGTATCTGGGTATCTTGCTTTGTGTAGTACCATGCACTAGTGGGACTTATGGTCTAGTGACTGCCATATTGATTGATAAAAAGAAGAAATATGACTAAGGTGGAATTAGGGTGTGATTACAAATATTGTAAACAGTAGTGAGATGTGTGATCTGCCCAGTGATTGCTAACTCATTTATTCTTTGTAGCTTTTGACATGATTGCATGAAGGGTCTTACCTATTGAGTAACAAAATTCTTATCAATTCAGATCTCACATCCTCTCCTGTAACTCTATAGCACTACCATATATATCTGATCTTTGCTTTTCTCTTATGAACTGTGTTGTGTTAATGGACATTTCTCTTATGACTGAAAATATGAAGTGAAAATATGTGGCTAAGTAGATACATGGGAATATTTATGTGAAATAATTTAAATGATTAAAAGATGTAGAAATATACGTAAAGGATCAGAGGTTAAGAGAGTCTTGTAATTGATGTTTATAGTAAACGGATTCTTTGTATGTTTTGTCTGAATGTCTTTATCTTTCACTGGGAAGTATCTTAAAATATACATTTTCCTTCTTGATTCTGATAATGATTCATTATATAACTGTGGACTATATGAAATTAATTTCAACTGCCAGAGATAGCTGACTGGAGTCTTGTCTTTTCTACCTCTGACCATCAAGTCAAGTTCTTGGCTTCAGAGCTGAAAATGCCTCATTGGCCATGGTCCCAAACTACCAAAATGATCACTTTACCGTGTCCAAAGATCTCATTTGTTTATGTTGCTGGGTACCTCTGACAAGCCATTTACTTGTGTGTGCACGCTGTGTGTTTGTCTATCTCCTTGTTTGTTCAGGAGGGGTAAGCACACCAGCCTATCCCTGGTGTCATTGCCAGGAGTTCCTATGAAACTAAATGCAGAGAAAAGATGATTCCAGGCAGCAGCCTATAGAACAGAGACTACAAGCTTGACTTCTAAGAGGTTATCAGACAGACAGTGACAGCATAATAGGATAGATGATGATTTTTTTTTTAAGCCTACGCTGTAATGCTAAGCCTCAGTTACCCTCTTTCCCTATTTCTGTTTTCAGGCTCTCTACCCCCCCCCCCAAAAAAAAAGATACCTTTCATTGGTGTAGTGACTTAAATCAAGTGAAAAGAGGTACTATTGAAATAGTTTTAAAGATCTCAGTTGTGGTATTTACATGGAGTTAGCTGTATAGTATCAGAGTGACCAAATAGTATTGTAGACATCTGTCACTTCGGTGAGCATCAGTTTTTTTACACAGAGGCAATCTCTGCACATTAATTTTGTAACTGTATTTATTATGTTCATAATTTCAGATGTTTGTCATTTTACTTCACTTACAGGTATTTCTTAGGACTAAGGAAGAGATTGTAGTCCTCTTAGACTGTGTTGGGAGGGGACAGTAAAAGCAGTTATCTTAGTCTAGATGCCTAAGTATGTTTTATAAAGCACCATATGAGATTCAGCACTTTAGCTAGTCCCTCTTCAGCGTTTTCTTTTCTTCTCTTCTAAGTTCTACTTAGATAATTGCGATAGTAGAAAGGGGAAACTTTATTTCAGCATTCTTTCACTTTATATGCATTTGGAACTACAGCTAGACAAGCCTTAACTGAGGCTTGTCTTTTCAGTTATGCACGTTTGACTGCCCGGAAGAGAGAGAGTTGTGTGTACATACTAGCAGCTCTTGGCAGAGCAGTGGTTAAAGGTTTGAACATATTGTACCTTGTTGGATGTTCCCTTAGTCCTCAGGGAGACATTTTGCTCCTCTATAGACAGTAATCGGCTTGTCAGATTGGAATGGCTTTTTGTTTTTTCTTTATCTGGTAAAATACAGTGGGCTAAGCCTTTTTGGGAAGCAATTTCTTCCTCCACTGCGTGAACAGAAGGTCAAGGATGCTGTCTCTGAAACAAAGGGGAGGTGGTGATAGAAAAATCAGTGGCTAGGGCATAATTGAATTGAATCTCTATTAAGGAGACAATTCTTGCTTAGAAGCTGGACTTTCTGCTATGCTTTCCTTTTCTGTCTTAACATTAGAATAATAAGCAATGAATGCTTAAGGCTTAATTTTTTACATAGCACAAGCAGTATTCACCGACTCTTTTCTGAGCATTGTATGATAATAAACATGCAACAAGCTATTCACTTTTACTTAATGACTTTCAATCTTTTTTGTTTGTGAACCAAAGTAAGAAACACATTTTATGGTACAACTTAAAACATTGTTTGCTTAATAAAAATTAGAGAGTCATACAACAGTATCTACCTGTACCTAATGTGATGCACTCTGATTTTTTATTTCATTCTGATTTTTGTTTTTAAATACTGGTTAAACCAAACCAGTTTCTGTCGAGTGGATTCTGACTTGTAGCAACTCTGTACTGTTTACAAACCACTAAATTGATTTCACCAACCACTAATAGAGAATGTCCCACAGTTTGAAAAACTCTGTTTTAGCTTTTATCAGGGCTTCATTAAGAAGAGCAGAATTATACAGAATAGGCTTTCCTGGCCCCCTTCCTATCCACCTTATGCCTTAGAAAAGAAGCTCCTCCTCAAGTTTTCTGGCCTTGGCACTAAGTTGTACATGAATAAGTTGTGGTCTTAATGCCCTTAAAAAAAAAACAGTTGCCGTCGAGTAGATTTCAACTCATGATGACCCCATGTGTCAGAGTAAAACTGTGTTCCATAGGGTTTTCAGTGGCTGGTTTTTCTGGAAGTAGATTGCCAGGCCTTTCTTCTGAGGTGCTTCTGGGTGGACTTGAATTTCCAACCTTTCAGTTAGAGCCAAGCACATTAACCATTTGCACTACCCAGAAGCTCCCTTGATGCCCTTAAAACAAAACAAACAAACAAAAAAACCCATTGCCGTCGAGTCAGTTCCAACTCATAGTGACCTCGTGTGTTACAGAGTAGAACTACTCCGTAAGGTTTTCTTGGCTGTAATCTTTATGGAGGCAGATCACCAGGCCTTTCTTCCGTGGCACCAGTGGGTAGGTTTGAACCACCAACCTTTAGGTTAATAGTTAAGCGCAAACCGTTTGCACCACCTAGGGACCTTTGATGCTCTTAGTCTCCTTGAATTGTGAGGAGAGTTCCAAATAGATCAGCTAATGGTTCCTGCTGTTTGGACAAGATACATTCTGTCTCAGTCATTTCCTCTGACTCCCCAAAAGCTTCAAATCAGAAGGAAGCAAGTTTGTCTGCTAGCTGTCATATAAAGCAACCAGCAGTATCTCATCGAACTTACCCTAGAAGATTGATGTTCTCTCTTAATCCATTTTTGGGCTAGATGCCTGGAGGTGTATAGACTTGGTTAAAGTTCTGATTAGGGCTTTATTTTCCTTCAAAGCAAGTCCCAGTGAGAGAGAAAGAATCTTATTGTTCATTCAACAGATAGTTTTCAGTGTTGCTTGTATACGGGGCACAGTGTTAGCATCTATGAATACAACATTAAGTAACATAGACATAGTCCCTATCTTCAAGACACGTAGCGCCTTAGGCTGTTAACCTCAACCTTCTATAATCAGCAGATCACCTTAGCTTTGATAGTTCTCTGATCCTATAAGTAGTGAAAAGATCAATGTGGTTTATGATTCTCTTATCTCCTCTCAGTGGTCTTCTTCCTCAACCTACTGAGCCTAAGTGCAGAATGTCTTGTTTCTCTTTCTGCAAAACTATACCCCTCTCTCATAGTCACAAAACCTCCCACTTAGCATGGACCCCTCTGATTACTACTCTATGAGCTTCCCCTGTGCTAAAACATCTGACATGTTTTACTTTTGAAAATCAAGTGTTTGGTGGTAAGGGAGTCAGGAAAACAGAGTCCAATAAAGACCCAAGAAGTGTACCTCCGATGTGAACTGAGAGGTTTGTTTGAGCACTTAAATAATTCTGTGAGTGCATTCTCAGTTATGACGAGTCTACTCAGTGCTTCCTGGGCTCATCCCCAGTATTATAACTTAGTCTACCTACAGTACAGAAGTAGTGTTCCAGGGGAGAAAAGATATATTTCTTTAAGTGAAACGTCATCCCATTAGAAAATTCAGATAATAAAGGACTGTAAACATGGATTGTTTTTGCTGTTGTGTGCTGTCGAGTCAATTCTGACTCATAGCGACCCTATAGGTCAGAGTAGAACTGCCCTGTAAGGTTTCCAAGGCGGTAATCTTTACAGAAGCAGAATGCTACATCTTTCTGCTGTGGAGCAGCTGGTGGGTGCAAACTACCAACCTTTGTGTTAGCAGCCAAGCACTTAACCACTGCTCCACCAGGGTTCCTCATGCACACATGGATAGAGGGTGGGAATCACATAGGTCAGTTAACAACACACCTGATATCATGGAATTCAAAATCCTGTTGAATAAAGTGTTCCTTAAAATAGAAGCAGCCTGGAGGTAGACATAATGCTTTGCGACTCTCAGCTAATTCAGAAAATCTGGTTTTTGGTGAGAGAAGGGAAGTTGGTGGGTAGGAGGTTCTTCTCTCAAACTACTATTGGTGAGGTCCTGAGAAATGATAAGCAGCTTGTATCTGGTTTCTATTAAGTGATGTCTATTTTCAGGCAGAACAGGTGAGGGGTTTATGGTTACGGATATAATTGTTTGGAATTTGTGTCACTTACTAATCAAAGAGTTGACAGAACCCACCCAGCGATGCCACAAAAGAAAGACCTGGTGATCTGCTTCTGTAAAGATTACAGCTAAGAAAGCTCTATGGAGCTCAGTTCTGCTGTAACACATGGGTTCACCGTGAGTCGGAATCAACTCTATGGCAATGGGTTGGGTTTGGTGTTTTTTCTTTTTTTTGGTATTGATGCAAACTGTTAACGTGGTTGGCTGCTAACTAAAAGACAGGCAATTCAAGTCCACCCAGAGGTGCTTCAGAAGAAAGGCCTGGAGATCTACTTCTGAAAAATCAGCCATTGAAAACCCTGTGGCGCACAGTTTTACTCTGACACACATGAGGTCTCCATGATTGGAAATCGACTTGATGGCCACTGCCTGGTGCTGGTAGATTATGAGAAGATTGTATGTGTATTGATTTCCTGTGGCTGCTGTAACAAATGACTACAAACTGGCTGGCTTAAAACAACAGAAATTTATTCTTTCACAGTTCTGGAGGCCAGATGTCCAAAGTCAGGGTATCAGCAGGGCCTCACTCACGCTGGAGCCTCTAAGGGAGAATCCTGTCCTTGGTTCTTCCAAACTTCTGGTAGCTGCCAGCATTTCTTGCCACATCTCTCTAATCTCTGCTTCCATCTTCACATCGCCTTCTGCTCTGTGGTATCTAATCTCTCTTATAAAGATACTTGTGTTGGCATTTAGGGCCCACCTGGGTAATCCAGGATAATCTCCTCATGGAAAGATCCTTAACTTAATCACATCTGCGAAGACTTTACCATATAAGATAATATTCACAGGTTCCAGGAATTAGGATGTGTACATATCTTTGGTAGCCTACCACATTATCAGTCTACCACACAATGGTTAAAATCTGCATCTATAGTTTATTATAGTGAACTGTTACCTAGAGGTGAGGGCTAGGACTTCCAGTCTTAGTTCCCTCACTGGCACCCATCACTATGCTTAGTGATCTTTGCATTTATCCTTTCTCTCCTCTCTTCCCCTAACAGATGAGAATGTTATAATGTGGTATGAAGGTTAATGGGATCCCATTAGCACCTCCTGGTTTGTCTACAGTCTGACATAATAGGATGGGAGAGCCTGTGTAATTGGAACGAGTTGTTATTTTAGACCCTAGTCAGAAATTGAATATGGATTTTTTTACAAATGTCTCTCAGTGAGAAACTTAGTGTACACAAAGGATCCCTTGTAAGAATAAAATCAAGGCGTTTCCTTTGTGTATTCTGCCAGATGTCTCCAACCTCGAAGAAGCCTGGGGACAAATTTCCAGAAATTAGCCCATAAATATTTTCCTCAATTCAGTCAGACCTTCATTAGCCTTTGTGGGTTCAATTCAGTAAAAAGGTTGAGCATCTACTATGTGCCAGACACCATGCTAGGTGCTAGTGACAGAAAGATACATAAGACATCAAAGTAGTCACTATCCGGTAAGGGAGTCAGACACATAAAAATATAATTACGTTGTTAAATGGTCAGTGTAATAGTATAAGTATTTGCAAGTACCGAGAGGTCTGGTAGACATCAGGGAAGGCTTCATGTAGGAAATGATGCTTTAACAGGTTTTGAGAGATAAATAGAAGTTTGCCAGACAGATAAGATGGAGGCAAACATTCCAGACATAAGAGAACAGCAGACACAAAAGAGTGAAACAATATGGTGTGTTCAGAGAAACTGCAAGTAGCTTGATATTGATGGAGTGCAAATTATGATGGAGAGCAACAGGAGATGAGGCTAGAGAGTTAGCAGGGGCAATTTCCCTGGCTGGTGATGTTGCTGCTGTGTTGAATAGTTATCAGAGCTGAGAAACGTGTGGATAAGTGCTACTGTTAGACAGTGTAAGTTCCATTCTTTTTCTTTGCTTGCCTGCCTGCCTTTAAAGTAGACCTCTATTCAGGGGCCAACATTCTAAAAAAAATCTCTCTTACGGCTAAAAAGCAGACATCCAGAATCAAAGGAGTTTCTCATTTTCCTGGTTTTATTAATATAAAGGTAGTGTCATGGATTGAATTGTGTCCCCCAAAAATATCTGTCAATTTGGCTAGGTCAGGATTCCCAGTATTCTATGATTGACTACCATTTTATCATCTGATATGATTTCCGTCTGTGTTGCGAATCCTATCACTATGATATAACGAGATGGATTAGCGGCAGTTATATTGATGAGATCTACAAAATTAGATAGTGTCTTAAGCCAATCTCTTTTGAGGTATAAAGGAGAGAAGCAAGCAGAGAGACATGGAGACCGCATACCACCAAGAAAGCAGCACTGGGAGCAGAGCACGTCCTTTGGACCTGAGGTTCCTGTGCTGAGATGCTCCCAGACCAGGGGAAGATTGATGACAAGGACCTTACTCTAGAGTCGACAAAGACAGAAAGCCTTCCCCTGGAACTAACACCCTGAATTTGAACTTGTAGCCTACTAGACTGTGAGACAATAAATTTCTCTTTGTTAAAGCCATCAACTTGTGGCATTTCTGTTATAGCAGTACTAGATGACTGAGATCAGTAGCTTCTCAGACCTTTGCAGGTTAGTCACAAAGATTATCAACTGAATATGTCAACAAATTAGGATAAGAATTTTTTCTGCATTAAAAATAGTGATGAGACATTATCAGAGCACCCTACCAGCTTCTGGTTTATTCAAGAGACCTGTGAAATCATTTGAGCCTTTGTCCTTGCCTATTTCTTTACCAGCCTGCAATATCTTCTGTGGTTACTAAGTCTCTGGGCACTTAATCCTTTGAAAGCTTGTTTAAAACAAAGGCTTATTGCTGCATTTTGGAATTTTTTAAGTGTGCGTTTGTGCATGTGTGTGTAATCTCTTTGCAAACTTCTCCCAATCATCTAAGCACTTGGTTTTAGAGACTGAGATCTCTCTCTCTTATCCAGCTTTATATTCTCTTTTGGCTTGACTGTTACAGTACTAAATTATATAAGCTCTTAAAAGGGCAGGGTTTTGGTTATTGTAGGTTCTGTATCATGACTCATATATGCTGTGCTCAGCTCATTGTAAGCATTCAAAAACTCCTGCATTTTCAAGAAGTGTTTACGATATTTTCACAATGAAGTTTTCAGCAGTCCAAGCCAAAACACAGTGTAGTAAATTTGCCTAATTTTAATGATTAAGGTCTACACTGCAAAAACTTTATCTTTGTCCCTCCCCACCCATTGTGAGATCCAGGGATTGCAACGCCTACTGTGTAGCAAATTAGAAGATAAAAGTGCTTGATGTGTTTTTCAAGGAGTCTGTACCTCATTACATCATTATAAAAATTTGGGAAGAGAGGTGAGACTGAAAAATATAAATGTGTAATGTCAACAAGAATGACATTAATAATTATTAATAATTATTTTGGCCAAAAAGAAGCTTTCCTTGCTTTGTTAAGAACCAAAGTTATCCGTCTGGGGACTTTAATGGTACCCCAACTAAGTGGCTGCATCTGGAAAATAGAATACTAAAAAGTCTACTGCCATTAGGCAAGAGCTGTGGAGAAAGCAGTTAGCCATGTAACTGACACAGGTCCAGGCCTCACTGAATTGCTGCTGGGATTTCCCTGCTCCTGGGCACTGGTCCTTTAAAGTTTGTTGAGCATTTAAATCCACCCATGTAAGTAGCCATCATCTAAGGAAAGATAATGGATCTGTCCCTGTTAATTCTTAAGCATAGTTCCCAAGAGTGCCCTGGAGTTTAATAAAAAGCTAGACATTAGATATTAGGAGAGAGGGGCAGACAGGAATAAGAGAATATGTGGCTCCAACTAAAACTCCAAGTTTTAGTAAAGAATGATCTTTTTTTTTTATTGTTATAGTTTAAATGAAGTTTCTACTTCAAGTTAGTCTCCCATACAAAAATCTACACACACATTGCATGTGACCCCAATTGCTGTCCCCATACTGTGACAGCACACTCCTCCTTTCCACCCCTGATTCCCCATGTCCATTCAATCAGCTCCTAACCCTCTCTGCCTTCCCATCTCACCCCCGGACAGAAGCTGCCCGTTTAGTCTCTTGTATCTACTTGAGCTAAGAGGCACAGTCCTCACAAGTATCACTTTATGTTCCACAGTCCAGT
>NW_004443963.1:22921612-22929800 GCF_000243295.1 Trichechus manatus latirostris
CATTTATTATTTTGTGTTTTTTGGATTAATGCTAGTCTCGTTGGGGTGAGATGATGTCTCATTGTAGTTTTGATCTGCATTTGTCTAATGGCTAGTGATCGTGAGCATTTCTTCGTGTGTCTGTTAGCCGTGTGAATATCTTCTTTGGCGAAGTGCCTGTTCATATCCTTTGCCCATTTTTTAATTGGGTTATTTGTCTTTTTATTGTTGAGGTTTTGCAGTATCTTGTAGATTTTAGCGATTAGATACTGTTTGGATTTGTCGTAGCCAAATTTTTTTTCCCAGGCTGTAGGTTGTCTTAAAGAATGATCTTTAATTGCCCCAGTTTCAAGGGCAGCATCATAAGATGCCTTTCTCTTACCATTTTTTCCTTCTCAAAAAGCCCAAACAGTGCTATAGCTATTGTTTTCGAGGAATCCTGGGACAATAGGTGACTATGAGGTAGAGTAATTTATTTCATATACTATGGAAAAGTGAAAATGGAATTTTGCATTAGGGTTCAACTGATAAGTGCTCATGAAGATGTAGAATAAGATACTTTCTTGCATACTCCATCTGAGTTACTCAGTTTAGAAAAGAGGTAGAGATAGAAAAGGAGAAAGAAGCTGTACATTTCTGAAAATCACCATGTATTAGGAATGGTTTCAGTTGCAAATACTTGACCAACAGTAGCTCAAAACTATATGAACACTTGCAACACAAAAAATCTAGAATTAGGGCTATTCCAGCAGCTAAGTAAGATAATCAAGGACCTAGATTCTTTCTACCTCTCTGCTCCGCCATTTTTAGCTTTTAGTTTTCATGTTTATTGCCTCAAGGTCACAAGATGAGGAAGAAAGGAAAAGGAGTAGCACCAGAACTCTCCTTTTTTAGCTCCCCATTTTATAATGAAACAAAAGCTTTCCCAGTATTTGCCTGAACTTTTGTGAGAGGTTTAATCCTAGCTGCATAGGAGTTTGGGAAAGTGAGTATCTGGCTTTTCAGCCTTTATAGGGAGCGGCAGGCAAGGGAGAAAGGGGTTGTGAATGGGGGTTGGGTTAAGAAACACAACCTATTCCTCAAACCTATTGCCTCTTCCCTTTGTCTGCCATACTACCCCTTTCCCAAGCAATCCAGTTATGCAAGATATTACTTGACTGCAGTCTTTTTGTGAATCATAGCCTTGATAACTCATACAGATTTCTAGTTCTGAAGTCACCAGACACAGAATTTAGTTTATGACCTTACTGAAAAAAGTTGTAAGAGTATACTATTAGAGAGGAAAAAAGAATTATATTTTCTGCTATTCTGCGATACTAGAGAATCACATAGCAGAAGATGAGATGACCAGGACTTTGGCTAAGTACATTTAAATCTGCAGTAAGATTATATTTCTCAACCCCGTCAAATAATAAGCAACATTTTAAAAACAAAATACTTGGAAGCCGAAACTGATAAATTATATTTACCTGTCTTTTTCTTACACTGTCCAATCTCTGTTGGAGTTGGCCTATATGATCTTTGGGGCTCAGTTTCCTTTCTGCTGTGATTTGTCAGGCACCTTCAACTTACTTGGCAAAAGATACCACGCATGGGATTCATGATTTTTCACATTTGTCACAAACAGGAGGAGGGAACAAGGAACCAAAACAGAAATGAGTGATGATGTGTGGCTAAGTGCTTAAAACTTCTGCTGCTTAAAGGAATAGTTGTTCCACTGGTCTGTGTGGTCTAGAATGATGCATTGTTGTTATCACAGATCATAATGATGATGACTCTGCAATTCAGTGTTAACTATGGTTTCAATATTCTTCTTCTATTTCCCCATCACTGATTTGTTGACTTAATTGTAACATACCTTTTTCTGTGGTCAGGTACTACACCTTAGAAAAGGAGGAATCAAGCTTTTGACACTGCTTAGCTCCTGTGGGATGCTAATATTCTACCCAATAAAAGTCAATTGAGATCCTAAAAGAAACTGCCCAAAAGGATGTGGCTAAAATTACTACTGTTGGTTTGCAGGGGAGAGAGAGAAGGTGAAAAAAGAATGTAAAAGGTTGCTCTTTATAAATTGACTTCTTTTCCCCCCACAGGACATTTTAGTTTGTAGTAAAATAAAGTTCAGTGATGGAATCAGATACCCTAGGAAAGTGAATTGACCCACAAAGACATGGTACCAGTGTTCTTGCATACAACAGCATTGTAACTCCAGCATACTGAAATTGTCTTCTGTGCCTTTCCTATAATAAAGGGAATCTGGTGTCAAGCAAAATAGGGCGAGGAAGGGATACATTAATTTTCACTGTTTGCATAATAAAATTTATTTTGGAAATAGCAATGAAAAGCCATCAGATCTTTCTGAAAATGTGCCCTGTAAGGTCTTGGAATCCAGACGTGGTAGTTTTTCAATAGTTAGTCTCAAATGACAGCATAAAACTTGACCTAGTTAGTCACTGCAGCAGGAATTTATTGAGCACCTATTGTATGTTCACCACTGGGCCAGGCACCTGCTATGGGATACATCCAAGAACAAACAGATGAAAAGTATCCTTGCTCTTGAAGGGCTTGTACTGTAGTAAAAATCTACTATCCGACTATTTTGCACAGTAACGACATATGTCTGGCAGTAATGAATGCCGAGGTGCGAGGCAAGAGTTAACACTGGCTGTGATGGTTAAGGTTATATGTCAACTTTGCTGGGCCATAATTCTCAGTGGTTTGGCAGTTATGTAATGATATAATTTGCCAGTTATATAATAATGTAATTTGTCAGTTACATAATGATGTAGTCACTCTCCATTTTGTGGTCTGATGTGGTCATCCTCCATTTTCACATAATGCCAATTTTTGTATAATTGGTCTTTGGAACCTAACCATGTCTGTAAGTGAGGAGTGGGTGTATTCTAGTAGCAGCATGACTGCTAGACCAACTATTAAATTATATCTTAACTCTTATCATTCCTTTTATTATACAATGGACTGATTTGGTCAACTGCCAGAATTTGTAAGATAACTCAAACAGCCTTCCCAAAACAGAAAATTCTTTAACTTGTAGACAAATGAATTTACCTTAGGTACAGTTTGGTGGGTACCCCCACCCTCTTTATAATTTGTCCTCCTTCCTTCTCCTGACAACATTTTCTTTTAGAGTATTTTGGGAAGAAGTTTCCTGTTCTTATTTTTCCTCTATAAATTACATTGCTCACACATGCAGCATATTAGCTGCTGCTGCTGTGGTTGTATTTATTTGCTGAACAGTCCTGTGCTTTGAAATGATTCATTCAAGAGCCATGAAGCATTCAAAGCAGGATGTGTGACTCATTTAGTAAACAGAAGCATCTTGGAGTAGAGAGCAGGGGCCTAGGATTGACTGAGGTAGAAATGAAAGTTATGTTGACTTTGAGGTGTGTGTATTTAGTCCCTTCTCTTCTCCCTTCCCCAGCTTTCTCAAACATAAATGATATCTTGCTTTAGGAACAGAAGCACTGCAGTGAGGGTGAGAAGCCTTATCAAGGCTATTGCAGATCTCCCAGTTTCTTCTTTCAGACCATGTGATCAATTGAAGTGATTAAATAGTGTTCAAAAAAGATCGGTCATTCGTCCCACTTAGCTGCTTAGCGCTGGTATCATGTATTCTAGAACTTGCTCCCCATAGTTTCTCAGGTTTTCTAAGGCTTTTTCATACAATTCTTCTTTCATCGAAACATGTCCAAGTGTAGATACTATAATAAAAAAAAAAAGCTGTTCTGTCCATGAAGCACTGCCAAACCCAGAAACTTTAGAGAAAGAGCCAGTTATGTTTCAGCATAAGTGACTTTTCAGACTATCACACATGCAAACTCAATTCCTTGTATTGTTCCCTGATAGTTTAGGTATTCAGGGCTCATTTCCTAATAACTAAAGAGTTCTCATTTGTCCCCTTCCCCCAGTCTACTTTAGGAAAGGGGTGTGAATTAATCATAGGTCAGGATATAAGAGCATGTTTAAGTGTGAGGCAAATCCACACAGAAACTGGAGCTTGGGGGGCCAAAAACAACAGTTCAGGAATGAATCTGGCTATGAGTTGAGTGCATATTGCACAGAAATTTCGTTGGTCATAATGCTTTTACCAAAGATTTAACTTGAAACTGTTACCTTCCTAATGCCCGTATGCTTGTGCCTGGTCAGAGTCAAAATGCACAAATTTAGCTTTGGTTTGTCCTGAGCTCTCATTTATCCTGAACGCTCTTTTCATTCTGTTCTGTGCTGCTATTTCAAAAAACTTACAGGGGGTTGCCAACCAGTGTCACAAAACAATATGTGTATTGTTTAATGAGAAACTAATTTGCTCTGTAAACTTCCATCTAAAGCACAATAAAAATAAATAAATAAAACCATAGAAAAAATTCTCACCAAAAAAAAAACTTCCGGGACACTAGGCTTAAAGGGATTAGGAAGATAACTACCTCTAAACATTGACTTGTTCAGAATTATTCTGCAAAGAAAAGCTACTCTTTTACTGTCTACCTTGAGATTGATTTAAAAAGGGAAAGAGGAGAGAACTGAGTTACCTGCTGCATGTCAGGCAGTATACTAAATATTTTATATAATTATTTTATTTAAAAAGGTAGAAAGAGAGGTATGAGAAATCATTCTGGGGTACCCCAGAATTTTCATATTTTGAGCTGAGTGATAATTACACAGGTATATACTTATATAAAAATTCATTGCACTGTATATACTTAAGATTTGGGCGTTTTGTATATGTTATACCTCATTTTTTCAAAATTAAAAATCTTAAGATTTCACTCACTGAGATGTATTCCTGATTTATAATTCTCCTCATCTTTATTCTTCAGACCATTGCTAATTCTTTATTTAGCTCTGTTCCTTTAGTCAGTTTGCTAGGAGGTAGAATTCCTGATTCTGCTATCACGGAAGGATGGGTGAGTGTGAAACTTCCTAGAAATGGAAAGGTTTTTACCAAAGATTTTCCATAGAAAATCGTTAATAAGTAACTTTACTTTTCCTGCTCATTCTGCAACTAATAGCAGTTTTCAGATTGACTTCCTCATGACATTGCATTTTATGCTTTTTAACATCTCTTAAATTAAGAAAATCTCCCTTTTCACTATTTTTTTTTTTTCCTTTATTGAGGAGAGAAAATCAGAAGTAGTCAATTTTTTTTCTTTGCTAACAAGGCCATTCATGAGAATTCTATTTATTTAATCTGTTCCTCTCCCAATTACAGTGCCTTCTGTCTCCATCTTCCTAATTTTCCTATCCTAAGTATTTGCACATCTGTAGTACATCAGCCATTTTATAAAATGAGTTGGAGTTTTCTGCCTGTGCCTTCTTCCTTCCAAGTTTCAGGTCCAAAAACATGTGTTGGCAGCTTGGCAAGGAAAACTTAAAAAACAGCCCTTTTTCTTGTTTCTTTCTCTCCTCTTTCCCTGTTACCCTGTAGCAGGTTTCTCAACAGAGACCCAATTGGCATTTTGGAATGGATAATTCTTTGGGGGCAGTCCTTCCATTATAGGATATTTATCAGCATCCTAGACCTCTGCTCTCAAGTACAGTAGCATCCCCGACCCCCTACTCAGTTGTGATAAGCAAAAATGCCTCCACACATTGCTACACGTCCCCTGAGAGGCATAGTTGCTCCTTGTTAAGAACCACTGCTGTATAGTATAAACTACATTTAGAGAAAGTGGTTTTGGAGGGAAAAAAATTTCAAGATTGGCGCGTGATTAAAATCCCCATGGGATCTTTGAGCATATTATCTAGATTAGTGCTGTCCAAAAGAAAATATAATGTAAACTGCAAATAACTCAACAGTTCAACATTTAACATATTCTAGTAGCCACATTAAAAAGTAAAAGTAAATAAGTGAAGTTAATTTTAATAATATATTTTCTTTAACTCAGTATATCCAAAATATTCTTTTCAACATATAATCAATATTAAAAATTAGTGAGATATTTTACATTCTTTTTTTTTCCTACTAAGTCTTCAAAATCCAGTGTATGTTTTGACTTACAGTCATCTAAAATTTCAAGTGCTCAGTGGCTACTCTAATGAGTAGTGCAGATCTGTATCATTTTGGTCTCTAAATGTGGTACAAATTAGCAGGTAATAGCCCTTATATACTTTTTCCCTCCCCCATTTATGCCAAGAAACTGTCCTAAACCTTTGTGTGTTAGCACACAAATCCTTTCCCAAGACATATAAACTGATTCTTACCCAGTCTGACTCAAATTCTTCAGCCCCCATTTTCCCTGATATCAGTCGTCTGTTGCCTTGGATATGGTTAATACCTATACATTTATTGAAAATTATTTTACTGTACAACCTGGGTGAGTGTTCCCTAAGTGAGTGGCTTTTTGCCAAAACTTTAGTCATAGGTGAGAACAAAAGAAGACCCATTAAGGGTATTAGCAAATGGAGGAGCTAGATTTTTAAATAGGCAATAATTCAAAGAGGAAATCCTTTGAATGGGAAATTCACCCATTTTAATTCACCAAAATAATCTATATTTTTAATAAGGTGAAATTTTTTATCACTTAATAATTTTAGCTATTTTACTTGAGAGATTGGTTTCAGAGGAATGGATTCCTAAGCATGCATTTCAAGACTGATCTAGAGAGAGATGTATTTTGATGGCTTTCCTGTGTTCAGTGTTTACCATACACAGTATTAAATTATAGCAAAGTCATCAGGGCAGTCTTCTTAGCATCCTTCTGCATTCTACAATAAACTTTTTGTTAAGAGAATAAAATATATATTTTATAATTCTTAAGAGTTAATCCTCAATAAATGAGAGAGAATATAAAAAACAATAGCCAGAAATGCCTCAGAAGAAAGGCGTGGCAATTTACTTCCCAAAAATCAGCCATTGAAAACCCTGTGGAGCATAAGTCTACTCTGACACACATGGGGTTGCCATAAGTATGAATCAACTCAAATGTCAGCTGGTTTGAACTGTCTTAACCTGTTTACTGGTTCCTTCATTAATTAATGAGTTAAATAAAATCTTTGACAAGTATTCACTAAAAAAAAAAAAAAAAAGCCAGATTGACTTTGGCTTTGACAGAAAGCTTCAGTAAACTTTTATTCTTCTCCTACTACCCCAGGTATGTAAGAATTGTGCTAGAAATAGCAGGGAGAGATAACCAAAGCCAAGACCAGACTAGTGCCCTCCTTGAAATTCTTGCCTTTTGCCTCTTCCTCCTATGAAGTACACTACATGATTTAGTCAGGGATTTTTAACATTTTTTGTGCCATGGGCCTCCTTTGGCAGTTTGGTGAAGCCTATGAACCCCTTCTTAGAGTGACATTTCTAAATACATAAAATAAAACACATAGAATTACCGAGGAAATCAACCATGTTGAAATATAGTTATAAAAAATGTTAAAGAAGTAGATAATGTAATACATGTGCTTTTTTATTAACACATTAACAAGCTCTAGTGATAGGTCTGATTACTACTGTAATTTCAAAGTAGTGACGAGTATGAAGAATATTTTAGTGACTGGAATATGATGTGAAAATGTGTATGATTTGTATTACGATTCCAAACCTGTTGCTGTCGAGTCGATTGCAACTCATAGGGACCCTATAGGACAGAGTAGAACTGCCCCATAGGGTTTCCAAGGAGCGCCTGGTGGATTTGAACTGCCTACCTTCTGGTTAGCAGCTGAACTCTTAACCACTCCACCACCACGGTTTCCTCTATTATGATTAGGAATGCTAAATTTCAGTTAGACAGTAATAACAATAAAGTGTAATTTTTTTTCCCTATCCATGTTCACAGTTACCAAAGTCTGAGATGCTGGTGAGTGAGAGTTCTTCAGCCTACTTTGGTTCTCTTCAGGGCTCCACTTTTTTTTTTTTAAAACACGTTTCTTTTTTTTTTTTTAATTGTACTTTAGTTGAAGGTTTATAGAACAAACTCGTTTCTCATTAAACAGTTGGTACACATATTATTTTATGACATTGTTTAACAACCCCACGACATGTCAACACTCTGCCTTCTGGACCTTGGGTTCCCTATGACCAGCTTTCCTGTTCCCTCCTGCCTTCTAGTGCTTGTCCCTGGGCTGTTGTGCCCCATTAGTCTCATTTTGTTTTATGGGGCTGTCTAATCTTTGGCTGAAGGGTGAACCTCGGGAGTGACTTCATTACTTAGCTGAAAGGGTGTCCGGGGGCCATACTCTTGGGGTTTCTCCA
>NW_004443963.1:22930944-23029752 GCF_000243295.1 Trichechus manatus latirostris
CACAGCCCTCCACCCAGCAATTCAGTCCCTCAGGGAGTTTGGATGTGTCTATGGAGCTTCCATGACCTTTCCTTGTACAAGTTGTGCTGGTTTCCCCTGTATTGTGTATGGTCTCACTCAGGGCTCCACTTTTGATTTGGAAAAAATAAATAGCTCAAGAAGGAGCAGGGGTAGTGTGTTGGGGGAGTATTTAGGGGAGAGGAACAAAAACTAGAGGACAAATAGGGCAGAGTTGTAACAGAAGGAGGAGTTGCCTTTTAAAATATTAAACAATCCTAAGCAGAGAATAACCTGATGGGATTTAAAATCTTTCTCCTAGTTTAATTTTGAGCAAACTAGATTTCTTATAGTAGAAGAGGGCATTTTGCTTGAAAATAATTTTTCTAGATTCTAAATATTGTACAGAAAGTTCAAGTTACCTACATGAAATTTTCTTAAAGTACTCATAAACATATTTTTGAAAAAGATTACTATAACGTTACCAGTACATTTTGAAAACTGACAACCCTGCCTATTCCACTACTATTCCTATTCATGTTTCATTTTTCTCCATTGTACACTAGGTTCTACTCATTTCCTTTTACCGAATATATGGCAACCCTAGACCCTCCATAGTGAGTTGCTTTAATTTACAGATATCATATCCCCGCTAACAGACTGTTGTGGTTTGAATTGTGTCCCCCAGAAGTATACACTGTAAATCCTAACCTCTGTGCCTGTGGTTATAATCCCATTTGGGAATGAATTGTCTTTGTTATGTTAATGAGACAGGATTAGTGTAGGGTATATCTTGAGTCAATCTCTTTGGAGATTAAATAAGCAAGCAGAAGCAGAGACTGGGGAAGAGAGATGCCAAGCCACATGAAGATCACCCAGGAGCAGAAGTTGAAAGAGACAAGGACCTTCCTCTGAGCCCACAGAAAGAGAAAGCCTTCCCCTAGAGCTGGCACCCTGAATTCAGACTTCTAGCCTCCTAAACTGTGAGAAAATAAATTTCTGTTTGTTAAAACCACCCACTTGTGGTATTTCCATTATAACAGCACTACATAACTAAGACAGAATTTGGTACCAGAAGAGTTGGGTGGCGCTCTAACAGATACCTAAAATGTGGAATTGGGTAATGGGTAGAGGGTAGAAGAGTTTTAAGGTGCCTATTAGTAAAAGCCTAGATTGCCTTGAAGAAATTGTTGGTAGAATAATGGATGTCAAAGGCAATTCTGGTAAGGGCTCAGAAGGAAGTAAGGAGAGCTATAGAGAAAGTCTCTATCCTCTTACAGAATAATATGGTGCCAGCAACAGAATGTTGCTAGAAATGTAGGCATTAAATGTGCTTCTTGTGAGGCTTTAAAAGAAAATGATGAACATATGATTGAACAATGGAGGAAGAGCAGTGTTTTTTATGCAGTGGCAAAGAACTTGTCACTATGTTCACATGTTTGGTGAAAGGCAGAACTTGTAAGTGATGAGCTTGGATATCTGGCTGAGGAGATTTCTAAGCAAGATCCTAAAGGGGCTGCATGGTTTCTCCTCACCATTTATACTGAAATGTGAAAGGAAAGAGATGGACTTTAAAATGAACTGTGCAAAATGAAAACAGAGTTTAAAGATTTGGAAAATTCTGTTGTACAAACTACGGACATGTGTCCTAGAATGTTCACCAAGGATGTGGCTACACAACTTTTTGTTAAAGAAATTAAGCTTGTGACTGATGGATCTAACCAAGTACCACAGCAGAAAACCCATCAGCTTACACTGAAGGGGTCAGAGACAGGACCAAAGGAAAGAAAACTGTTTGCCTCTTGAAATTCTACAGGCAGGAAACAGGCCAAAGGAGCTACATCTGTTGTCCTCCAGGAAAAGAAAAGGACCATCCCTGAAGCAGCTTGAAGATCAGCAGAACTGTTGGAAGGAGCACAGGAAGCAGGGCCCTCTCAGTTTCAAAGGGTAGGGCCACGGTCTCCTGGATCTCAAAGAGTGGGGCCACAGCCTCCTAGATTTCAAAGAGTCGGATCTTCACCAACTTGGTTTTGGAGTGTGGGTCTGCCCACAGAGAGAGTTAAAGTGTGCCAGGGGGGTGGGGCTGCCACCCAAAGCTGAGGGGGCAGGGCTGCCATGCCCAAGGGGCAGAAGAACAGGGCCTGCTGGGGCTTAGCGGTTGTGGTCACCACTCAGATGAATGGGGCTGCCCAAAGCTGAGGGAAAAGAGTTGCCATTCCAGTGGCACTGGAAGGTGGAGCTGAAGCTCAGAGCCGAGGGGCCTGCACCCAGAATCTAGAGGATTATTTTCAAGACTTGAGAGCTAATGTAAAATTGTTCTTCTGAGTTTTGGGCTTGCTTAGTGCTCATTGTCCCTTCTTTCCCTCCAGTTTCTCGCATCTGTAGTGGAAATTTCTACCTTGTGCCTGTTCCACCATTGTGCTTTGGAAGCAGATAATTTGTATTCTAGATTTCACAGGTTCACAGATGAAGGGAAATTTTGTCCCAGGATGGAATATGCCTAAAGTCTAACCCATATTTAATTTAGATGATTCAGAAGAGGAGATTTGAGACTTGGAGTTAAGACTTTTGGGTGAATGTGTTTTGCACGTGGCAAGAACTATGGATTTTGAGGGGCCAAAGGATGGAATGTTATAGTTTGAACTGTGTCCCCCAAAAATAAGTGCAGTAAATCCTAACCTCTGTGCCTGTGGTTATAATCCCATTTGGGAATGGGTTTCTTTGTTATGTTAATAAGACAGGATTAGTGTAGGGTGTTCTTGAGTCAGTCTCTTTTGAGGTATAAAAGAGATTTAACAAGCAAGCAGAGATGGGGAAGTGAGATGCCAAACCACATGAAGATCGCCCAGGAGCAGAAGCTCAGAGACCTTCCTCCAGATCTGACACAGAGAGAAAGCCTTCCCTAGAGCTGGCACCCTGAATTCAGTCTTGTAGCCTCCTAAACTGTGAGAAAATAAATTTCTGTTTATTAAAGCCACCCACATGTGATATTTTTGTTATAGCAGCACTAGATATTCTCTCCTTTCCCCTCACTTCCACCCTTTTGCCTCAGGGAAAAATCTGTGACTGAAAAGATTATTGCCGGGGTTAACTAACAATGGAGAAAACAGAAGTTATTATTTTAGCTAAATATTTCCACAGTTTATTCAATTTTGTCCTACATCAGTTGGAAACCACTGGAAACTAAGGCAGTCTTGTGACTGTTTTACTTCTTCTTAGTTCTTCATACTTTTAATTGAAAATTCCCTCTACCCTTCAGTCTGAAAGGATTTTGGATCTTAAGCTGGCTGTCCTTGTTAAAGAACTCAGAGCATATTGGGGGAAGGCCACTTTCAATTAAAATGAAGGAGACTTTACAGTTCAGTTTTGCTTTCTTGACTGGGTAGGAGCTGGGTAGGATAGGGCCAACTCCTGTCAATTTGGGTGGAGTCAAGAAGAGTTGTAGAAAAGAGGGCTGAAGGTGTAGTGCTTAGAGGGAAGTATGTATCCAATGAAGAAAGTGAAAAGAGGAAGCTAACCAATCACTATTTTTAGAAACAAAAGGACAAATAGAGCCATGCTTCAGAGCCATACTGGTGAAGGAGCTGTGGAAAACTGCAGCATCCAAGCTGTTAATGTGTTTCAGGCGTGTTTTAATGAAGGAACATGGTCAGCCATTCTCAAAGGGAATTTTGAGGATATTGTTCTTTTGAATTACTGCTGTTAGTCTGTTCCCTTCATCTCCCCCTTTTAAAGACGGGGCAGGAACATAAATTATTGTCCAGTAACCCTGTCTTAGTTATAAACTGGAACAGACCTAACCTCATCTTTTCATTATCCTTTCACCCAACCCCCTAAACAAAATCCATTTGCCTTCCTTCATCCTGCCTACGGGCTCCTCCTCACCCTGAAAAAAAACCAAAACCCTTTAGCTTGCATTTTTATTCTACCATTATACAGCCAGCAGCATTGTACTGGCCCATTTATGGCTAATGGAGCCCAGGCAGGCTGCCTGATGAGGGGAGGCAGCATTTGGCCGATGGGGCTGGTGTGTGCTGTTACTGCTGGCCATTGGGTATCAGTTCTCTACAGCTCCATGCTGGCTCATTAAAACCCTGAGCCAAATAGCCGCGCAGGCGCCTGCTGCAGCACTGTGGGGGCCAGGAAGTTAAATGGTTCTCCTAATCCTGCATAATTTATCTCCCTGCTAGCCCCCTCATAATGGTCCAATTCAACCCCACCATGGAGAGCTTCATTCTGAATATCCTATTTTGCGATGACCAATGAATGCCCAGCCTTTCCCTTCTTCTCTCTTTATTATTATTATTAAAAATTATTTTCCCCTTGTTTGCTACGAGTTTGCCTTAATGTTTTTTTTCATTTGGAGCCTCCTGCCTGGACCTCACTTCACTAACAATCTGTCCACTTCGCTCGTTTGGATTTGATATTACAGAGCAGTTGGTGCTACGGTCCTCCCTCCCTACTCTCCTCCCTGCTTTTTAGCGCCTCTTTTCTCCCTCTCCATTTTCTCTTTATTCTCCATCTCCTCTCCTTTTTCATTACTTCCAATTTTCTCCTGTCCAGTCTCTCTTTCGAGGGACAAACCTTATTGCAGGATATTTAGGAGAACATTTAAAAAGGGCATTGAATCGCTTTTTCTTTCTTTCTTTTTTTTTTTTTCACATCTCCATTTCTGTTTCATTTCAGAGATTTACAAACGAGGACCACCTGGCAGTTCATAAACACAAGCATGAGATGACATTGAAATTTGGCCCAGCCCGAACTGACTCAGTCATCATTGCAGGTATTTGCTGCCCCAAAAGCCAACTGCCTTGATACCACTAGACAGTTAAGATTAATACCAGGGACCAGATGTACTGGGAGCTCTACTCCCCTTCTCCCATTAAGAGCCCTTATGTGATCTGCATTTAATCAGGAAAAAGGAACACTAAAAGCTCCCAAGTTTCTATTGTGCCCTCCACCCTCTGTTTTTAATAACAGTATCGGGTTCTGCGGTTTTTGAGGGTAGGTGTGTTGAGGTTTTGTTTAAGCTTTTTTCAGTCTACTCCTTCCTTACTGCCTTTTTATTAAGACTTTGGAAAGATTTATAGACAAAAGATGCCTTTGACATTTCTCCCTACCCATAGTGAGGGGGTGAACAAAAGAAGGCAAGAAAGCCGACCTGGACTGGCTGCTCCTCTTCTACTGAGTGTCAGTTTTCCCAAACAGGCAGATTGTCAGTTTGTAAATTCCAAGTTCCTCCTGAACCCAGACACCATTGAGGGCACATTTCCAAAGCTTAAACAATGTAGTCAATGAGGCTTTTCTAAGCCAATTTGGGTAACCTGGAATGTCTCACTAGTTGTTTTAGATATTGTCTTGCTTACATGTGCTACTGGCAGGGGCGTACTCTCGGCAAATGCTCTCAAAACCAAGCAGCAGTTCTCTTGTACCAGTTTCAGCTAGACAGACATACAAACCAAAGTGAGCTTTTTCTCTGATACCATGAGAGATTCTGATTTAGCCCAAGTCTTTCAACTGGAAGCTTAACTCAATATTTAATCGATACGGAATTTAGTTGGTGGTTATTACATCAGTTAATAACACAGTTCCTCTTAAGAATTACTGACCAAAATGTTACTCTAGACATGGAGGAGAAAAACCTCTTGTCGTACTTCTATACATGAAGAAAGAGTTGCCCTTACAGATTTCCTATTCCTTATTAATTCAGCAAATATTTATTGAGTATTACTGTGTGCCAGGCACTTTGCTAGTTTATAGATATGTAATCCCTGGGAAAAGAACATGAGTGAGGGACATTGACATTGATGATCCTTATGAAAGTCTTAGAGAAGAGTGGATAGTATGTAAGTATATGTGTAGGTAACACATACTTAAATTAATAAGCCAGGGCATATATACATGAAAACTATTTTTGTATTTGCAAAGTACAAGTGAATAATACAAACAATATAAATATTAAGAGAATTAATACTAAGCAGAATTAATCAGAGAAAGTTTATGAAAGAGGTGAATTTGGAGCAAGGTTATCAAGATGGAGAGGTTATTCCAAATGGATGAAGGCCTTATGCTGAGTCTCCAGGGAAGGTGAGAGAAATTGCTATAGGACAGTCCCAAGGAGAAAAAGTGTTTTCCTGTTATTCTTTGCATTCTGTTCTGGAGTGCTTGTCCTATTGCACATGACTTCATCTATCCTATCTAGGCTGGTAGTTTGCATATCTCTAAAGACCTGGTATCTTAGATGTATTCCAACCTTTACTGAATATTTTTAGTTGGCCGTCTTTGTCATTTCAAATTCTTCAAGTCTAAGACTGAACTTCTCTCCTTTGTTACTCACTGATAGCAGCATTCTTAAATTTTTTCTTCAAATTTTCTCTGTTCTATTCCTTCTTGTTCTTCTTGCCACCACCTTCATTATGTTTGAGTTACTCCATAGTCTCCTGAGTGGCCTCCTTGACTAGGCTGTCCTCATTCTAATCCATCTTGTATACTGTTGAAAAACCAAACCAAAAAAAACCAAACCAGACTCCCTTAAATTCTGCTTCTCTGTTCAAAATCTGTCATTATCTATTTCCTATTATTTTAAGGCTATTAACACCTGGAGTTCTAGACCCATGGTACTCATCCAAATTTATATCCACCTTATCTACCTTTTATCTAATCATACGTATGTCTTCTTATCTACACATGGTACCCATAATCTGCCTCTCTCTATGTCTTGCCCCTTTTACCTTCCAAATGTTCTCTTTAACATCTAAAGCCATTATTTAAGGCCCAGCTTAAGTCCCACTTCTTGAAACCTTTCCTAACTTCTTCTTTTTCTTCTTGTCAGTTCCGACTTGTGGCAACCCCAGGTGTTTCAGAGTAGACCTGCTCCATAGGGGTTTCTTGGCTGTAATTCTTAATGGAAGCAGATTGCCAGGCCTATTCTTCCATGGTACCACTGGGTGGGTTCGAACTGCCAACCTTTTGGCCGACAATTGAGCACAAACCGCTTGGGCCACCTTAATTTGTCTTTATTTAATTTTTACAACGATTTTATTCTTTACTGTACATGGCACTTATTTTTTGTACACTATAATTTCCCTGTGTATATTCGTTTAATTTCCTCAACTAGAAAACATTCTGTTTATTCTGTCGGGCTGGAACCATGTCTTATATGTGGACAATACCCCTATACTCCTTCCCCAGCTGCACCCAAGCACATGCATGCAGTACCAAAACACATAAAAAGTCTTCAGTAAACACTTGTTGATTTCTTGGTAATCATCAGAGTAGGCTCAGGATTTTCTTATACATTTTCAGGCTATTTATTCAGGAACCAGAGCTCACTGAAGGTTAGAGGCCACCTGAAATGTCAGGAATTAGATTTAGCATACGGGAGCTTTTGAAATAAAAGCCAAAAGTGAATACGAACAGCAAAGTGCAGGAGAAGCTCATATGAACCTCAGATCAGAGATCCAAAAAGGCTCTCTTCTGCCGTAGCCACACCCTTAGCTACCCGCCTCCAGTTCCACTGGAGTTGTGATTTTGTGTGTGCCTTTACTGAAGCACTCCCTAAGCATAAAGGATGATATTACCTCTGTTCACCAAGGGATGGAGGAAAAGTGGGTTTATCATTGGCCAACCAAAGCTGCCAGAGAACCTTTTAAAACTATTTTGGGAGGTAGTGGTAACTTTTCCAAACACTGATTCAGAAGAGGTTTTTATTTAAAAAAATATTTTTTTTTGTTTCCATGGAAAATCCCACTGGGCTATTCCCAATGGATCATGCTAGAAGAAGCAATCCTAACCCCAGGTTTCACTGCTTGAAGTATCATTTGGACATTGTTCTGTTTCTGTAATTCAGGATAGTGATATGACGTTTGAGATGAATCCCTGAGGTGACTAGCACATCAAGGAAAACCATCACGATAGTAGAAGTTAGGATCAGAGAAGAAGACTCAACTGACCTAAGAGAGAAAAACTAGAAAAGCAAGATGGGGAGAGAGAAACACAAATCTAAAATTCAAGTTGCTTGGAAAAGTTCCTGTGGATTACTGAGAGCCTTCCTGTTTCCAAGGGCAGAGGCACAGTGTTGAGGAAAGATTTGAGCAGTCCCTGAGGGGATATCTTGGCTGGCAAATCTAAGTCCAAATATCCTGGTGTCAGGAATTTGCTCTGGGCTCAGGTCTCTCTGAAATGAGCTCTATTGTTTGCAGTTTCCTTTCCTGGTTCATGATCTTGCCGTCTTGTTCTCTAGCCCATGCATTTGCCTGGATTGCCTTTAGAAGGTAACAGACCCTTAGTGGCCACTGAAAGACAAGGCACCGTTTATTATTTGATAGCTTTAGCAAGCAAACTCAACCATCTGATCCTCACTTTCTTCTCCTCATCAGATTTTAACATCCATCTGGTTATCCCTGCTCAACTTCAGACTTAGGGAGTAAGTTTAAAGAGAAAATGTCACTTAACTGTACTTAATTTTCAAATCTAGAGGTTTCATAAAGCTCTACCTAGGTAGGTGGTTTTGTTTAGTTTGGTTTGGTTTTTTGGGAGGAGGAGGAGTAAAACCAGCATCTGGGAGAAAGGTAGGTACGTGGGTAGCCTTTGACTCACACAGCAAAACATTGTTCTGTCTTCCCCCTGCTGGCCTTGAGACAATACAACACAGACACCCTCTGGTGGCCAGCATCAGCCTTCGCCTGCTGGAGCTCCGTAAAAACAAATTTGCCCTAACACAGAGACTGTCTTTCTCCATACAGAAGAAGAAAAATGCATGCTCTGTAAACGCTCAGGAGTTCTTGGGGGGTGCAAATGGTTAGCATGCTGGCTGCTAACTGAAAGGTTAGAAGTTTGAGTCCACCTAGAGACACCTTGGAAGAAAAGCCTGGCAATGTACTTCAAAAAAAATCAGCTATTGGAAACCCTATGGACCACAGTTCTACTCTGACACACATGGGGTTGCCGTGAGTCAGAGTCTGAAATGGAACCTGGAAGTCTATAAACTCTCAAGTTTTAATTTCATATCAAAACTAAAAGTTTCCTTTTCTTTTCATGTCTACAGATCAAACTCCTACTCCGACTAGATTCCTAAAGAACTGTGAGGAGGTGGGGCTCTTCAATGAACTAGCTAGCTCCTTTGAACATGAATTCAAGAAAGCTTCAGATGATGATGAGAAAAAGGCAAGAGGATGGGACTTTTGCTGAAAAACTGGTGATGTTCAGACCTAGGCTATTTTCATTGTGCCTTGGGATACTTCACTTAATTGGTTAAAGCACAAAATTATGGGCTTAGTTCTATAGTACCAGATTGTTGTTGTTGTTAACTGCTTTCCAGATGGGCCCAATTCATGGCAACCCTATGCACCATGGGACAATTGTGATCCATAGGGTTTTCATTGTTTTGGAAGTGGGTTGCCAGGTCTTTCTTCCTAGTCTGTCTTAATCTAGGAGCTCCACTGAAACCTGTTCAGTAGAACCAGATAGTACTCACTAATCCTAGTCAGCTTTCCAGGTCTTTAGAGGGCCCAGACGATTGATAAGTACAAGTCTGTCTTCACTAAAAATCAGTCCTCCTACCCTTCCAGTGGTACATTAGTTTAATAAATTTTTTTCAATAATCTATTTTTTTAATTATTTCTGTTCTGAATATGTTGAAGATGTTAAAAGATTATAAAATTGCTCAGATTTTGTTAGATAACATTTTGTTGCCAAAATCCCAGTGTTTTCTTTTTATTTATTTATTTTTATGTATATGCTGTATTTATCTTTTTTTTAGTTTTTTTTAAATTGTGCATTAGGTGAAAGTTTACAGAGCAAATAAGATTCCCATTCAATAGTTTGTACATAAAGTGTTTCATGGCCTTGGTTTCATTTCTCACAGTGTGCCAGCACTCTCCCCATTTCTACCCTGGGTTCCCCATTTCCTTTCATCCTCAGTTTCTACCCTTTCCTGCCTTCTCATCTTTATTTTTGGGCAGATATTGCCTTTTGATCTCACATAATTGATTGTTCTAAGGAGCACGTTCCTCTCGGGTGTTATTGTTTGTTTTATGGGCTTGTCTATTGTTTGGCTGGAAGGTGGTCTCCAGAAATGGCTTCAGTTCCAGGTTTGAAGTGTATCTTAGGGCCATAGTCTCATGGGTTCCTCCAGTGTTCCCACAGTTTTCTGAGCTGATCAGAATCCTTACTTGGACTATTTTTATTCAGTCAGTCAACAAACATTTATTGAATTTTGACTCTTCTGTGTTTCAGCACTTGAGGCTCAGTATAAGTAACATGTAGTTCCTGCCTTCAGGTATCTTTCTTGTGATATCTAAGGTACAAGCTTGAAAAAGAATGTTGATAAGTTAATACCTTTCAAAGGAGGTGAACCAAGTTGGTGAAAGAACTAGAAATTATATCACTTCAGGGATGTTTAAAGGAATTGAGGACATTTTACCTAGAAAAGAGAAAATATAGTGTGAACAAAATTGCGATCTTCAAATATTTGAAGAGTTTTCATGTAAAAGAGGGGTTAAACTTATTCTATATGGCCCAAAGGTAAAATTAGGAACACTGGGTAGAAGCCATTACAAAGTGTGTTCAGTTATAGGGAAGCCATTTAGTGGAGATACTATAGAGAGGATTTAAATGTTGGAATTCCTTCTAATCCTAAGGTACTATGATTCTGATTTTAGCCTTTATATTCCAGGTCCCTTGACAATCTCTTAGCTTGGAAGGCCAGAAGAAATAGTTCAATAAGCACAATCAAAAGAAGCTTGTTCTCATTGAGTAGGGAATTTTGGGGAAAAGGAAATTGGAAAGATCAAAGTTTATTCTTTTTTAGAATTAGAATTCTAGATTTTTAGTCCACTATTTAAAATCATGTCTGTGCATAAAATGATACTCGTCTAAAGAGTGTGCTTCTTAGCTCAGGTAGATACTTGACACTAAATGGGCAGCTTCTGTCCAGAGGTGAGATGAGAAGGCACAGAGGGTTAGGAGCTGGTTGAATGGACATGGGAAATCCGAGGTGGAAGGGAGGAGTGTGCTGTCACAGTATAGAGAGAGCAATTAGGGTCACATAACAATGTATGTATAAATTTTTGTATGAGACACTAACTTGAAATGTAAACTTTCACTTAAACTACAACAATAAAAATAAAATCATGTCTGTGTTCCATAATAATTAAGAAAAGACTCCAAAATTCATACCCCAAAACATACGTACATTTAGACATGGACCCTTTGCGTGGTACAGGGAGGCATAGCATCTCATCAGAATATAGAAAAGCTGGGACATAAGAAAATTTTTCATGGGCGTTCTTTCCTTCTAAGAGGGAGATAACAGGTAAATCAAAACATCTGTGCATGGTTTTTTCATTCAGCTTAAATTGTAAGAATGCAAGATAAAGTTTCCTTGTCTTTGGAGTTCTTTCCCAGATTCTATAACTTTCTTTGAGCTTCTGTTCATGCTATCTTCCTCCTTAAACTAACAGAAAGTGGAAAAACTCAGTGGCATGTATTTGTAGTTCTACTTTCAAATGGCAAAACTAGCCAGTCTTCTTGTTACTGTTTTTCCTTTGGAGACCAGGTCTCTCATCACTTAGTTGCTACAACCTAAATAGTATAATTTTATTTTACAACCTCCCTACCTCACTTCCCCTGTCATTTTCCTCCTCCCCCAAAACAAATAAATTAATTAAATTGTTCCCACCAAGATGTGAGGGATTTTATAGCAAACTCATTGTAGGCAAATTCAAGAAAATTAGCATCCCTTTAAAAGTTGGAAGTCTTTCCCACTGCCATTTTAGCTCTGTTGACACTTCTAGGAGGCTAATTCATAATTGGCCAGGCCTTTCCTCACTGGGCATCCCTCAGTGATTCTTCCTGCCTGTACAGAGGTGGGTCTTCACCCCTCCTTGACGAGAAGCACAGACTCAGTGGAAGATTGTCTCCAGGAGTGTTTAATGAGCTTGAAACTTTTCTGAACCACAGCTTTTCTTGGAGATGCCCCAAGAGGGTTTTAAACCCATGGCTGTATTTACTTAGAGGCCGTTTTCCCCTACTACCCTTCTGACTTATGGTATCCCAGAATTAGCTAAACTGGGCCTGATATTTTAGCAACATAGAAAAAATGAGGGCAGAAATGAAACCATCTTTGCTGTACACACCCCATGAGATTGGGGAGAAAGAACCATTACCACCTTCTCTAACATAGTAGACACCAAATTGTCTTTAGTTTACTCAGCTATTTAGGAAGTTTCTAGGGATTAAGTAGTAAGGGAAGAGTTGGAAATAAGCTCCTCTTTCACCAAGAAGCCTAGGATATGAGAATAATAGAACAAAGAATCCACTTTGTCACAAAACTGAACTCCAACACCAACCCTCCTATCATGATGCAATGTGAGAGCTGTCATCTCAGATTGTTGTTCTTGCAAAACCATTTATGGCGCCACAGTTCTGTGAGTTGATTATACCACTGCCAGAAAAATACTCTCTTTCCTTTCTGGTTTTCTCCAGTGCTGTTCCTAAGACCAATTTCTAATTTTTTTCACTGATCAGCTGGTAAGTCTTTCCTTTCTTTTTTACCCCACAACTCTTACCTGCCTGAAACTCTCAGCCTCTAGTACCAGATCTTGGAGTGAAACACCATCAGGTGTGGGAGTCCCCAGAAAAGAACTTTCCTGTCTTGTTTGCAGGACTTTAATAGCCAGTTTGTCTTTGTTTACTTCTGATAATTGGGCAGTGTAGTCATTCTGGTTGGCAGAGAAGGTGTCCACAGCCTTCCAGCGGCCACTAGCACTGGTTGGGAATAGGCAGGAACTTGACTCAAGAAATCATTTTACTTTCCTTAAAAAGAGTATATCAAAATATATAATCATATTGGCATAAGTTTAAATGACTTTGTTTTTTTCTTTAGAGTTAAGCAGGTGTTATTTTCATTTTATACTTAAGGAAACTAAAACCCTGAGACTCTAGAATTATCTGGTCAGAGTTTTACATAAAACGTAGGATGTGTATTTCTTTGATTTGCAGTTCAATGCTTTGACCAAAGGCTTAGCCTCTTGGAAGCATATTCCCTCATCTTATAACTGGAAAGAATTAGATTCAACCTGAAGGGAATCATTTCTCTTCTTTAACAGGCTGCTGCCGGGCCCCTTGACATGTCTCTGCCTTCCACACCAGACATCAAAATCAAAGAAGAGGAGCCAGTGGAGGTAGACTCATCCCCACCTGACAGCCCTGCCTCTAGTCCCTGCTCCCCGCCACTCAAGGAGAAGGTAAAATTCTTTACCAAGAGTCATCCCAAATGTTAATTGATAGATTAAGTTTATCTATCATTAGTTGTATAAATAGTGTATCATACATGAGGGTTAATTGTGTTTAAAGGAATATTAATTATTTAGAAGATTTATGTGAATTACACCTATTCACCAACCCAGCAATTCCATTTCTGAGTCTATATAGAAGAGAAATTAGTGCCAAAAGATATGCGTAAGAATGCCCATAGCAGTTGCGTTCATAATTGCCGAAAAACTGGAAACAGTCCAAATGTCCATCGACAAGAAAATGGATAAATTATGGTATATTTCTAAAATGGAATACTATATGACATTAAAAAAGGTTGAACTACTGATGTGCACAGCAATGTGGATGAATCTCACAAACATTTTATTGAACAACAACAAAAAGCTAGACACAAAAGTACATATTGTGTGATTCCATTTACATGAGGTTCAAGAAGAGGCAAAACTAACCTATGATGATAGAACTCGGAACATTGCTTACCTCTTGTGAGGGGAGGGTATGGATTGGGAAAGAACACAGAACTTCTAGGGTGCTGGAAATGGGCTATATCTTGATTTTATGTATGTAAAAAGTCACTTAGATGTAGTCTTTAGATTAGTGCACTTTACTCAATTATACTCAATTAAAAAGTAAAAAAGAAAAAAATCATATAATCATAAATTAGATATTAAACAATTTAAGAAAAAAAGCCTTCCCAGAGGGAAGCCTTCTAGTGAGTCAAAGGGAATATCTACCAGGATTCTGATTATTACTATTTTTAAAGGATACTTTTTATGAAGTATTATTTTTAATAAAGTTCTTGAAGTATACCACACATACAGCAAAGTACATAAATTGTAAGTATACAGCTCAGTAATTTTTCACTAAATTAACACCCTATGTAACCAGCACGCAGGTCAAGAAACAGATATTACCAGAAACATATTATCAGAACCTCCCTCATGCCCCTCTTCCAGCCCCCACCCCTATACTAGTGACTGTTATTTTTAACATCAACTGTGGATAGTACCTCATCATACTTCCCTCCAAATTTGGTTTAATGACTTCTCTCAAAAGTACCCTCTCCATAAACATTACAACCATCCCATTCGTTACCTCCTCTATTCACCAGCAGCCAGCTCCTAGACTGTCTGGGGTTGCTTTCAGGACCAGTATGGCCACTAGCAATCTAAGATCCTAACAAGCAGCAGTGAAAAACAATTTGTTTTATTACAATATGATCATTATTCAAACTTCCATGGCTTTTTTTTAAGGAGTCTGTAGGAGATACTGAGCCCTGGTGGCACAGGGTTAAAGCACTTGGCTGCTAACCAAAAGGTCTACGGTTTGAACCCACCAGCCACTCCGCAGGAGAAAGATGTGGCAGTCTGCTTTCGTAAAGATTTACAGCCTTGGAAACCCTATGGGGCAGTTCTACTCTGCCCTGTAGGGTCGATATGAGTTAGAATCTACTTGACAGCAGTGGGTTTGGTTTATAGGAGATATTGAGTTGCCTTATCACTAGTATACCTGCCTTTTCCCATTGGAAATCGGAGGACCCTCAGGCATCAAGTTTAGGTTGAGAACATCTAGGTTGAAGAAAATTATAACAGTCTCTAAAACTTATATAGTGCTACAGTGTTTCTCCAGAGATTTCAAGTTATTTTCCAACTGTCATCTCATTCATATGGCCATTAGCCCTGAAAGGGAGATAGCCAAGACATCTTAATCCAGAATTCCTGCTGAATGGGTTCCATGATCAGAATCAGGTCGTGATTTACATGAGTAGCTCTAGTGTTCTTTCCATTAAATTTATACTAGATTTTACCAGCTATATATTTCCCTATAAGCATCCCCATAAAGCATTTTGTGATATGTTGGTCTCTTCTTCCCAGGAGCTTGCCCCAAAGCCTGTTGTGATCTCTACCCCCACGCCCACCATCGTACGCCCTGGCTCCCTGCCTCTCCACCTGGGCTATGATCCACTTCACCCAACCCTTCCCTCCCCAACCTCCGTCATCACACAGGCTCCACCATCTAACAGGCAGCTGGGGTAAGTAAAGAGACCAGGGAGGAATAGTGAAGCCTGAATGTCTTTCTGCTTTGTGAAATTATTTGATAAAACAGGAGTCCAGATTTTTGAATACCCAAGGAAATGGAGTCACTGAGACTGTCTCTCAAAATCATTTTTGTTTCCCCTGTAAATAGAACTTCCTTAACATTTTTAGTAGACAAGCAAGTATTTATTTGAGGATAATACTTCCTTAATTTGAAGGTTTAATGCTACTTCTTTGATGTAAAAAGAAGAATCCTTACAAGTTTAGGAAATTCATCATAATGGTGGAGGCCACACAAAGAAGTATGTTTAGTTTTTAGCCTCACTCATATGAAAGTTTATTGGGGCACTACTGAATGAGGGGCTGCAACCCATTAAGTCATCTTTTTTGAGTCTAGTATTCTCCTTGGTCCTGGTTAGGGTTCTTGGCCTTTGCGACCCCCAGTTATGTTTGTTTGTCTATTTGTCTTCACTCCTAGCATGGCCCATACACATTTCCTGATGGAAGACTTGAAATCCTGTCCCCAGGTACCCATGGGTTAAGAGGTTGTTGTCAGGATATAGCCTCTTAGCGCTATTGTTCTCTGAGCCTACTAGGAAAAATGAAAAAGAACAGCTGCTTTTTTTGGGCAGGGAGAGCAAATCATGAAAAGGAACAAGCAAAACTTATTCAGATTTGGCCATCAGATGACATCATTTCAGCTTTGCAAAATGACTACTTTGTTCTAATTGCCCCGTGCCTGAGGCAAGACAAAATTTGTATGTGCCAGTGGTAGGGATGTTTATTTAATTGTTCTAAACTCTAAGTAGGAATAGCCTGTCACCCACTGAGTTAAGTGGTATTTCTTAATTTGCAAGGTTTAAAGATCTTGCCATATTTCTCTGTCTGTAAAATAAGTAGCTTCTAGTAAGAAGACCAGACTTAATGGTCTGACTGAGACTGGAGGTACCCCTGGAAAGCATGGCCCCTGGATTCTCTATCAGCCCAGAACTAAAACAATTTCCGAGGCCAACTCTTCAGACAGGGATTGGACTGGACTGTGGGACATAAAGTGATACTCGTGAGGAGTGTGCCTCTTAGCTTAAGTAGATGCAAGAAACTAAACGGGTAGCTTCTGTCCAGAGGTGAGATGGGAAGGCAGAGAGGGTTAGGAGCTGGTTGAATGTACATGGGGGATCAGGGGTGGAAAGGAGGAGTGTGCTGTCACAGTATGGGGAGAGCAATTAGAGTCACATAACAATGTATGTATAAATTTTTGTATGGGAAAAAATTTAAAAAAAGAGTATCAAGCAAAAAAAAAAAGCATTCTTGCTTTCCCACCTTCATGAGAGTATCAGATTTGCATTGTCACAATGATGCCCTATACCGTCCGTAACTAGCAAAGCTTGGAAAATCTGCTACAATTATAGGAGGAAGATCTATAGGAAAAAGAGTATTATGGGCATTTCACTTCATGTATTCTCTAGGTCTCCTACTGGCTCCCTCCCTCTCGTCATGCATCTTGCTAATGGACAGACCATGCCTGTGCTGCCGGGGCCTCCGGTACAGATGCCTTCTGTTATATCGGTGAGCTCTGTAGTTGGGGCAGCCAACCCTACCGACAAATCCCTCCCTTCCACCTGAACACTCATAAATACACATACGCCCCACGGGAATGTGGGCTCTGGTCTGTATTAGTTGAGCATGGCAGCCCGCCCAAACTCTTTACTAACCTCTGCCAATCTAGCAGTATGGAACACTAGACAAAGACTCATCTGGACAATTAGCTCCTGGTCTAGGAATTGATCTTGCAAGCCGACTGATTGGTTGATTTCACTTGGCACTTAGCACCTCCCAAATCGCCTATCACTATCCTCAAGCTTGCTCAGCCTCAGCTTTTCCCACAGAAATTGTCACCGCACTGAAAGATTAGATTTCTTACCCTGTGGTGCTCCATGGGGAAAGGTATTTTCCAGGCTGTCCCTGCATGTCCTATGGGCAGGTTGCACAGAGCAGACCCTGACATGCCAATCTCAAAAGCACTTCACTTTGAACAGCTGTCTCCCTACCAATAGTATTATGTCCCCTTCTGGGTTTTCTTCTTTCTCTTGATCCAGCTGGCCAGACCTGTGTCCATGGTACCCAACATTCCTGGTATCCCTGGCCCACCAGTTAATAGCAGTGGTTCCATTTCTCCCTCTGGCCACCCCATGCCATCAGAAGCCAAGATGGTGAGTATATCCCAGCCCTGGGCAATGTTGGACCTTCTGAAAGAAGTGGTGTCAGCCTAGGTTTTTCAAATGAGCTGAGCAAGGAACCTTCTGGGACTTGCAAAGCTAAGGACACCTTGCTGTGGGATCTGGAAAAGAAAAAACCCTGATTCATGACTCCCGTCTTCTCTCCCCCACCTTTAGAGCCTGGTGCATAGACATGGCAGTGAAAAAAGGCAGCACAGATTGTTTGGATTGGAACACTTAACATTTCAGTTCCAAGGTGACAGATGGAGGGTGGGTAGGTGGGCAGGGGAGCTGGCCAAGAGGTGAGTAGCTAGCTGTGTAACCAGCACGTGGCCAGGTTCCAGGAGAGCGCTTTCATCTGGTCTCAACAACACACACGCATACCCCGGAACGGTGCCCAGGATGATAGCCAGGGAACAGAGTAGGCATTTTAGGGATCCAGGTGCATGTTCTCTCTCCCTGTCATTTTCTTTTGAGGGAAAATTGGTGTGGAAATTTTAGCTATCTGTAAAGTAAGTGGTAAAATCTAAGCCTACTCTTGTCATCCTTGACAGAATATCACTCTTGACAAGCTTTTTATTTTTTTTTTTTATCTTTCCCCACAGAGACTAAAAGCCACTCTAACCCACCAAGTCTCCTCAATCAATGGTGGTTGTGGAACGGTGGTGGGTACTGCCAGCACCATGGTGACGGCCCGTCCAGAGCAGAGCCAGATCCTCATCCAACACCCAGACGCCCCGTCCCCTGCCCAGCCACAGGTCAGTTGGGCCCTTGGGGGAACCAGCTGTGTCACCCTTACTCTTTTGTGTTATATCTGTTTTCTGAGGAGCAGAAAAATTAGGGAAGAATAGATTTCAGCTTTCTGGGTATCTTCCTGCTACTTTGGTCTTTGTTGACAGTTCTTTGTCCACCTGTATGTTACACTTACATGCAGATAGACTGAATAATGCAGAACTGTCATAGAGGAGGTCTTGGTTTTAACAAGTTGCTTTGGAAACTAAATAGGCCTCAGTTTTCAGATTGTCTGTGCTGGACAGGTGACAACAACCTGAAGTGGGTTTCTAGAGTTAAACATCCTTTCCCTAGCCCCTTTTTTCCTGATGTCACTACCTGCTTCATCAGTTACTACCACATGTCCAAACATTTAGTGGCCATATACTGCCTTAAAGCTTGGCCAACAACACCAAAAACCTTTGTTTGAGATTTTTGTTGGATGTTAATCCTGCCCACCCTCCTAAAACCCCCACCAATGCCAGTCCCTAGAGACAGTAAAGCAGTAGCCCCCTTCCTGCTACTTTGAGTTGTGCTGCTTTCCCTCTTGAGGAAATGGCATAGCTTTGTTTTTAGTTGCCGCTGATTCCTTTCCTACTCATTTTTCTCTTTTTATTACTTTTTTTTTTTTTTGGTCAGTTATTTCACCTCCATTCACTGTAGAAGTTGCCTATGAGTCGGAGGGCTGTGGGGACCATGGTCTCGGGGAACATCTAGCTCAATTGGCATAACACAGTTTATAAAGACAATGTTCTACATTCTGCCTTGGTGAGTAGCGTCTGGGGTCTTAAAGGCCTGTGAGCAGCCATCTAAGATACTCTACTGGTCTCACCCCTTCAGGAACAAGGGAGAATGAAGAGAACAGGATACAAGGAAAAGATTAGTCCAAAGGACTAATGGACCACAGCTACCAAGGCCTCCACCAGACTCAGTCCAGTATAGCTAGATGGTGCCCGGCTACCACCACTGACTGCTCTGACCGGGATCACAGTAGAGGGTTCTGGACAGAGCTGGAGAAGGATGTAGAACAAAATTCTAACACACAAAAAAGACCAGATTTACTGGCCTGATGGAAACTGGGGAAACCCCGAGAGTATGGTACCCGGACACCCTTTTAGCTCACTGGTGAAGTCACTCCCGAGGTTCACTATTCAGCCGGTGATTGGACAGCCCCATAAAATAAAATGGGACTAATGAGGCACAGCAGTCCAGGGACAAGGACCAGAAGGCAGAAGGGGACAGGAAAGCTGGTGATAGGGAACCCACGGTGGTGTGACGACAGTGTTGACATGTTGTGGGGTTCTTAACCATTGTCGTAGGGCAATATGTGTACTGTTTAATGAGAAACTATTTTGTTCTGTAAACCTTCATCTAAAGTGAGAATAGCAGCACAACTGGAAGAACGTAATCGATGTCACTGAATTGTACATGTAGAAATTTTTGAAATGGTGTATCTTTGGCTATGTATCTTTTCACCAAAGAAAAAAAAAGGTCCTCCAAGGCCGAGAAGGGAGCATGTTGACATGTTGTGGGGTTGTTAACCAGTGTCATAAAACAATATGTGTACTGTTTAATGAGAAAATATTTGTTCTGTAAACCTTCACCTAAAGTACAATTTAAAAAAGTAGTTGCCTGTGAGAGACTAGGAACCTATCCTTTCCTTTCCCCTATCCTCCTTCTAAAACACTGATATTTGCACGTGTTCCAGTGAGCTCAGGACAAAGAGAAAGTTCAAATTGTCAGGAGAACTATTAATAAATTTCTTGAAGAAGGCTCTACCTTTACTACAGTGAGAAGCAGTGACCTGAGGCCTCTAGCTCATTAAATTGAGTTTAAATTTTCCTCTTCTATGTTTTTATTTTAGAGGAGACAGTAATAGTCTGAATAAATAAAGCCATCTCTTGATTATCTATGTTAATGGAAAACAACAGTCATATAGATCATATGCCTTCTTCCCATCCCTAGTGAATGTGATTCAGTGGAGTGGACTACGTGAATATTTTTTATAAGCTCTTTAGGTTATTCTAATACAACTGATATGAGCTCTGGCATTTGGGTCCTACTAATATAGATACTCCCTAATAGCAACAGATTCAAGAAGAATTTATTTTTGGCACTGTTTTACATTATATAGTTTCTTTTCTACAGATGGTCGACCTTTATACATTTTGTTTAATTTTGGCTGCTGTTATGAAATTGGTTTATCTTCTGTGAACACATACCAGCTAACAGAAAGGGAAGGTGATCCAAAAGTGCCTTAGTGACAAAGGATATCAGCCTGAAGTTTAAAAACAAAAGGGGAGGATTTGCTGGGAATGATTAATAACTGTTTATAAATAAAAATAATACACTAATCCGTATCTCCCCATAATATCCCATATCTTGCTGGTAGTGAAGTGAATGAAAACTTTTCTTTTTCCGACACCTGTTCTGGCACACAGTTGCTTATGTATATTGCTTGTGAAAATCAGTGATCCTCAAACTTCTATTTCATAGTTTCCCTAAAAGCCCCCCGACACCTATTTCACTTTCTACAAGATTCCCTATTGTTAACAAAAAGTGATCCTAGTTTCATTTTGTCTGTCTGCCTGTTTCAGAAATAATCAGAGTTTCCAGCTGAACTGTGGTTTGTCTAAGTACGGGGCTGAGAAGACTGGAAGGAAATGGGAGGCAGAATAGTGATGAGACTTGCTGTGGTTACCAAGAGACTTTACCAGATTGTTACCAGATCTTACTAGTCTAACTAATGTCAGGTTTAGTTTGGAAAAGAATGAAGTTTCCATCAAGTAACTCCTCTTTCTTCCTGGGCAACAGGTCTCACCAGCCCAGCCCACCCCTAGTACCGGGGGGAGACGGCGGCGCACAGTGGATGAAGATCCAGATGAGCGGCGGCAGCGCTTTCTGGAGCGCAACCGGGCTGCAGCCTCCCGTTGCCGCCAAAAGCGGAAGCTATGGGTGTCCTCCCTAGAGAAGAAGGCAGAAGAACTCACTTCCCAGAACATTCAGCTGAGTGTGAGTAGGTTTTGGATGGTTATTGGGATTGTTGAATCAGGAAAGTAGGATTAAATCAGAAAAAAGTGGGACATTATATAGATGATGGTGATTCTTTAATTAGAACAGATACAGAAGATGTGCCAAGAGAAATGCAGAAAGAAAATCTCTTAACAGTCAGAGTTGAAATCTCTTCCTTTTTTCCCCCAAATCTGCTACTAGAATGAGCCATCCATAGACCCTTTCAGATGAAGGGAATTGGTTGAAGTGCCCCAGGGTGCTCTTTTAAATCGTCAGTAGAATCTGCCTGGAGTCTGGAATACCCAGAGGGAAATGTTTTTGCCCCAGATAATGTAGCTTAATTCCTAGCTTTATAGGAATGACCATGATGCAGCTTTAGTCCCAGGTCTAAAGGATCCTCTTTCATTGAGTGTTAAAAAAAGAAAGAAAAGAAAAAGCTACTAAAGCACAAGTAGAACAATAATCCAGACATTCTCTTGAATATTATTTTCCCTTCTACTGATTATTTGTTAAAATATTTAATTAGAAAGGAGTTATATGAAATATATGCCGACTGTCAAAAAATATAGAGAGAGGTTTAGAATAAAAACAAAGTCCCTCTTCAATGTGCCTTTCCCAGTCTCATTCTCTTCCCTGTAGATAAGTTTGGGATGTACTTTCACACATACATGTATGTACATATATATATTTTTTAAATTCATTTATAGTTTTGATAAGGGAGTCGGGGGATCGTGTTTGTCTTAACATAAATGGCTTAACAGTATCTCTTGGAGATCTAGCCATGTATATAGAAATCTATCTCATTCTTTTTAATAGCTGTACATGCTATAGTATGCTTATATTACAAGGTATGGATATTTAGATTATTTCTGATTTTTTGATAGGACAGCAGTGCTGCATTGGACATTGTATGCACTTGAGTAGATAGTTCTGTTTATATAGATTCCTAGAAGTAGGTCTTCTTAGTTAAAGTACATATGCCTTATTAATTTTGATACAATCATATTTATCCTAAATAGTAGTAATTTTTCTATTATAAAACCTTATTTTCACTGACTGTCATTGAATTCATGACCAGTCTGGTCCTGGGCTGTCTAAAGCCTTGCTGGATCAAGAGTTTTTCCCAGATTCGAAGGAGAAAATTCAGGCAGCATTCTGTCTTCACTTTAGAGACAGCCACTGGGGATCCAAGAGTGGAGGATGAATTTTCTTGATACTCTTTTCTTCCCTACCTCCTCAGAATGAAGTCACATTACTACGCAACGAAGTGGCTCAATTGAAACAGCTGCTGTTAGCTCATAAAGACTGCCCAGTCACTGCACTACAGAAAAAGACCCAAGGCTATCTAGGTGAGTGGCTCACACCCTAAGCAGGGTCGGGCAGAAAGTAAACTGTGTGTACTGAGTGTCTCAACTGTTTATAATTTTATAACCCCATCCTGAGTGTTCTGCGAAGTCCAGACAGATGAGTGAGTGGCCTTTGTGGAGCAGCCAGTCCTGCAAAAAAAAAATTTTAATACAAATTTTTATAGAGTTATCCTAATTATTTATCATAGTTATGGATGAAGGGTGGCAATATTATCAGGTGCCTACTTTGTGTTAGACACTCTGCTGTCTTCCCAGTTCTCTCATGAAGTGGATATTACCTTCATTTATAGATGAGAAAACTGCACTCAGATTAGGTCACTTACCTGAAGTTACACAGCTGGTAAAGTGATAGAGCCCGGATTTGTATCCAGGTCTTTCTGATTACAAAGACACATCTTGGCTCAGAGAGGATGTAAATAGCAGATGATAGAAAAGCACTGGAATTTGTTAAACATTGGGATTTTATCTTTTTAATGATAGACTGATATTAGTTTCAGTGTGTAATTTATGAGTACACATAAAATAGTAGTAGAAAGAGATGGCCACGGAGTTGTGCTCAGGTCAAGCACAATTCTGAAATTAAAATTACTGTGAATAATTTCCTTATGGACAGAAAAAGTTAATGTTAGTTTTTCTTTGCAAATTAAATAAATTCATATAAATGTTGGCTATCAAATTTTGGTAAATTGAATTATTTTTCCACTGACTGACTTTATCATTTCAGAGGTGTGTTCCCATAGAAAAAGAGTAACCACATCACCAGTTTTAAACATCTGTATTTAAACTTAATATGTACTTCAGGGCACATTCATTCATTAAACATTTATTGAGTGCCTATTGTGTGTAGGTAGCACTGTTTCACATGCTGGGGATATAATAGGGAACGAAATAGATTAGATTAAAATCCCTGCCCTTGAGGAGCTTATATTTTAGTAGGAGAGATAGACAATAAATAAGATAAACAGGTAAAATATATGGTATGTTAGATGATAGTAATTAGATAAAATATATGGTGTGTTGGATGATAGTAAATGCTGGGGAGAAAAAAATAAAGCAACAGTGTTGAAATTTTAGATGAAGTGGCTTTTGAATAAAGACCTGAAGAAAATGAGGGGAGCTAGCCATGCATTTATATGGGAGGGAAGTACTGCAGGCAGCAGGAGCAGGAGCAGCAAACACAAAGACCCAAGGTGGGAGTGTGCCTGGCACATTCCAGTGACATCACGGAGGCTAGTGTGGCTGGAATGGAGAGAATGTGGGGTGGAGAGTAGTTGGCACTGAGGTAGGAGAGGTAATGGAAATATTTCATGTAGGGCTCCTTGGTCAGTCGTGAGGATCTCAGCTTTTACTCTACATTGGGGGCCACTAGCAGGTTTTCAGCAGAAAAGTGATTTAACTGATCTGACTTACATTTGAACAAGAGCACTCTGAGACTGCCAGGTGGAAGGGCAGAAGCAGACAGTCCACTTAGGAGGCTATTGCAGTAATACAGGCAAGAGATGATAGAGCCTTGACCAGAATGGTGGTAGTGAAAGTGGTAAGAAATGGTTGACTTCAGGATATATTTTGAAGTTAGAGTGACAGAAGTTTTTTTCTTTTATTTTTTTAAAATATTTTATTGTGTTTTTGGTGAAAGTTTCACAGCAAATTAGGTTCCCATTTAATAATTTCTGTACATATTGTTCCGTGACATTGTTACATTTTTCACAAAGTATCAGCATTCTCATTATTTCCATTTTGGTTGCTCTGTTTCCATTAATCTAGCTTCCCTGTCTCCCCTTACCTTCTCGTCTTTGGTCTAGGGTAAATGTTTACCATTTGGTTTCATTTAGATGGTTATTTAGAGGAGTACAGTACTCACAGGTGATTTTTTTTCCTCCTGAATTTTATTTATTTCGTTGTTGTTGTTGAGAATATATACAGCAAAACATACACCAATTCAACAGTTTCTACATGTAAGAGTTAGTGACATTGATCACGTTCTTCGAGTTGTGCAACCATTCTCACCCTCCTTTTCTGAGTTGTTCCTCGTTAACATAAACTCACTGCCCTCTAAGGTTTCCTATCTAAGATATTATTTATTTTATGAGCCAATCTGTCATTTGGCTGAAGGATGACTCCGGAAGTGGTTTGAGTTCCATGTTTAAAGGGTATCCCAGGGTGATAGCCTTGGGGGTTCCTCTAGTCTATTGGTCCAGTAAGGCTGGCCTTTTTTCAGGAATTTGAGTTTTGTTTTACATTTTTCTCCCATTCTACCCGGGACCATCTGTTGTGTCCCTGGCTGGCACAGTCAGTAGTGGTAGCCAGGCACCATCTAGTTCTTCTGGTCTCAAGGTAGGTGAGCCCGTTGTTCATGTAGACTATTAGTCCTGTAGACTAGTTTCTTCTCTGAGTCTTTGGTTTCCTTCTTTCTCTTTGCTTTATACAATTAGAGACCATTAGATGGCCACTCACAAACTTTTAAGACCCCAGACGCTACTCACCAAACTCAGATGTAGAACATTATCTTTATGTACTATATCGTGCCAGTTGACTGAGTTGTCCCACAAGCCTGTGGGCCTAAGCCCTCAGACCCAGTAAATCAATTATGCAAGGTGTTTGGTTATGTCTAGGAAGTATCCATAACTCTGCCCCACTATGTGCTTTATTTTATATATGAATATATATGCAGCACACATAAACATATATATACATATGCCTACAGGTACACCTATACATGCACATTCATATATTCACATATGCCTCCCTATATATACATATGCATACATATCTATGTAACCACACACACATTTTTTAATTATTACTGTTGTTGCAAAATTATATATATTATAAACCAAAACCAAACCCATTGCCATCGAGTCAATTCTGACTCATAGCGACCCTATAGGACAAAGTAGAACTGCCCCAAAGGGTTTCCAAAGAGCAGCTGGTGGATTCGAACTGCCAAACTTTTGGTTAGCAGCTGAGCTCTTAACCACTGTGCAACCAGGGCCCTGTATATATTATAGCATTTACAAAATTGTTCCTTGTGTACTTCTTAGTGTCATCATTTACGTTGGTCAAGTTGTGCTCACTTCACCTTACTCGATGATTGCCTTTCCCATCATCAAAATTAACAAGTGTCTACTGTCTAGAAAGTGATTCCCCCTCCCTCTTCCTCCCATCCCTGGTAACCACCAAAGAATGTTGCTTTCTGTATGTATACCTATTCTTGTCTTTTATGTGCGTGCGTGTGTGTGTGTGTGTGTGTGTGTATGCTTTAGGTGAAGGTTTACAGATCAAATTCATTTCCCATTCAATAGTTTATACATAAATTGTTCCATGACATAGGTTGCACTCCCCTCAATGTGTCAGCACTCTCCCCATTACTACCCTGAGTTCCCCATTTCTATTCATCCAGTTTTCCTGCCCCTTCCTGCCTTCTCATCTTTGCTTTTGGATGTATGTTGTCCTTTTGGTCTTGTGTAGATGATTGTCCTAAGGAGCACTTTCCTCATGCGTGTTATTGTTTATTTATAGGGCTGTCTGTTATTTGGCTGAAAGGTGATCTCCAGGAATGGTTTAAGTTCTAAGTTAGAAGGGTTTCCAAGGGCTATAGTTTCAGGGATTCCTCCATTCTCTCTCAGACCAGTAAGTCTGGTCTTTTTTATGAATTTGAATTGTGTTCTACTTTTTTTTTCCCCCACTCTAACGGGACCTTCTATTGTGATCCTGGTCAGAGCGGTTGGTAGTGGTAGCCAGGTACCATCTAGTTCTTCTGGTCTCAGGCTGGTGGAGGCTGTGGTTCCTATGGTCCATTAGTCCTTTGGACTAATTGTTTCCTTGAGTCTTTGGTTTTCTTCACTCTCCTTTGCTCCAGATGGAAAAAGACCAACAGTTGTATTTTAGATGGCTGCTCGCAAGCTTTTAAGACTCCAGATGCTACTCACCAAAGTAGGATGTAGAACTTTTTTTATGAACTGTGTTACATCAGTTGACCTAGATGTCCCCTGGGACTACAGTCCTTAGCCTAGAGTGACAGGATTTGATGATAAGCCAGATGGGGTAATACACACAAGAAACAGAAGAATAGAAAATTGCACCAAAGTTTTTAGCCTGGGAATCTGCAAGAATGGAGTTGCCATTAATTGAGATGGAGAGAAGTGTAGAAGGAGATGGTTTGGGAGGTGTATCAGGAGTTCAGTTTTAGACTGAGTTTCAGAAGCCAGACATGTAGGTGGAGATGTCAAGCAGGCAGTTGGTTTTATGGGTCCACAGTTTAGAGGAAAGGCTGTAGATGGCACTTTGGGAGTCAGGAGCATATATTTAGTTTTGAAAGCCATGACATTGGATGAAGTCCCCAAGGTAGAAAGTATAGATAGAAAAGGAGAAAAAGTCCCAGGACTGAGCCCTGGGATGCTCCAACATTTAGAGATTAAAGAGACAAAGAACCCACAAGAGAGACTGAGAATGAGCAGCCAGAAAGGTAGGAGGAAAACCAGCTGAGTGTGGTGTTCTGGAAACCAAGAGAAGAAAGTATCTGAAGAAGTTTAGTGATGAACTACTTCAGATCCTGTTGATGGGCCAGAGAGGACAAGGACTGAGTATTTGTCAGTATGTAGTCTATATACAGTAAATTTTCTACTCAGTCCCTACAAGAACTCTGACAGGTAGTCAATCCATTAAACTTAACATATTTGTTACAGCAAAGATGTATGTAGTTCCTGCTATGTAGTATAGACGTTATGATAGGTTCTTTAAACAAAGATGAGTTCCAAGACGAGTAAGACACTGTCCCTACCCCTGAGAGACTCAGAGGTTATGGGGAGATAAACTTGTAAACCAGTGAGTGAGGTAAGTACCGATACCCAGTCAGACAGCTCCTAGACTGAGAGCTTCCTGAAGACAGGGTTCCCATTTTATTCTTTCATACTTAGCACATGGATGATGCTCAGTAAATGTTTGATGAATAAATGAATGTATGCTCTGAAAGCACAAAGGATGAAACAGCTAATTGCCTGGATGTAACAAAGAAGGCTTCACAGAGGAGATAATATTTGAATCCCGAAAGAAGACTCAGGCATTCATCAGGAAGTTTTCCCTTTTTCAACACATCTCTTTAAGTAGCCATAAAGGCTATCTGATGTTTAATAAAATATCTTCATTAACGAGCAACATGGAGTTACCCTTTTATGCAGTTCAGATAGTCATATCTAATAGTAAAATGTTATTGTTAGTTTAGGTGGAATGGCTTAGCTCATAATAGATGTTTTAAATCACCAGTGCCTAGCTAATTGATAGCCAGGAGGATGTAACAGGCCTCTTACTTATTTGTAATGTTAACTGAACTTTGGCCAAAGACTAACCATTCATAGCATCATTTGATTATAGCTTAATATTTATCAGGCTTACCTGTGGTGCAAACTACATGCTAAAGGAACATAAAAAATAATGGAATGGTTTAATACCTGTGGGAATTAATCAGAGAGCATAGCAAAAAGAGATCTATTTTAAATCTCCTTTAAAGACATGAAAAAGAGGAAGAATATTCCAAATAGGGGTAATGAACTATGCAAAGACCTAGAAGCTAGCTGGACAAGGAATTAACATGCTGGGGATTCAATTTATTAGGATACCAAAAAAACCAAACCCATTGCTGCTGAGTCAATTTCGACTCATAGCGACCCTGTAGGACAGAGTAGAACTGCCCCATAGGATTTCCAAGGCTGTAAATCTTTATGAAAGCAGACTGCCACATCTTTCTAATGCGGAATGGATGGTGGGTATGAACTGCTGACCTTTCGGTTAACGGCCGAGGACTTCAACCACTGCATTACCAGGGCTCCATTTTTATTAGGATAGATACGTTAATTTTGGCCTAGTTCTTGTTCACGTCTCACAATTTCCCATTTCCTAGCCCTTAAAAGCCAGGATTCTGGTTTGAGTTTTTTCCCACAAAAAAAAAAAAAATCAGCTTCATTTTCCTTTGGGCTCCTTTAGAATTTTGGCAAAAGTTAGTCCCACCTCTTTCCCTGTTCTGTTTTCTAACCACTTGATCTCTGCTCTTTGCCCTCCTTCCTGACAGAAAGCCCCAAGGAAAGCTCAGAGCCGACGGGTTCGCCAGCCCCTGTGATTCAGCACAGCTCAGCAACAGCCCCTAGCAATGGCCTCAGTGTTCGCTCTGCTGCTGAAGCTGTGGCCACCTCGGTCCTCACTCAGATGGCCAGCCAAAGGACAGAACTGAGCATGCCGATACAGTCGCATGTGATCATGACCCCACAGTCCCAGTCTGCAGGCAGATGATGCCTTCCCTGGTGGAGAGGTCCCCAGTCAGAGCTCGCCCGCCCGAGAGCCAAGAGAGATGTCATCTTATTCCCTCCCATGTGCCTTGGGTGTGGGAATATGGAGGGAAAATTGTGTGTTGTGAGTAACTGGACAGATGTGGGGCTTTTTTCTTCAGCTACATGGTCATGTACGTTTGACACCTGTACTGGGGGCCACTCAGCCCCAGAGCCACATAGATCATCCCCCAGGTGTGGGGTTTCTGATGTACCCACAGCCAAAAGCCTTTCTAGATGGTCCGAACAATCAGCCCTGCCCCATGCACGTGTACCTATCTCTTTTAACACTAACCCTTGCACTTCTAGGTTTGGGGTTTCTCAGTTCCCTGTCTTCCCACTAAGCTGTGGCTGTTACCTTCTTGTTCTTTATCAGCATGCCATTTCTTGCTAGGTAGAGGGAGGCTAGATTTGATGGCGTATCACCCACTGACTCATCCCTAGCCACTCTGTGGACTCAGGACTTTTTCTTTCAGTAGCTGCTTGTTTATCCCTCTTTTCCCTTCCTAAATTGTAGTTTAAAAATTCACTTACGGAGAATCTAAGGTTACTTTTGATGTATGAAATAGCAGTGTCTTCCAGCCCTCCCATAAACTTTAGTCTTTCACTTCACCTATCACCAAAAAACCAACCAAACAAAACCCAAGAGTTCCAGTGTAGTCCTTTTTCCTTCTATTTCGAGATATTTGGGTACTTCGTTTTGTCTCTTAACTTTACCTAATCTAGTGGTGGGGTCTTTCCCACCTCCCCACTAAGCCTTGACAACCTAATCTCGTGGCCTTATATTACTTGGTAGTGAAAAGGGAAAGAGCCCTGGATGTGAGTGGCTGATTCTGCCCCCTGTCAACCTTCAGTTCTAATCAGGGCAGGCAGGAACAATGTAGTTTGAAGCTAGTTCCATCAGGTTACTGGATTAATTGATGCTTTTATGTTTTACAAGAGTTTACTGGCCAAAACATATATATTCATTTTGGTCATCTTTCTTCTCCTGCCTCTCCCTCTTCATTCCCCTGTCCACATTTGTCCCTCTGTCTGTCTTCTATAACTAGTTTAGATGCAGCCCTCATGGAGGCTCAAGTACTGGAGACTCTGTACTCCCTCGTTCTTTCTCTATCTCTCAGCCTCACACATCTATCTTCTTCTCTGATCTAGGGTATTGTATTCACAAGTCTCCATTACCCTCTGGATCCAGCTTCTTTCTCTTTCTCTAGACTCTGCTTCTCTGTACTTGCCTTTGAAAATTCACAGCCATAACTTGAGCTCAGGACTTCTCCTTTGGACAATTGCTCCCTGGGATTTTCTCCTGCTTCAGAGTTTTGTTTCATTTTTTAGATGCACTGGTTCTCCATACTCTGAGCCCCAGGACTCTGAGGCATCTTAGCCAAGGCCCTGAGTGGATTTTCTTGAGGATAAGATCGGATAGGGTGAGGCAGGGGAGAGGGAAGGGGAAGGTGGGTGCAGTACTAATCTCAGCAGAGGAGTCCAGACTCATTGAAGTATCTGACCTGCCTGGGAAATTGGTGACTCTCACTGTCAGCCGTTCTTATTGAAGAACTGGACTGCAGGGGGAGAAATTCTTCTTCTGTCCCTCTTTCTTCCCCATTAGGACTTCTCATCTTTCCTTGGCTCTGAACTATACAATTTCTGCTAGAGCCATAGGAAACAATCCAAAGCCAGAGGCCTGTGGATAGATAGGTCAGCTTTAATAGCCCTTCAGTGTGAAACTTTTCCAATTGTCCTGGAGCCACCTTCTGCCATCTGTCCAAGACAGAAATGTCCTTTTCTCCATCTTGCCTACCTCCATCTTAAACATAATACAGAATAACCACGAGCTTCCTTTCTTAGTCTTCCAAAAATGGCTATCATAGGGGAATGAGAAAATGTTCTAAGCTAGAAGGTTCTGATCTCCTTAGTGTGATATATTGGTGAACCAGTCAGGTGACATGTTCTGCTGCATTTGTTTTAAATTTCCCCTCCTGCTTTTCAAATCTAGTGCTGAACAAGCCATACTTGGTGAAGAGAAAGGAGAGAAAACATAGGTTTTCCCATCCTCTACCACAAGGGACCCCCAATAGAAACAGCCCCCGAGGCGACTCAGAATAGCAAATGTCACAGCAGATGGTCAGGATGCAGGCTACCACCTCCAGGAACTTCACTTGCCTTTGAAAATTCAAGCCATAACTTGAGCTCAGGACTTTTCCTTTAGACACCTGCTCCCTGGGACTTTCTCCTGCTTTTAAAGTTTTGTTTCATTTTTTATTTTCTTTATTTCCCACTAGCAGCCTTGCCCTAAATCTTTGACCGAGTTTATGGCTCCTAAGGAGCCTTCATAAGACCCTTGACTATTTTTCCTCCTCCTTCAGTCAGGTGTTTTAAAGTTAATAATCAGTTTGTCACTGCACACATGCCCTGCCTCACTGCTTGGCCTTGAATGGGGGTTTGAGTCCTGCCAGTCTGTCCCTGTGTTGGGTGGCTAGTTTCTGTAGAAGGTCTTACTTAATTTCTTAGCCCCCACGTCTAATTCTCTGAGTCTTTATGGCATTTTCATCAGTGGGAGGTTAGTATTGAGGACCTGAATAAGGGCATTGCCAGAACCTTAGTAGTGAAGCAGCAATGAAATGAGGAAAGGGCAGGCCATTACCCCCCACACAGCCGTTTAGTTAGTTCCTCAGTCTCACCAAGAACGCAGAGCAATTGCTTACCTTGAAACTTCTCCTGCAGTCAAGGGGAACTTCACTTATCTTCTTATTGGTGCCAGGCATGTGGTCATTCTTCCTTGATTTTTGCTTTCCAGACTCATCTGGACCAGAATCAAACCTCATGGAGAATGTCACCTAGTCCTTCCTAAGGGCCATGGCCATTCTAGGGGCCTAAGGGGAGACACTTCCAGAAAGGAGCTGGGAGTGTAAATAGCTTCGGATGCTTCCAAGTGAATAGAGGATTCAGGCCTCCCACCTCACTCCAAACATAGAGCTACTATACCCAAGGCCATAGAGAAAGGGGTAAGAACCAGGTCTTCTGGTCTGCTTGGCCCATTCCCTTAAAAGAAAGCTTGCTTAGAGTTGAAAAGTCTGAGAAAGCCTCCCATACTACTAGGGAGGACTAGAAAGAGTAGTACCTCCTTTACTTACACTTTCCCTGTTGGTTGTACATCCCAAGTCAGGCTTCTTTCAGCCTCCACTCCTCTCCTTGGCCTGACCACTAGACCATATGCTGTAGGTGGTGATAAAAGAGGAGTTGGGCTAACTGAACCTCACCTTTGCTGCCTTCTCTATCCCCATTCTGTTGTTCTTGGCTCCTTTCTTGATTCACTGCCCCCAGCACCACCCAGCCTGGTAAACGAGGTGCTTAACTATAACCATGCCACATCTATAGCCTGCTCTACCATGCAGACACCAAAAAAGTCTTCCTCTGGTTTCTGAGGCTCCCCTGCTCCACACCGAGAGGTTCCTTAAAGGTGCTAGCTCCTGAGTCGTCTCTCCCCCAAAATTCCCCCTTTCCTTCATAACTTCCTTCCCATCCTGAAATCGTTATTTTCCATTAATATTGTGCGTTGTATACACACAGGAAGAAAATGTAATTTTTTTTTTTTTAAATTTCATAACCAGTCTGTTTTGATGCCAGGCCTCCTAGCTATCTTACATATGTCTTTTGGATATGCTCTCTGTGCTTTTTTTAGACTTTTGATTGAGAAGGGGAATAGGACAGGTGAGGATGCTAAGGTAGATTAGAGGACCCCTACCCTACTACAGCTTTCCACAACCCTTATCATCCCTTTCACAGTACAGAACTGATAACTTGTTTCTGTTTGCGTGTGATGTGCATAGATATACCTACTCACCCATCCCAGTGTGATGACCCAGCAGGAATGGGCATAGGTGGTTGCTTGCCAACATTACCACCCTCTGCACCAGTTCACTCGTCTTTCTTTGAGGTGAAGTCCTACCCCAGAATGAGAAAAGGTCAGGGAGAGTAGGGCAGGTTAAGGCAGCTTATGTCCTTTATAGATCCAGGTTTGTATTGTAGCTACTAGGATTTATTTTTTTAATGAGGGTGGGGAGATGCTGGTAGCACAAGGATCTTTCACCAGCATTAGCTAGTGGTGAGTGATGTTTTAGCTGCAAGAAGTGACTCTGAGCACCAGTTTCATTGACTTTACCTTAAGGAAGTGATTCTCTGAATCACCATCATCTGGGAACTTGTTAGAAATGCAGATTATTGGGCCCATCCCAGACATACTGAAACAGAAACTCTGTGCACTCTTGGGGTGGCTTTTAACAAACACTCCAAGTGACTCTAATCACACTGAACTAAACTTTGAGAACCACTGCCTTCGGGACAAGCTGGGTATCAAGGATATGTTGAATACCGTCCTCTGCCTTAGCACTACCATATTTTTTTTATTTCCTCCAGTCCCTCCCTCTACTCCCATTAAAACAAACCAACCACATCACTCACTTCAAAATCTATGTTTGTCTCCTTTCCAGTCTTATCTCTGAAACCTGTCCCTGGGTCGGTCTGGACAGAGGTTGTCCAGTGTTCCCTTGCAGACTGGTCACTCCATGTTCTTTGTTACATTAAGGACCAGCTGGAGCTTTAGCTGTCATGTTCCTCCCATACACACACACATACCCTTCAGGCAGGGAGGAGATGAGCCTCCAGCCCAAACAGTGGGGGCTGCAGCATCCTGACACAGTATCTGTTTAAAAGAAAGCAGTGTGTAGCTATGATTATATCTCTGTTCATCTGTATATCCTTGACATGTAGCAACACCTCTCCATCTCATCAAGGAACTCAACTCTGGGTCTGGGTCTCCCCAGTCCCCAGTGGTGGGCTTTGACGGGTTAGAGGATGCAGTGCTACAGGCTATTTTGTTACAAACCGTCTTTTCCCTTCTCCCCTGCACCCAAGTCCGCATGATCCCTGTGAGCAGGCTCTCACAATCTCCTGGGACAGGGCTGAGGCAGAGGCTTCGCTCTCTTCTTCACCGTCCCTTCTTCCTTCTCCCTTGCCACTTAGCAGTTATCCCCCAAGCCAGGCCTTCTCCCTTCCTCCTTTCCCTGACATATATTGTGCCTTATTTATGCTGCAAATATAACATTAAACTACCAAGAGAACCGCTGTCATGTCTGATGCTTTAGTACTCTGATCTGCAAGTCCCATTGCCCACTCTTTCTGGGACCTCACTGGGCTTTCATGTTGTGGTCTTCCTCCTTCTCCCTATTCTAAGGATAGAAAGAATGGGCATTCTTATCTCTACTTTTTATACAGGGAAGACACAACCTAGAGAAGGTGGATGATTTGTCTAAATTGCATTAGCATGACAGAAAACATGGAACCAGAGCTCAGATCTGTGCACTGTGCCAAGACAAGAGGCACCCCCCACCCAGCATCGTGGGTGCACTCACCAGAGAACTAATGTATGCTTTATGTGAATGGGGACAGGAGAGTGTCCAAAGGAAAGTAGCCTCTTATCTTTCAGTGTTCTGTCGTTCCCCACCCCACCCAACACAGCAACAACAACAAAAAAATAAGCCCTGCCTTCAAGAAGCTTCCAGCCTGACTGGGGAGATAAGTATTGGAATGCATACATAAACAAAGTGAAGCTGTAATAAGTTCTGTGAGTCTTGGGAAGAGGTTGGTCTGGAAATGAGGGGTGGAGTTTGCTTAGAAGCCAGTAAGAGATAGTTCACAAGAGAAACAGGTAATGCTCAGGGGCTATGGGGAGTAAGGAGGTATAGGCAAAATCACTAATAATTCCATGCATCTGTGTATTCCTTTATAATTATTGTCAAAAGAGAGGTCCATGAGCCAGGCCAAAGAGTTTGACAAAAGAGGTAGCAGGTGCCTCTGAGTGTTTCCCAGTGGGAGACCCCATTGCCATGGAGTCAGTTGCGACTCATAGTGACCCTATAGGATAGAGTAGAACTGCCCCATAGTTTCCAAGGAGCACGTGGCTGGTGGATTTGAACTGCCCACCGTTTGGTCAGCAGCCAAGCTGTTAACCACTGCACCACCAGGGCTCCTCCCAATAGGAGAGAAATCATTTAAAATTTGTCTGCGGTCTTTGGTAGACAGTGGACACAAATAAGGAGGCTGAGCTTCCTTAGGACAGTGGGAAAGACAGCAGTGGTCTTCACTGTGTTGTGGGCAGGATCACACAGGGATCCAGAAAGGGGTAAGAAAGGAAGTGGCTGAAAGCCGAATACCAGAGCCAAGATTAAGAGATTTTGAAGGTGGGAATGAAGACTCTGAAGGCAGAGCATTTTGCCAAATTATCACAGTTAACCCATTCTGATTTCTAACCAAAGGACAGACTAACTCGCCTCCATCCTAGCAACAGGATGCCAACTAGACCAGCCCCTTTCTGAATGCAGCCTGAGTTCAGACCCACTTGTAAATGGTGATCAGAGAAATATTAGCAGCAGCAGGGTGGTGAATATTTGAGTGCCTGCTCTGTGCTAGGTGCTTTGTATTAAGTCATTTTCTGTAATCTCTTGATAAAAGGAGTAGTTGCCTCATTTTATTGATGATGAACTGAGGTTTAGTTTAAGAAACTTGCCCAAGTCACAGAGGAAAACACAAGAGCTAGGATTAAAACAGTTCTGTCTGACCCCGTGCCACTCTTTCCAATGCCTTACCCATCCTCGAAACCCTGCTCCTCTGTACCACTGTCAGAACAGGCAAGGAACAGGATGTGATGCAAGATCTACTTCCCACAGAAAAACCATCTACGCATGGACTTTTAAGAAGCAGTCAACTAAAAAAAAAAAAAAAAGCAACAGTCAACTACAAGATGTGATGCACCATGTAATGATAATGACTATCAGGTCCTATGCCTGGGACCAGCCGTGAGACAAGCTTACAAAAAGGCTCACCTTAGCTTAGGCTGCATTAATAGAGTATCTACAACATCACATCCAGAACAAAATATGCCCTAATCTACAAAATCTAAAGTGTAAGTTGGTTTCTAGGTGCTATGCTTTAAAGAGGGGGGCGTTTCCCCTTGAGCAGAAGACTATGAATTGTCTTCAAACATATGAAGGGCTGTTACACATGAACAAGACTGGAGATGTTTTATATGATGCAGGGGGACAAACTAAGACCACTCATGGTTTCACAGGGGTACTGAAGCTAGCTTGGCACAGGGATAAAACTGTCCGAAGACTCCCAGGAAATGATAAGTTCCCCGAGACTGGGTATACAAGAATAATCACAGCTAACATTTTGAGGACACTTGCTCCATGCCAGATCCTGTGCTGAATGGATTACAAAAAGTATCTCAATTAATCCTCACCATAGCCCTAGGAAGTAGTTCCTTTTAATGTTCCCGTGTTTTAGGTGAGAAAACTGAAGTTTATAGAGGTTACATTGGTTGCCCAAGATCAGGCTGATACAAAGCCTCCAGCATAGGCTAGAGAACCACGCTGGTGGGGGTGCTGAGGAAGGGATTCTAGTATTAAGAGGAAAACTGAAGGACCCCATCCTGAGAAGTAGTGATTCTGAATTTTCCTAAGGCAGAACAAAATGATAACCCAATCCAACAGTATCCTGCCACTGCCCTTCAATGATCCTGAGACCCCTTGCAGTCAGGGCCTGAGGACCTCCACTGCACCCCATCCCACCCTCCTAAGTTCCTCCTTTTCAAGAGTTCTATTCTAGAAAAAAGGAAATGGCTAGACCTGGCAGTAAGGGACTGAGACCACAGGGTGGCAGCAGTGCTTCAGCTGTGGAGGAAGATGACGAAAGTCCTAAGCAGCACTCAAGTGAAGATGGGGGTCAGTAAAGATTTGATACCATCCCCTGGGGATGCACAGGCTGGGTCATCCTGGCCAGCCGAGAGTCTTGCCCTCGCCCAGCTCTGATCCTGGCTTTTCCCTCTCTCCCTCTGTTCCAGGACATAATACCTAGCCTGCCCCGCCTGATAAGACTTTCTCTATGCTTTATTCCAGAAGTGAGAAAAGAGGGGAGGTGATCAATTGGAGCTCTCCAACCTGTTGAGGGATTGGGGGTTCTTGTAAGGCCCCCCAGGCCTGGCTCTGACAAAGCATCTGCAATTAATGATTCTTCTTGAGCTCTGGAGACAGGATTTATGCATCCAATAAAGTTTGTAACTCCAGGCTTAGAGGCTGGGGGCCGGAAGCAGAGCGCAGGGAGTCCCAGGTGGCTCTTAATGGAGCCGTGCATTTCCATTGCCTGCTCCAGATTCCCCCTCAGGCAGCTGTGGGTGGGGACAGGGGGACAGCAGGTATAAGAGGCGAGTGTGGCTGTAGAAAGGTGGATGGCAGCATGGATTCCAGGCCGGTAGCCGTGCTGCTGGTGTTGCTGCTGCTAATAACTGACTGGGGCCACGCTGAAGGACCAGGAGGCCAGGAGGAAGGAGACCAGATCTTAGTGGTAAGTGCAAGCCTCCACCCCCACCCCTCACCATTTTCTTCTACTCTAGCTTAAGACTTGCACTCGGTTCAAATATCTGGCTGCCAATATCTTCACTGAGTCCTCACATCTGAGAATAAGGCTTCTCAGCCTCCTACAACTTATCCTGGAAAGCCACTCCCTTTTCCTGAAGACCTAAATATCCAGGGCATTTGTCTATCTTCTTTCCCTGATGCCCCCTTGCCACAGGAGGAAGACAATGGACCCCACCCACTGCAGGACGCCCACACCCCTAGGTCACTCTTGCACTGCCTGCTCCAGGCCATGCAGGGAACAGGCCGGAGCCCAGCCTTCCTGTTTCAGCCCCCAAGGTGAGTCAAAGGGACACATGGGCACGGCTAGGGGTAGAAAGGGCAGGGGACAGAGGAAGGGAAAAGGGAATGGGGCTAGAGAAGGGCAGCGACCGAAAGGACCTACATCTTAGGATGAATCTCTTCTAAGGTTTGGCAGAAATACCCAGGGATCCTGGAACAATGAATGGCTGAGTCCCCGGGCTGAGGAGGGGCTGAGCTCTCAGCTCTGGAGCCTAGCCACCCACCAACGCTTTGGGAAGAAATGACATGTCATGCCCTACAGTGTCTGCATTCAAGACCCACACCCAAGTGCCGTGTGTCCCCAAATAAAGAATCTGGCTTCTGAATCCAAGTGTCTGGGACTGTCATGGGCTGGGAAGAAGCCCCCTTCACCTCCACCAAACTCAACAGGAATGCAGCTGACAGGATCCTGGACGTTACTGCACCCAGCCTCCTGCCACCAGAAAGGAAAATACAGGGATGTGTTTGGGGGCAGGGGCAGGGAAAAGCAAAGGCACAAAAAGACACTAAGGAAGTGATCTGGTGCTAACCATTCTCTGCCATCAGCTCTACTGAGGGAAACAGACCTGGGTTTAAGAACCCATGGAGCAGCATGTTTATTCTGGGCTCCAAGGAAGAGCCCCCGATTTCCTTTCCACTTGTTATCACCATCACAATGAGGACAGATCCCGGCAGGCTGTGGCCTTATGGTCCCTGGCTCCTTGCCCTGCGCTCTCCTGAACCTCAAGGCAGGCAGTCTGTGTCAGAGGTAGAGACGGCACCTCCAGGGGGCACCAGAGCTGGATACAGATACATTGGCCAGCGGGCAGGAAGAGCAGGGGCAAAGGATGCATGCCCGTGAGTCCAGCTGGGGCTTCACTTGCTGCCCGCCATGATCTTAAGGTACTGCAGGGCACGGCGAGCAGCCTCGCCGCGGGCAGCCTCCCGGGTGGTTGCAGAGCCATGACACACAGTGGCTGGCTGTGTGGACAGTTCTACCAGGCACTGGCACAGCCCGCTCAGGCTTAACTCCTCTGCAGGCCAAGAGAGAAAAGGGAGGCAGTGTTGGGTTGGGAGGCAGCACCAGGGTGATGTGCATTAACATCGTCTTCATCTCCTCCCGACTCCCTTATACCCACACATGCTTGCTCTGGTCCGGTCCCCAGCCCTGACCCCCAACCAGCCATACCAATATCCAGGTAGCTGACATGGAAGGCCTGCTCCTCGGAGAGCTCACTGAGGACACTGCAGCAAGCAGGGCCCAGGGCACCAAGGGAGCCCAGGGAGCAGCTGCGAAGGGACAGGATCTTCTCTCCCACGGAATTTCTTAGAGAATCCCAGGTGCAGCCTGGGCCCCGGTTCCGAAGTCCATCCAAGCGGGAGCCCACACCCTGACAAGATGGGCACAATGAGAACAATGCAGCCAGGGACTGTGGGACATTCAAAATCCAAAGAAGAAAGCCCAGAGTGCCTGTTCCAGCTTGCCTCCCCCAGTCAGTCCCAATATGGACCCTGCTAACTACTGGCCCCTAGACCAGACAGCCACGTAGCCTTCCTCATTCCAGCAACAGAAGCCCACAGGGCCCTGGGCTAGCTCCCCCACAGCACTCTGGGGGGCCAACAAGTCGAGGCTGAAAGTGCCTCGAACTCTGCGTCTGGTAGGAAATGAGGCAGCAGCAGGCCTTGAGCTGGAGAGGCTCACTCCTGAGTCACAGACCCAAGTTCCTAGTACCCTGCCCTGGCATGGAGGAAGGCCCACAGCACCTGGCCCACACAAGCCACTCACAGTGGAGAAGTGATCATCATCAGGCTCCACTTCATTCCCATCCCGGGCATCCAGAGGCACTGTATGCACTCGGAGCAGCATTTTGGCCGCTGCATTACGCTTTGCCAGCTTTTTGGAAGTGCCACTGCCTGCATGTGGGGAGAGAGGGTGCCAGATTATCATTCCCAGCAGGCCCAGTACTTTCCACCCAGTGCATTCTTGGAAGGTCCCCTCACAAGGATGTCAACTGGAAAGAAGCACTCAGGACCTGCTCGTGCACCCAACAATCTGGTCGACCAGAAGAGAGCGGGAAGGATAGGGTGCAAGAAAAAGCTACAAGGAAGGAGCTGAGCCCAGGACTGAGAAGCAAGGTGAGCTGGGGCTGTGCAGTGAGGCCAGGAGCTGCCCCGTAGCTGGGGCTGGAGTGCTGGGGATGGTAGTTGAAGAAACCCCTTCTGCTCAGTTACCAATCTCAATGAAACGTTCCACTCGGCAGGTCATGGTAAACTCTTTGCGGTGGGCTGGCCCGGACTCCTGGGTCACTGTGTACTCAGGTAACCGCCAGCCTTTCTGCACCACCAGCTCCTTGGAAAGGGTGGAGAAACAGTGATGCACAGAGCTGAGTAAGAAAAGACTCCCTCGTATCCATGCTGAGGCTATAGGTTAGAGGAGGGATAAAGGGGGGTGGAAAAAGCCTCCAGTACAGGGCAACCCCACTGTCCCCCCACAAAGACATAAGCTTCCCTCACGGCCCTGGTTCAAGGGAAAACAGGCATGCACAGGAAATGAGGATGGGGCACACCTGCAGAGCACCAACGGGGTTGCACTCAGACTGCTGAGGGGAGACAGGGGGCTGTACCTCCATGGGGGAGCTCCTGAAGGAAAAAGGGCCCAGGGCCAAAGCTGAGGGAGATAGCTCCTTCTGTGGCTACCCATAAGCCCAAGTCCTGTAGCTTTGGTTTCCTTAACTACTATCTCCTTATTTCCCACTAGGCAGACAACTGTCTACCCAAATGTCTAGCCTTCCTCCCTCCTGCTCTAGTCCACTTCCCCCTCCCACCCAAGTGAGGCCTCCTCTGTTGTCCCAGCCCGATTTCCATCCTGTACACTTAGGCATCATCTCACTAGGATAGTGGAACAGGGGCTGTATATCCAGTCCCAGGAAGCACCTAATGGGACTCAGACACGGAACCATCATGTGGCCAATCCAGAAGAAAATGGGCCCTGCAAGACCCTTAACTCCAGCCTGACATCACCCTTATGACTATTTAAAAATCATAAATTACTTCCTGTCCCAACAGCTTACCAGCTGGCGCAAATTCTTCCAGCACAGGTCCCCATCTAGTCCACCCTCTGTCTACTCTCAGACTTCCTCATGCCCTGACCAGCCTAGGTCCAAGGACTGAGGGCCAGGAGTTAGGACCCCTTCCTCTCCCACCTCAACCAGTCAGGGGACAAAAGATACCTGGTTGGGACAGCAGACAGAACAGGAGTAGCAGCCACTGCAGCAGTAAAAACTGGAACGTCCTCAGGCAGTGAAGAGTCTAAGGGAGAAAAAGAACTTCCCGAGGGGAAGGGAGCCTTTGATTCACACTCGTGTGTAAAGGGGATGAAGAATGGGGGACCAAGGTCCTCCTGACATGCCCATCCCCTAAGAGAACCCTTTCCCACTTGAGCCAAAGACTCAGGGGAGCTGAACCAACAGCTCTCCCTTCTGAGGTCATTTGCTGTCAAAGAATGAATAAAAAAAACTGAGAAAAGGACAAGGAGGGTCTCTTCCTACCCAAGAATGCTGGAAGCAACCAACTCCAGCCTAAATGTAGAAGAGGAAAGGACATCTTGCTAGAAAGAGAAGGCATGTTGGGGAGCAACTCCCTTCAAGTTCAAGCCTCCACCCCTCTCCCTCCTAATCTGGGTCCCAAACCATAGCCACAACCCCTTGATGGGGCTGGCCACTCCCCCCAGAATCCTTCACTGTAGCAGAAGCTCTGGAAGCACCCTGCTCAGGTCCAGAGGAAACTAAGGAAGAGGCCAAGGCAGAGTGGTGTACTGGGCAGAGGGAGTGGGGCAAGTGCCTGGTTCCTGCCAGGGCCTCTAGGATGCCTCAGCTATTCCTCCCTCACCTGCTGTCCTCCAGGGCCGGCTCCAGCATGCTCCCCCCTTTGAGGTGCTTGAGGGCCACCTCAGCTGCCTTGTGCTTGGCTGCCTTCTTGCTGGGGCCCTGACCTGAGACAGGGGTCAGACAATATTGGAGGTCACTGGAAGGATGGAAGAGAAGCCAGCATCCCACAGCCTCTCTCCTCGCAGCCAGAGGGAGTCAACTAGCCACCTCTGACCAACCTCCCCCTGCCCAAGACTGAAAGTGTTACACTAATTGCTGGAAGAAGGGCTCTTATGACTCCCTCCCCCAAATCCTTACTGAGGTTTAAGTTTATCGCCTACTTTTTCCTCAAGGATGATGAGGATCTGCCAGATCACTGCGGCAGTCCTGCTCTCTCCTCTAACTCTCCCAAGTTCTATCCCACCTCCCCACAGCCCTGTTCTCCCAATCCAGTCAGTGGATTCCCCTGAAATTTCTCCTTCCCTCACTGGGCTTGGAGAAGACGACTGTGAATAAGCTCCAAGAAGCAAAGCCATGGGACCCTGTGAATGCACACCCCAGCCAGGCTGCCAAAGCCTTCCTCACCAGTGCAGCTGGTGTTGCCAACGGTGACCCGGAAGGTGAAATTAGGCTGGTGGGCTTGGCCCTCGGCTTTGAGAAGGTCGTACACGGGCGTCTTCCCTATTCTGGTCCCATACTCCTGCAGAAGGCTGATCGGGGTCTTGCCCGGGTTGGCGGCCAGCATTTGCTCTATACTGGGGGGAGGGGCACAGACCCACATCACACCTCCCCTCCCTCCACCCATCTGGCCAAGCACTGCCATACCAGACCCAGGTACATTATGGGAACACAGGGTCCAGGGGACCCTGGCAGTACAGCAGCCATTGGCTGGATTCAATGTGGAGTAGAGGTGCAGGCTGGGAAAGCAATGTCCATTGCCCCAGGGCAGGAGGGGAATGCACAGTTCCTATCTCAGTTAAGGCAGGTATCCTGTACCCCACTGCAGGTTGGAAGTGCACGTCCCGCCACAGTGCAGGCCAGGAACCCAGTACCCACCAAACGCACTGAAAGTCGGGGGCATAAAGCCCAGTGCCCCAGGGAAGTCTGGGAACCGGGACAAGTCTAAACTATTTAAGGCTGGAGGCAGTGGCCACTGCTCGGTGCATGCCGGGAATCACTGCCCACTGCCCCAGTGCTTGCCGGGAACAACCCTCAGGCCAGGTGCATGCTGGGGCCGCGCCGCTGTACACTCCGCACCGTGCCACTCTTTTCGCCTTGTAGGACCCCTTCCGAGGCGGCTCACCTGGGCAGCCCGCAGCCCGTGGTAATGCCGGAGCCCTGCTCCTCTTCACTCATTCCCTCCTCCGTCCCCGCGGGCGCCACCGTGACTGCAGCCTACACGCGCCCCAGTACACCGCCAACGAGCTAGGGCCGGGGCCAAGCCCGGAGTCGCGGCCGGTAGGGCCCGCCGCGGAGCATGCTGGGATATTGAGTCCCCCGCCCACCCTACATCATGCATCTCCATTAGGAGCGGAGCTATCCGCCCCACAACCCTCCGCGTGGTTCGCCCTGGCAAGCTACACCGCCTTCTGGGAGGAGCAGTCCCCTCCTCTGTCGCTTCCTGAGCTGAGGGTTGTTTTTTTTATTTTTAATATCGTCCCGCCTCCTTCCTTCCGTTCCTCCTTTCCCCGTCTACTATGAAGCTGTGGACATGCGCACTAGGGGAATGGAAGCGGCTGGGGGCGGGGCGGTAAAGGGTAACTCTAAAATGGGACCCTTTGAATTCCGAGAGAACTACAGAACCCAGGAGCTTGTGCGCCATTTTTGTCGCAGCTGGAGGGGCGGGGTCTAACGCGCACGAGAAGCTTCGCGGAGTGATTGGTTATTCCTGATTGCGTTTCCTTCCTCTAGGCAAATTTAGATTGGTTACTTTGCCTAGAGGGGCGGGAACAAGGGAAGAGTCGGCTGCCTTTGGCCCCGCCTTTTTCTCGAGACAAGACTGTGATTGGTCCGGCGGCGAGGAGCGCTGTCTGGGAAGGTGGGCCTTTACCTGGACGTGGGTGGGGGTTGTGCTCTGCGCCCCAGAGCGCTGGGACGGTTGTGTGGTTAGGTTACTCTCTGAGCGTTGCCTCTCACCCCTTGGCCTAAGCCCCTGGTTCTCAGTCCTCCGTCTCACAGCACCTTCTCCTTTTCTTAAAGGTTACCCTTCACCCCCTTTGCAAAGCTTTTCACCTTCCACCCCTGTTCCAGAAGAGACGCTCACCCTAGTGAGCCTCTCTGTAACTGGCTAGGAAATCCCCTCAGGGGCCTCAAAATCAGGCTATCGGATGAGACAGGATGAGGACTAAGCAATTGGTCTCGCTCTTTCTGTCGTGGGGCTTGAGTTTCTCAGGTGAAGCAAAGCAAGAGACGATTCTGACTACTTAAAACTAATAGACTAATCTGAGTGCAGAACAGAACTCGTATTTTTGGGTCCCAGAGCTCCATTCCCCAAAGTCTTGTAACCACTGGGCTGAGAGAGAGAGGGGAAATCTTGTGACTTTGGAGGCTTCTAATCACGAAAAATGTCTGAATGAGTGTTCTAAGAAGGTGTCAGGGAAGTCTGAGCGGGATTGGAGGTTCAGAGGAATCTTGGAATGATCATGGAGAGGGAGGGGGCCTAGAGCTGAGGCGCGCAGCTTTTGGTGGAACTGGAGTGATGACAATTCCGGGAAGGAGAGCTGGCAAGATCGGTATGACAGGGGAGCAAAGCCAAAGCGCTGGGGGTCCCATCTGGGGGGCTGAAGTCTCATGGTAAAGGAGAGAGTTTATAAGACGGGTCATGGGGTTCCTATGGAATCAGCAAAAAAGCCCAGGGTAGGACCGCCACAGGACACCACCAGCAGGGAGGCGCAGGGCGCAGACGGGCCAGGGACGAGACCGGAAAGCGCCGGATGGCAGCAGTGGGCTCCTTTAAGAGGCCGACGGCTCCAGCGCAGCATCCCCTGCTCAGGGCGTGTCCGTCCCGGGAGGCCAGGGGCGGGGGCCCTGAAAGGAGCTGGAGTTCGAGCCGACAGGGGACAGGGCTAGGGTCAGGGGTGAGGGTGGGGGCATAAATCTGGGTCTGATACCCGAGCATCCGGACACCGCACGAGCCTCGTCTGTGACAGCGACCTGGGTCCGGTCGAGGGCAGCGGGAGGGCGGGGGGGAGGAGGGAAGAAGGAGGAGAAGGAGGAGGAGGCGGGAGCAGCATCCGGAGCGGAGCTGCAGCAGCGCCGCCTTTTGTGCTGCGGCCGCCGAGCCCCCGAGGTGAGAGCCTGGCCGAGTTGTGGGTGGTGGGGGGTTGGAACGGACCCGGGTCGTGGGATCCGGGTGCGAAGGGAGGGTCGGGATGCAGATGTGGCGTGGGGGAGGGGGTGGCGCGGGGATGCTGAGGCTGTGGGGATGGGGAACCGGGAACCTGGACCCGATGCCTGTGGGGATGGGAAGGAGGCGAACTGAACGGTGGGATGCCGCGGCCCAGCTTGGAGACGAAGGGCTTCCAGAGCTGGAAATGACTGTATTGCAGAGAAACGAGGGGATGGGGTGATTGGGGGCAAACTTAAAGAAAGGACAGAGGGCAAGAGAACATCCTCCTCTCCCCCCGCTCATCCTCAAGAAGGGGGAGAGAGAAGGGAGAGTTTTGGCTCCCTCCAGGAAAGGAAAGGAAGGGCAAGGCCTGCTGTACCCACTGCCCGCCCGCCCCCACTCCCGCACACACACAGCAGGCTAGACCTGAAAACTAGTCAGAGTGCACCTGTTCCTGCATGTCCAGGCATTGGTCTCCCGCCCCTTCCAGTTGTGATGCCCTCAATCCCCTCCAGCTGTGGCATTTACCTCCTTCCAGCTGTTGCATCCTCCCCTCCCCCATCCATATGTGGCTTTCTCCCTCCTCCTCCTTTCCATCTTCTCTGGCTCCCCTAACCCATTCCCCCAGCTCAGGCCCTTCAAGAACCGCCTCTCTTTCCCCCACATACTCCTCAAACTCCTTGTCTTAAAAATGAGCAAGAATCCTTTCCACAGAGTTGAGACTCCTGATAACCGTGGCCTTGGCTGAGGGAAGAGAAGACAAGGGGTCAGAGGCCCTATAGACAGAGAGAGGAAACAGTGGGTGTCCTTTAGAATTGGGGGGGGTCCCACCTTGTAGCTCAGATACCTGCTACCTCTTGAGAGGAGAGTAGGTGAGTGGCCTTCAACCAGGACGGCGTGCACATGAGGTCTCTTCATCCTTGCCATGGTCCTTTCAAGCCACAGTCAATGACTCCCTCTAAACACCATTTCCTGCCCATCTCTTAGGATAAACTCCAATACTCTGGGAGCATGATTTTCAGCTAGAGTCATACCAAACTGAGGCAAGCAGAAGGGATTCAGGAAGTACCTCCGGAAGTTTCTCTGGGTTTTAGGGCCCTGCTCTCTCCTATCCCACATTTAAGGGTGAAAAAAGCTATCTGCTGTCTCAAGCCTGCCATGGATCCGTTCACTCACGTTGGAGACTGAGGTGATTGTGCCAAGCAGACCAACAGTTTGATACCTCAACTCCCAGCACACATGAAAACACAACTAAATACTTGTCCCCGATTAAACCCAGTTATGGGCAGAGGAGGCCGGGAGTTCAAGTTAAGGAAGTGGCTCAGGATTTCCTAGTCCTCCTTACAGCTAAGAATGGCAGAACCCCTCTAAAAAACAATTGCTGTTCCCCAGTCTTTCCCTCCGTGGTGATAATGTGGTAAAGTCTCCCTTTGCCAGGAAGAGGAGCCTAAGTTCTAGTACCCACCACCCTGGACTCGCCTAATGACTCATCCTGTGCAGGGTCTGGGAGAAAGAAAAGATTGGGGAATCAACCCCTGTAGGAATCCCTGCTGGGGAAAAAGGAGGATAGCATTGAGATGATGACAGCAAGGGGCATAGGGGCTTCATGAGGGGTTGGTTGACTCCAGAGACTGGTCTGGTTCATTTGCTCCCAAAAGGACTAGGGTCATGTGTGTAGTGGGGAAGGGGGAAAGGAGACAGCAACACTATTCCAGAGAAGGATAAGAATCATCCAGGATACGCAGCCCTTGCCCTCTGGTTTCTTCTTGTTTTGCTCTACTTTTTTCCCCTCTTGTTTCTCTGCCTCCCTTTCCATCTGTACCCTACCTGCTGCCTCTTGCTTTGAGAAAGGAAGAGAGCTCATATTTATAAAGAACCTACTACTATATGTTAGACACTTTCCACACAGCTAATGCACCTGTGGTGGATTTGAACTGCTAACCTTTTGGTTAGCAGACATAGCTCTTAACCACTATGCCACCAGGGTTTCCTATGTTTATGGGGAGCTTCCTATGTGCCAGGTACTGGGCCGAGAACTTTATTTGGATTATCTCAGTCATGCTCATAACAAGCCTAAGAGTTAGGTAGTGTTATCATCAAAGAAGTAATTTGTTCGGAGTCAAAAAGTTAGTCTGTGGCCAGAGCTAGGATTTGAACTCAGGTCTGTATGACCCAGAGCCTGTGTTTTTACCCACCACATCTTATACTGCATTGCCACTATGTGAGAGAGGTACCATTGTACCCATTTAGAGATGAAGAAACTGAGTTAAGAAGTCTCGTACTCAAGGTCACCCAACTGGTAAGGAGCGGGGACAAGACTTCAACCCAAGCCTCTCTGATTCTAATCCTGGTCTCTCTCTACCACATCAGTCACCCTCCCTCTAAAGCACAGTTGTCCTCAGCTAAGTGCCAGGAATGGATGAACACACTGTAATTTTTATTTTATCTATGTCAATTTAAGATACATTTTTTATTTATTTTAAAAGCAATTAAAACGTATTACTGAAATATTAAAAAATTTAATAAGCCAAAAGAAGAAAATAAGAACACCCATAATGCCACCTACTTAGAAACTGTTACACTTTGGTAGCTATCCTTCCAGATCTTTTTATATGCACATTCAGCTCAGGAACTACTTGTGAAAATATGCTGAACTTCCAGGTCCACCTGAGGTCCTGAGTAGGAAGGACCCACAATGGCCTGGCCCATCATACCTTGCTCTTATCCTCCTCTTCCCCTCAGGCCTTAGTAGGTGGGGCTGAGGGTGATCCTGGGCCACATGATCAAGGTGAGGGTCTTAGTGGTGCAGCTGCTAAAGAGAGCAAATTCCAAGGAGAACTAACTGTCCAGGGGGCAAGAATGAAGTGTAGAGGATCAGGCCTTCCCCTCAGTCCAGAGGAAGTGGAATGGCAGGATTTACAGAGGAAGGACTGAGGATCTGGGAAAGAAAGTGCTGTGGGCTCTAGACACCACTGCCATTCTGACCTGGTTGCACTGGAACCTGGAGTCCAGATTTGTCCTGGGGTACTAGAAGATCGGAGACCAAGTCTCCCTTTATCTGGTCAGGCAGAAGAGATGGACTCTTCAGGATCCACAAAGAAAGACCTGGTGTCCAGCCAACCAGGAAGACAAAGCAAGGAGCCAGGCAGCATGCTCACTGCACTCCCTACATCATCCTACTTCACTCGTACCACCTGATAAGGTAGGGCTGGGTGTTTCAGAGAGGTGATTGTACTTAATCAGTGGCAAAGCTGGGGTTCTAGAGGCCCTGATCTCCAAATCCAAAGCTGGCTCTTTTTTCGTAAATAATAGTGCCCCTCCAGCCTGCCTCCAGTCCTTCCACTGCCTGCCTTCCTGGAAGAAGAAGTGGTGGCTGCTAGGAGTCTCAGGGCTTGACCTGGAGGAGGCTGGCGACCTGGATTTAGGGGGTGATCTCCAGGTCTCCCCATGTTCTCTGGGGAAGGCATTCCCCCCTCATGAGGGCACTGAGAAAAGCTGTAGTTCTTTCCATCTTAGGAGAGCTCTGGAGCCAGCACCATGGACTCTGTAAAAAAGCAAAACAAAACCAAGCTGAAGCCAAGTGGACAGGAGGCATGGCCATCAAGGTTCAGAGTCCTATACCCTCGCAGCGTCTCAAAGCCTACAGAAGTGGGAACTAGAATTCCAAAGGCTTGGGTCTCTTTTCCTTTGAAAGCCCCCCTCCCTGACCCACTCAGAAGAGAAGTGGAAACTTTTTCTATTCCTGAGTGGAAAATGAGGTCCAGGACTGCAGAGAGTAGTTAGCTCTAAGAACCCAAGATTTAGACAGATGGCCTGGCCTCTGAGCTGAGCCCCCAAGACAGCCAGACAAGCAGCTGGGCATTGAGATTTAGCTCTTAGGACAGGAGGGAACAAGAGAATTCAAAGGGTTCCCTTGCCACAGGCCTCCAACATCTGAGGCAGGAGAACCTAGGAGGAAGAATAAATGGCGGGTGACTCCCTGTCCCCACTCCACCCCTACAATCTTCTGGTGGGGCACTTTGGAAACCACCAGCAAAACAGTCTTGTTGTAGCTGAAATCTGGAGTCAAAGGAGTTTGGCATCAAGGTTGGGACTCATGGGCCTGGGGCCATCTCATGCCCTCTGCTGATTTAGGTGATGGGGAAACTGAAGTAGGGCCTCCCAGGGTGCCCAAAGAGCCTCTTCCCCCGGAAGATGGACGGCTTAGGGGCTATGCTGTCCCCTCATTCAATCTGGAGCAGAGTTCTGCATAGTAAACACTTGGCAAATATGGTTGACAGAATGACTGACAGAGATATCCACCCCCTCCTTCACATCCTTGCCCTTCCCCCACCCTCTACATAATTGATCGTCAGGGAGACAGCTTCCCTCCCCTAGGGTGACAGAATGTCTGGGCCAGGGTGTCCTACCCATGCTATCCCCCCAAAGCCCTGGCGCCAAGGCCCAGCTGGGGGGCAGTGGGACACAGCTGGCAGGTCAGGGATAAAGGAAACAGAGGGGTGTATGTGTGTTGGGAGAGAGGAATCTCCAGTTTACTACAGCTCCCTGGGGCCTCAGCTTTCCCCCTACTCCTACTTCTCAGGTCAATCTGGGTATAGTTGTCATTAGCCTGAGAATGGGGGTGGGGGTGGGGGTCGAGTGGATTAAACCTGGCTAGCCGCCCTCTTTCCCTTGGTCCCATTCCTAGTTCTTCAGCTACTCCCACTGCCCCAAAAGATAAACAGGTGAAATGGCTTCTCTCCCCAGCTGCTGGCCCTGGATCAACCGAAGGGGCCTCTGGGGAAGCCTGGAGGGAGGCTAGGCTTCCAGTGTCTCTGAGCATGTCACCCTCTCTATACCTAAACTTCCTAGTTGCCAAACAACCAGATGAAGGCTGAAAAATTCCTTAAAAAGCCAGGTGTTGTGCTTACTCAAAGTTCGGCTTCTACGTAGAAAACGAATTGGGAGGGAAGGAGTGATTTGCCTGTGTTCAAGTTCCCTTTCATCTCTTCTGTGTCCTCTGCTTTTAAAAACCAGTTGTTCAATCCATCTCTCTTAGGTTTGACTTTCTCTGAGTTTCACTGCTTCAGACTCTGTACCTCCCTCAGATAGTCCCTCCTTTCGCTGGCTGCTCTCCTCTGGGTCCTGTCTCCCTATCTCTCCATTTCCTGCTTTCCTTCTCTGTGGCATTACACCTCCAGTGCCTCCCTCACAGGTCCCCTCCCTCCAACACCAATCACTCGCCCTGGGCGCCCCAGCCGAAGATATGGCTGCATAAGGGGGTTGGGGGGCGCACAGAAGGGGCCGACCGCTGGGGTCGAGGTTCACATCTACGATTCCGGACTCATCCCAGAAGCCAGCCACATGAGCCTCTCTGGGTTAGGGGCGGGGCCCAGGCGCAGCCTCACCCTCGCCGTTGCTGCGCACGTGACCTTGGGCTAATCTTGTCCTGGTGACTTCACGCGCCGCCTCGGGCCCAGTCGTCATGGTTACGCCGCAGCGCCCAGCGCCTTCCCCTACCTGCTGTGTTCCTCCCCCACGCCCCCATTCCACACCCGGACCCCCTCCGCCCGTCACCCGAGCCCCCGCCCCACTCCCAGCCACGCGCCACGTGATGCCCGGGAGGACGGTCGGAAGGGGAGAGGGGGCGCTGTGGCCATAACCCCTTCCTCTCCGCTTCGAGTGGCCCTTACTTGGGCTTCGGTGATCCAACACTGGTGGCCTAGTGGTCCAGTCCCTGACCCCTCCCCGAGAACCCCAGTCTTGCCCAGGCGAGAACGTCCGAGAGCCCCTGGTCTTCGTTCTTGGTCGTTCAGAAGGAAAGTCCCGGTTTGGGGGGGTGTAGGTGAAAGCCCTCCAGCCCTCCAGAGGAAATTCTCCGGTGTATGGGCACGTTGCCTGGTCTGTGTTTGACTGTTATTTGCATAACAATCTACACTTCACCTCTTGAAGCCGCCGAGATCTCCTAGGATATGTTGGGGATTCGGAGTCTGGGTCTGATTGTGATTTCTGCCTTTTGAGCTTCAGTTTGTTCAAGAGTATAATAGGAGCAATAACACCACCCCCCTTCACTGGGTTGTTGTGAGGATTAAGGAAGCTAACATATATATAGTGAGTGTGTGTCCCTAACACTATCCTCCGGGAGAAAGAGAGCAGCACCCTTACCAAGCACGGGCGTACCAGATGCTGTTGGAGGCCCTGGGATTCCGTGTTCAAGGAGTCCAGGCTCTCCTACGCTGGACCCTGCCGTGCTGCCAGTTTAGGAAGCGATCACAGACAAAGACAGGGGGCTGTGCCAGCCCAGGAGGGGCATTAACCTACAGTGGGGTGGGACAGTTGGGAGGGCTTACTTGTAGTTACTAATTTGTAAGTAAACACAATCAAGCCCCTGCGTACCTTGGTTACTGGTTAATCTGCACCCCCCCGGGGGGGCTTCCTGGAGAAAGTGAGACTTGGATGACAAGAGATGGGCGACGAGAAGCCCCTTCCAGGCAGAGTGCGTGCTAGGGATGGAGCCAGGGGCAAAGTATCCAATAAGCAAGATAAGCAAGGTGCTTACTTTGCTTACCAGATCGTCTGTAGTGAGCAGTTTTACATGGTTGAAGATGTAGTGAAACCCATGTGAAATTGTTCACTATAGATTAGTAAGTAAGCCCATGCTTACCTTGCTTACTGCCAAGGATTGCAAATTTGAAAACAGGCTTTGATTCTGTAGGAAGGTGTTGTGAGGCTGGGAGAGACAGACGCCAGCTATACCTAGAAGCAGAATCTTTGATGTGTGAAAAAATGTGAAACTGTTCACTACAGATGATCTGGTAACCAAGGTAAAGCATGCTTACCTTGCCTATTGGATAATCTGCCCCTGGGTGGGAGCCTATTAGCCAGGGCACCAGGTGTCACCTAACAACAACATGCCTTAGTCAAGGTCCCTGGGTAGCACAGTTTTTGCTGGACCATTAACCTAAAGCTTGGTGGTATGAACGCACCCAGTGGCGCCACAGAAGAAAGGCTTGGCCATCTGCTTCAGGAAAGATTGTTTAGTTGCCTTCAAGTTGATTCAGACTCATGGCGACCCCATGTGTGCAGAGTAGAACTGCTCCATAGGGTTTTCAAGGCTGTGACCTTTCAGAAGCAGGTTGCCAGGCCTCTGAGTGGATTCAAACTGTCCACCTTTTGACTAGTAGTCAAGCACTTAACCATTTGCACCACCCAGGGACTCCATCCATAAATATTACAGCCAAGAAAACCCTATGGGGCAGTTCTATTCTGTAATACATGGGGTCATCATGAGTCGGGGCAACTCAGCGGTAATGGGTATGCCTCAGTCTGTAATATTGGCTAGTAATGCTTAACTTATAGTTTTGAGGAGTAAATGAGCTAATGTGCTTATAACAGAGGCTGACATGCATAGTAAGCCTTCCATAAGAGTTAGGCATTATCATTAGGTTCCCTGGCTCAAAACCTGATGTAGCTTGGTGTTAGGCCCAGTTCTGTGGGGCCTGGACACCAATGCAGTGGGAGGTGAGGCTGGGGAGGCCAGAGGGGCCAAAGCACTGAGCTACCAGAGTTTGAAGCAGTAGCCTACGCTGGTCAATTTGTTTTAGAAAGATCCTTCTGATGGCTAGGTGGAGGAAGAATGGGTTGGGGAAAGGCAGAACTTGGAGATCATTTAAGAGGCAGTTGTCCTGAGCCAGGTGACAGCTGATGAGGTCTGAACTAAGGCAGTAACCATAGGACTAGAGAAAAGAGAAAAGGATGGCTTTCAAACATGCCGGGCATAATAAAAATCACCTAAGGTGCTTGTTAAATATACAAATCCCAGACCCACTAAAAAGGTTTTCAAGGGAGAGGCCTAGAAATTAGTGTTAAAAGAGCTGACCAACCTCCGTGCATATCTGCATCATCGTAGGAGCCCTTTTTGTGTGCAATTCCTGCCACCTGTCTCCCACTGTGATTCAGAATGTGTGACAAGCATTCCCAGGAGTCTCTCATGCAGGGGGCTTATGGAACGACCCTACTATGAGGAACAATTAGAGGGATTTAGTCACTGACTGGATGTGGAAGGAGATGGGAGAGCAGGTTGACTCCTGCAAGTTTTGAACAAGTTTGGTATAGGTTGAAGAGTTCACTGCCTGATAGTCAGGTTTTCCAGGCTCAGATATAGCTTGCCTGAGGTCACACTGCCAGTAAGTGGTAGTGGCAAGCTAGGATTCCAGGTTTTGTTTTGTTTAAATTGTGCTTTAAGTGAAAGTTTAGAATTCAAGTCAGTTTCTCATATAAAAATCTATACACATTGCTTTGTGACCCTCGTTGCTCTCCCTCTTCTGTGACAGCACACTCCTCCTTTCCACCCCTGATTCCCCATGTCCATTCAACCAGCTCCTGACCCTCTCTGCCTTCTCATCTCGCCTCTGGACAAGAGCTGCCCATTTAGTCTCATGTATCTACTTGAGCTAAGAAGCACACTCCTCACGAGCATCATTTTATGTCCCACAGTCCAGTCTAATCTTTGTCTGAAGAGTTGGCCTCGGGAATGGTTTTAGTTTTGGGCTAACAGAGAGTCTGGGGGCCATGTCTTCTGGGGTCCCTCCAGTCTCAGTCAAACCATTAAGTCTGGTCTTTCTACTAGAATTTGAGTTCTGCACCCCACTTTTCTCCTGCTCCATCAGGGACTCTGTTGTGTTCCCTGTCGGAGCGGTCACTGGTGATAGCCGGGCACCATCTAGTTCTTCTGGTCTCAGGCTGATGGAGTCTCTTGTTTATGTGGCCCTTTCTGTCTCTTGGGCTAATAATTTCCTTGTGACTTTGGTGTTCTTCATTCTCCTTTGCTCCAGGTAGGCTGGAACCAGTTGATGCATCTTAGATGGCCACTCGCTAGCTTTTAAGACCCCAGACGCCACTCATCAAAGTGGAATGCAGAACATTTTCTTAATAAACTTTGTTATGCCAATTGATCTAGATGTCCCCAGAATCAGGAGGTTTTTTTTTAATGGTTGCTTTTAAAGTAACACCCAGCTCTCAATTGGGACAAATCTCCATTGTCTGGAAAGCAGGGGCTTAGTTTGGGGAGCCGGGCGTGGGGCAGAGGAGAAAGAGACAGGGGTCTTCTCTAACTGAACTTGGGCTTGGGGGTAGATGGTCTTGTGGGAGGGTTAAGGGGGATGAAGCACTGGACGGCAGCGCTTGTCCTGACATAGCTTCTTCATCCCCATTGGACAGTTCTGCCTTTTCCAACTGGGCTGGGGGCTGGGGGTGGAGGAGTAGTGAAGCTGTGTGGTTACAACCTACACCTACCTTGGACAGGCCGAGGTGTGTGTGTACCTATACTGGAGAGTGGGGCCCACATGTGAACCTTTAGGATAAGGCTTTCACCTGAGTTGTATCATATGTAAGTATCTGAGTGGGAGGCCCAGGTGCATCACCTGCATGCAGGAGGCCCAGAAATGTCATTTGAGAGTGCCTGAGTGGGATACCTGCCAGTGTCACCTGTGTGTGCTTAAATATGCAGGTGGCCTAAATGTTATCAATGTGTGCCTTAGGTTGAGACCCAAGGTAAAAGGTGTACGTCTGAGACTTTTATGGCACATGTGCCTGTAAGCCTCAGGTGAAAGAAACAAACATGTGCTCCAGAGGTGAATTACAGCAATCTTACAGGGAGAAGGGAACTAATCTGCTACCACTGTACTTGAGGATGCGACATATTTCACCAGTATGTAACTGAGTGGGACTGTTACCTGTGTCTACCTGAGAATGATACTCAGGTATGTTACCTGTATACCTGAGTAAGGAAGACCTATGTCACTAATAGATGCCTGAAAGGAAGCCCAGGTGTATCAGGGTTTCCTAAAATGGGTACAGGTGAAACTTGGAGGGAGACGGGTACCTCAGGCTGAGGCTCAAGTGTTATTTCCAGTAGGGCTGTTGTGGGTGCAACTCCCCAACCTGTCCCCGCTCCCTCCCGGGGTTAGCATCCCTAGCTGGTAAGCCTGTGGCTCTGACGGCCCCCTCCCTCCTTTATCCTCATAGGGCCCACCGCTGAGCACCACACCAGGCCATGGCCTGCCTCCATGAGACCCGCACCCCCTCCCCTTCCTTTGGGGGCTTTGTGTCAACCCTCAGCGAGGCATCCATGCGCAAGCTTGACCCAGACACTTCCGACTGCACCCCCGAGAAGGACCTGACGCCAACCCAGTGTGTACTTCGAGATGTAGTGCCCCTTGGTGGGCAGGGTGGGGGTGGGCCCAGCCCCTCACCAGGTGGAGAGCCGCCCCCTGAGCCTTTTGCCAACAGTGTCCTGCAGCTACATGAGCAGGAAGCAGGGGGCCCAGGGGGAGCCACTGGGTCCCCTGAGAGTCGAGCGTCCAGAGTTCGAGCCGATGAAGTGCGGCTGCAGTGTCAGAGCGGCAGTGGCTTCCTTGAAGGCCTCTTTGGCTGCCTGCGCCCTGTCTGGACCATGATTGGCAAAGCCTACTCCACTGAGCACAAACAGCAGCAGGAAGGTATGCAGTGTCCTCATAAGAGCCCCCTTTTTGTGTCCCTGAGCCCGAGATCTGTTGGGCAGCCCCATTTATCACCCAATGACCCCTTCTGTCTCCAGAGTCCAACCCTAGTCCCTTACCCATCCATCAGCCTCTGACCTTCCCAGATTCTTCCCAGTCCACCTGTTTCCTTCCCTGTCCCCTCAAACCTAGTCTTCTCAGCCTGTTCTGGCTATTTTTCTGCCTTACTCTCCTTGGATCATTTCAGCCAACCCAATTCTTTCCCCTGCCCCTGGCCATCACAACTCCGTGTGTGGCTCTTTCTGAGATTTGTGGCACTGTGCTATCTGCCCACAGACCTCTGGGAGGTCCCCTTTGAGGAAATCCTGGACCTGCAATGGGTGGGCTCAGGGGCCCAGGGTGCTGTCTTCCTGGGGCGATTCCACGGGGAAGAAGTGGCTGTGAAGAAGGTGCGGGACCTCAAGGAGACCGACATCAAGCACCTCCGAAAGCTGAAGCACCCCAACATCATTACCTTCAAGTAAGGACCAGGGCAGGGGCTGGGGACACTATGATGGCTGGGACCCACCTGGGGACTGGGGACTTTCCCCAACCTTCCCAGAGATGGATGCCCAAATGGTATGGGTGGGAATGGAGGTTCCAGGTGCAAACCAGGTGAATGCTTAGTTGGCTGAGGCCTTCATACCACTGTTTGGCCCCCAGGGGTGTGTGCACCCAGGCTCCCTGCTACTGCATCCTCATGGAGTTCTGCGCCCAGGGCCAGCTGTATGAGGTACTGCGGGCTGGCCGCCCTGTCACCCCCTCCTTGCTGGTTGACTGGTCCATGGGCATTGCTGGTGGCATGAACTACCTGCACCTGCACAAGATTATCCACAGAGACCTCAAGTCCCCCAAGTGAGTAAGCAAGTGAGCAGGGAGAAGCGTATGTGCATGGCCTCCTGCAGGTGACCCCACCAAAGCCAGTGTGGCCATCTCCCTGCTTCCAGACCCTAAGTCCACGTGGCCATCTCATAATCCCCTAGATCCTGAATCCCTTCCAAAGTGACCATCTCGGGAGGGCTGTGGTGAGCCTCTTGTCTCTGGGTATCCCAAATAATTTAAAACAGAAAGGTACAGTTGCTGCAGTAAGATGAGTTATGAAGAGGGGCCTGGACCCCAGCTGACTACACTCTCCCCCAGCATGCTAATCACGTACGACGATGTGGTGAAGATCTCAGATTTTGGCACTTCCAAGGAGCTGAGTGACAAGAGCACCAAGATGTCCTTTGCAGGGACAGTAGCATGGATGGCCCCTGAGGTGATCCGCAATGAGCCTGTGTCTGAGAAGGTCGATATCTGGTAAGGACCAGGCTGAGGATTGAGGGGTGACAAGCCACCACACAGGGTCTGAAGCAACCAGGGCCTCTAGAGGGAGCCCCTCCCAAGCGGTGTCCGTTCTTATCCCCAGGTCATTTGGTGTTGTGCTGTGGGAACTGCTAACTGGTGAGATCCCCTACAAAGATGTAGATTCCTCGGCCATCATCTGGGGCGTGGGAAGCAACAGTCTCCATCTGCCCGTGCCCTCTGGCTGCCCAGATGGTTTCAAAATCCTCCTTCGCCAATGCTGGTGAGGATGGCCTGGGCTGGGAGACTGGGCCTGGCAAAGCTGGGAAGCGAGGGGGTGTTGCTGAGGGATGGCCAGCACCTAGAACCCAGGCATGCAGGCCCAGAATCATGAACAGGGAAAGGGGGTCAGAGTACCGTGATGTGACTAAGAACCCAGGATCCAAGATGTGGGTGAAGGAGACTGCAGTCTAGAACCACCTCTGAAACTGTTTCTGTATCTGTAAAACAAGGATAGCATTATCTTCTATATAGGGTTGCTAGTAACAGCCAGTGAGACAAGATGAAAGGCCCCAGCACAGCCACTGATCACGTCGGTTGAGCCATCAAGTAGATGACCTAAGAACTCCAGAGGGAGAGCCCTGAAAACTTGTTTGGAACCCAGACCCTGAGAGATGGATGTAGATTGCTTTTCTAATCTTTGGTTGAACATTTTCCCAATGTGTGTTTCTTTTAATGGAGTTGCCCAGAACAAGGTTTTTTTTGGCAGCTAAGTTGGGAAATATGGAACTAAATGAGTTTACTATAGGACTTTGATATTCTAGAGAATAACATATACCATTGTGTAGAGCTGACCATGGAATTCTTTTATCTCAGAGTATATCCTAGAACTCGGTTCTCCAGAACACTTTAGGAAAGGATGCTCTAGTTTCCTAGCTAGTCCTCCCTGAAACTCCTGGCATTCTCTTCCCCAACCCTCCGTTCCCTTCAGGAACAGCAAACCCCGAAATCGTCCATCATTCCGACAGATCCTGCTGCATCTGGACATCGCCTCAGCCGATGTGCTCTCCACACCCCAGGAAACTTACTTTAAGTCCCAGGTGTGCTGTGGGTAGGAAAATGAATTTTGCAGAGATGATGCCCTTTGAGGGGGAGGCAGGAAGGGTTGATTTGGACTGGAATAGGTTAGGCTGAGACCCTCTGATCCTGTGCCCCAATCTGCAGCAGGGCAGGCCCGAAGCAGAGGAATGGCCTTCACCCCTCATTCTCTCTCCACTCCCAGGCAGAGTGGCGGGAAGAGGTAAAGCTGCACTTTGAAAAGATTAAGTCAGAAGGGACCTGTCTACATCGCCTAGAAGAGGAGCTCGTGATGCGGAGGAGGGAGGAGCTCAGGTATGTGTTTGGGGAGGTGATTTTAGTGACAGCAAGGATGTGTATACCACCAGTTAACAGAGACTGGGATAATTATGGCACCACGTGAACCCAGCTCACCTTGGGGGGGTGGTCCTTCTTCTGCATCTACTTCACAGACATGCCTTGGATATCAGGGAGCACTACGAACGGAAGCTGGAGAGGGCCAACAACCTGTACATGGAACTTAATGCCCTGATGTTGCAGCTGGAGCTCAAGGAACGTGAGCTGCTCAGGTAACACTACCTGTCCTTGTGCACCTAATCCCCCAAAGGCTTCACAGAATAATGCCTAACTCCAGAGATCCAACTAAGCCCAGATCCCCTTTCCTGGACATATACCCAGCTGAGAAGGTGGCTGGTTCTTTAGGCGGGAACAAGCTTTAGAACGGAGGTGCCCAGGCCTGCTGAAGTCACACCCTTCCCGGGGCCTCCTGCATGGGAACACAGTGGAGAAGCTCATCAAGAAGAGGAATGTGCCACAGAAGCTGTCACCCCACAGCAAAAGGTGGGACCTGAGTTCACAAGTGCTGAGGTTTCCACTATGATGGGGAAGCTGCAAAAACAGGGTAGGGGCCAAGGAGGCTGAGGGTACTTGGAGAGGGAGAGATATGCAGTGATCTATCCAAAGTGAGGGGGTGCTTTGAGTGGACAAATTTGTTAATCTCAACCTTGTACATTCCCTCCCCCACCAGGCCAGATATCCTCAAGACAGAGTCTTTACTACCTAAACTAGACGCAGCCCTGAGTGGGGTGGGACTTCCTGGCTATCCTAAAGGGCCCCCCTCACCAGGACGGAGTCGGCGTGGCAAGACTCGTCCCCGCAAGGCAGGCGCCAAGGGCAGTTGTGGGGACCTGCCTGGGCTTCGTGCAGCTGTGCCAGCCCCTGAACCTGGACCAGGAAGCCCTGGAGGACTGGGAGGGGGGCCTTCAGGCTGGGAGGCCTGCCCCCCTGCCCTCCGTGGGCTCCATCATGACCTTCTACTACGCAAGATGTCTTCATCATCCCCTGATCTGCTGTCAGCAGCACTGGGGGCCCGGGGCCGGGGTGCTACTGGGGGAGCTAGGGATCCTGGCTCACCCCCTCCAGCCCGGGGTGACACCCCTCCAAGTGAAGGCTCAGCCCCTGGCTCTACCAGCCCGGATTCACCTGGAGGAGCCAAAGGGGAGCCACCTCCACCAGTAGGGCCTGGTGACGGTGTGGGGCTGCTGGGAACTGGAAGGGAAGGGACAGCGGGACGGGGAGGAAGTCGGGCTGGTGCCCAGCACTTGACCCCGGCTGCACTGCTGTACAGGGCTGCTGTCACCCGAAGTCAGGTAAAGTATGGAAAAGTTCCTGAGCTTTCCTTTCTTCCTTGTATCCCCTAGGGTCTAAGTCCACAGCTCACCCCACCCCACCCCGTATTAATCTGTGATCTTAAGCCATTCCCTACTTAATCCTTTACAACTATGTTCCCTTCTGGGTCCTTAACACTCTCTTTCCCCTTCTGACCAGTCCCCTCATCTTTCCTGCAGAAACGAGGCATCTCATCAGAAGAAGAAGAAGGAGAGGTGGACAGTGAAGTAGAGCTGACATCAAGCCAAAGGTGAGAGATGGTGGATAGAAGTACTGGCATTCTTTTGCTTTCTGCGCTGGAAGGGACAGAGTCTAGCCATAGCCCCTATCTTTCCAACACAGGTGGCCTCAGGGCCTGAACATGCGCCAGTCACTATCTACCTTCAGCTCAGAGAACCCATCAGATGGGGAAGAGGGCACAGCTAGTGAGCCTTCCCCCAGCGGCACACCTGAAGTTGGCAGTACCAACACTGATGAGCGGCCAGATGAGCGGTCTGATGACATGTGCTCCCAGGGCTCAGAAATCCCACTGGACCCACCTGCTTCAGGGGCGGTCCCTGGCCCTGAACCTAGCTCTTTGCCCATCCCACAGCAGGGCCTACTCAGAGGGGAACAGGTGAGTAACAGCACAGCTGAAAGGTGACCAGGTTTTCAACAGGGAGAGCTGGTCATTTGACAGCTTTTGGGAAGAAAGGGCAATGGGATGCAGAGTACAAAATTTGAGACCAGAAAGATACCAGTGTCAACACAAAGCAAGTTAGTCAGTACTGAAGCAGTTTCCTCCCATGCCAAAAAGAGCCAATACCCACGTGGTGGAATTTAAGATTCCTTGCTTATAGTATAGAGCACCTAGTATGGTATCTTGCATTCAAAATAAGTGGTAATTACAGCGAGGGAGAAATCCTGAAACTAGAGGAGTTTGACGCCTTGGGAAATTGCCTGAGCAATTTTGAAATTCAGAAGCAATAGTCAGTAAGCTGCTGGCTACTAAGATCCCAACGAGAGACACCCTAAAGGAATCTATTTGTAAGCCAAGAGATGCTGAGTTCCACACCTCATTGCTTTTCTACTCTATTCCTTACAGGGCCCTCCCAATCCTGAGGATTCAGACTGTGACAGCACTGAACTAGACAACTCTAACAGTGGCGATGCCTTGCGGCCTCCAGCATTTCTCCCTCCATGAAAGCCACAATTATTCCCTGTACATACAAAAATATTTATATAAATTATATGCGCCACATAATCAACCAAGACGGGGCTATCCCAGCCTTAAGTCAGCTCAAGGGAGACTGACCTCCCCCCACCCCCAACCAATTCACCTGATACACTCTAGGGTTGCTGGCAGCTGTGGAAATGACAAGTACTGCCCTAGAGCTGTGGGTAAGGGGAAGCTGGCCCCCTTCCTGCTCCACCCCAATCCTTATGTTCAGCAAGAGGTTAGGCAATAGAAAAGCCAGGCTTGTCTCCTATGTTCCTCCTGTATCCTTCACCATTCTGGGAAGCAGGAGAGGGAAACACTTAGACTGCACTTTTTCTGTTTTCCGTTGACTCTGTTTACACATTTTGCACTTGGGAGGAGGGAGGCTAAGGGTGGGTCCTCCCCTCTGAGGTTTCTCAGGTGGCCACGTAACTCATTTTTTTGTCCTTCCATTTCTCTGCTCAAACCCTGGCTTACGGCCCAGGGGGAGGTTAGGAGACTGTGATAGCATGTGATGGTTCAAGCTGAAGGGCTGGGGTACTGTTCAAGCCCCTGATTCTATCCTGGTGCCTGATTTGGGTGGGGACTGTCATATTGTAACCCCTGTGAAAAACCGTGAAATATAACCACTCCATGCAGGCACAGCTGTTGAGGGTTTTCTTGGTCAACGAACGGGGTAACATACATGGTAAGTAGGAGCCTTGGGCTCCTGACTTTATCTGAGAACTTTGGACAAGTCACTTCCCCTTTTATGCCTCTTTTGTCACTAAATGAGCATCACTTCAAGCTCCAACCTTCCAAATTTATCGAGAGGACTGCAAATGAATAGTTATATTAAAAACACAGAGAAGAGACAAGTTTTTAGTTTAAAATTTGCAGGCCTGGACAACACGAATCCTAGCCATGTTTTATGGCTGCCATGTGCGTGCATGTGTATTATCCCCACCCCTGCCCAGTGCGAGCATCAGTGCTTGCCTACTACTCAGAGGCAAGTCCTAGGAAAGACTAACCCCCAATCTTTGGGGCACGACTTTTACAAGGACCAACCAAGGCACAACCAGCTTGCTATAATTATTACATCACCTTGCAATGCAGGGTTCAAGGGCAGATAGGACTAAGGGCCACAAAAAAAAGATGGAGTGGTAAAACAGAAGAAAACATCTTAATTGGAATAAAGGCTTCTATTCAAAACCCAAGCAGGGTCCTTGTCCTTTGAGAGATAAAAGGTACAAAAATAACAGCAAGACAACAGGAATAAAACCCACATGAAATCACTGTGGCATCCAGTTTCTATTCACAAAGGAAAAGCTCCAGTCCATCTTTTAATTTTTTTGAAAAATTCCTGACATTACAGAACTAAACTGAAATGTATTAATATTCCACTCTTACATATCCATGACAAACAGAAAAAAAAATTCATGAGCCAAAAAACAAAAACAAAACAGGGAGAAGCTTATAAAACTAAATATGGATCTCAGCATTAACAGCTGAACAGAGAAAGGAATTAAAACGCTTTAATTAAAAAATCACGAGTGGATGATAAAGTGTAGAAACCGAAAATTTACAAACTATTTAAAACCTGGAATCGCTGACTGTTCAGAAACTACACAGATGGATCATGGGTGGTGGTGAACAGCAGAAAGGGATTATGGATGAATCTGCATTGTTCTAGCTGCTCCCCATGCCACCCGTCTCCGAAGAAAGCCTGTAACACAGAAACAAACAAGAACTCAAAATTAGTTTTTCCAGTGGCCAGGTGCACCTTACCTCCCAAACTTTCAGCCTGGTTTGTGAAATGTGAGGAAGTGAATAGATGATCAGTGTTTCAGTACCAATGGAGGCATTTTAAGATCTCTTGAATTAATTAGTACCGCCATCCTTTAACCCCTACAATCCAAGTTTCTTGAGGCAAATCACCTCAGAACTGAGGGAAACAGCACCTTGGTTACCAATTGTTGGTGTCCCTTGAAAGTATGTCCTTTGGAACCTTTGTTCCAAATATGAAACACCCTCCTGAGAGGGTGGTCACAATGCACAAAAGCATTGTTTCTTTACTGCTGAGCTTATCTTAGCTGTCCTAAACTGCTGATAAAACAGCAGTTTAGGAAGCATTTATCTGAAGGCCTGACTGAGGCTAATCCCGAGACAGCTCACAGAAACCTTCAGTCTAGAATAACCCTGAGTTTCTCTATCAATGGGTTATTACATACAGATGATACACTTTCTAACACTAAGGGATGTGAAAAAGGGAGCAGCAAGTACAATAACTCTGGATCAATAAAAATACCTGTTTTTAGGGCTAGTTTTCAGGATTTAATAGTGTCAGACAAAATAATTTCAGTTTCAACATCTGCCTAGCTCAATCTGGAATCTCATAAATCTGTGGTCTTCTTGTAAACCAAATTCTCCATCTAAATATGTCTGGCTATAATGCCATTCTGTTTCAAACAGGTCATCTGAGAACCTGTAATCCAATTTAGGGCTTCGAGGGGAAAATATTTAGGTGTTCAACATGCTTTATGATATTAGCTCCCATTTCTAATACAACTAAATGTTTAAGACTTACTTCATAATGCTGCATTATTCCCCATCTGTAACCCTTCAACAACGCAAAGCCAAAAGCTGGCTAGAAGAGGGAAAAACCAAGAACCAGGGAATAGAAGGGTCCTTCAATTACAAACCGTATTTACTTTTAAGCCAGAAATGGTTTCTCTATCTCAGCATGAAGGGGAGTATTTAGTCCTTCATGGAGGTAGATTCTTGACAACTTCAAAATGAGACTGATCTAAGGGGAAGGTAAATAGACCCTAAATTAAAAAAGGGTTCAGTGGGAACTATTTGCTAAAAGGAATTTTAAGCATAAAGGTCCAAGAAAGGACCTGCTGGATACAGCTTAGATCTAGGACCTAAAATAATTAAGCTCATGTAAGAAGGTGACATTCTATCCCCAAACACCCTAAAGAGCTGAGAAAGAACTGTCTAGAATTTATGCAAAGCCTGAGCGGGGATTTGGGGGAATGGGGTGCGAGAGGCAATGGGAAGAGAAAACCAAACTATAAATATGTTCAGAACTCTAGGATAGAAGGACCACATGGGGGAGCTCTAAGCTTTTAAAAATTTAACACCAAAATACCTTTGGAGGTGGTGATGGGAGTCTGCCCCTTAAATATCTGGATTCCTTGCCATCAATCCTTCCTTAGGGAATACTGATTAGGTAAAGAGACCTTCCAATCAAGAACTTGATAAAATAAAAACCAAGTCCCTGAGGGAGATTGTACCAGCATAACTAAATCCTAACTAGAGAGAGACCTTACCAAGGGAAAGCTAGACCACCCAGTAAGGGAGAAAGAAACAAGAAAAATCCTACCTGGACAATGAAATGGAAGTATGCCTCTCCGATCCTTCATGCAGACTTGGTAACACTAATTCATAGGCCCAGTCTGGGATTAAGGGGCCACAATAACATCATAGAATAATATATTGAATACTTATGAGCAGTAAGTCTTTTGATAGTGTAAGCCAAAGAGGATGTGGGAAAGGTTATCACGGAAAAATCTCTGCCATCAAGTTCTCTAATGCCCTGGGAAGGGCATTACACTTTCATTACCCTGGCAGTATGTACTCTGGTTGAAGGAACTAATTATCAGGGCCTTCTACCGTTACATCCAGGGCATTTCTCTTTTTTATGGAGACAGAACTGTGCCATTCTTGGGATAAAAAAAAAAAAAAGCTTCAGGGAAAGATGCACACTTGAGTAAAAGTAGAGTACGCATTGCTAGTCTTGGCTAACTACTTGTGTGATCTATGAATTTAAATTCTTTAAGGCCTCTTTTTTTTAATCTGTAAAATGAAGGAACCCATGAGTTACAGAATCAGTTCATCCCTAAGGTTCCTTCAAAATCTAAGTCTATAATTCTCAACTCCTGATAGTGTTGGTGGGGGAAAGTGTAGCCAGGGGAAAAGTGTAGTCAGGGAACAGAAGGCAAGGTAAAGTAATTTCAGTGAATAATCAGAATTGGTTTAGGACTGGACAGAATGCAGTCACATCTTGGGTGACGCTATAGGTTGATCGTTCAAGATTTATCACAGAAAAGGGGTAATGGTAATATGGAGAAATGCAAACAGAAGCTGTCGCTTTTCCCACCATGTGCCCACCCCCCTAAGACCCTGGGTGAAGAGATAACTTCTTTTTATGTATGTCCTAAAAGTTTCTCAAAGTAACCACTCACTAGGGGAAACAGAGGCCTAGCATGGACACCCTTATTATCTACTGATGGCGGCAAGGTAAGGGATCTAAAAATTATATAAACCATTCTTCACTGAACAAGCTTGTCAATTATGAAGGACCCTCAATCTAAACTGTCACAGGCCTATATCCCTTTGAGTAAAATAATGACAAAGGACTATAAAATTTAACCTGAGATATTAAAAGGCCCAAATCAGTTTTACAGGCTTCCTAGTTGAGCAGCCAAGGTCACACACACGTTCCCACCCCTTTACCCTTCACAGTACACGGTGAACTAGGTTCTTAGGTGGCGACTTTATTACAGCTAGAAACACCATCTGGCCAAGAAGGCCTGCTGATAACTTAACCATTAAATAATTTAAAAAAAAAAAAAAGAATTAACGGATAAGCTTTTATTCATTAACACAGAGCCTAACACATTGTCATATTGCAAGGCAGAATAAAGCTACAAAAAAAGGTAACAGAGTAAGAAAGAGCAAGAACTGTGGTTCTAGATAAAGAATTCAACAAGTCAGACTCTGAAACAGGCACTCAGCTCAAGGTCTAAACCTAAACAAGGGTTACCACACTGCTCCCACCCTATCCCACCCCTCTTATCCCACCAAAGTAGTAAAAAGGAAATGGTCACAAGCTCACAATTGTTTGGTTCTCACCAATATTAATACAGGAAAACAAAATGAACCAAGAAATACTTGAGGGGAGGTCTCAAGATATGCAATCAGTAGGGGGAGTATCTCTGTTTCTCGCCTTTCAGTTTGTTAGTTACACATGGCACTGCAGAGGTGGTGGTGGTGGTAGCTGAAGCCCCGGTACCCTTAGCAGCAGACACAACATTTAGAGCCAGGAGAGGGATGGGTTTCATGCCAAGAAGACTGGAGACACAAGGGGCGGTCGGAAGAGGGTTGGGGAGGCTGGAGGGTGCGTCGGAGGTCCCCGCTGTGGCGAGTGAGGGGGTGGTGGTGGAGGAGGAAGAAGAAGAAGGGGTGGAGGGTTGAGAGAGGTTGATGCTGAGGTGGTCAGGGATCGTGACGGAGGCTGCCTGGGAGGAGGGTTTAGCGTTTTCTAAACTGTAACAGAGGAAAAAAGGAACAAAAAAAAAAAGGGTGGGTGGAAGGGAAGACCACAAAAGGGAAAAAAAGTACAGGACAAAAACCGCTTCAGTTATCAGTTAAGTGCCTCTGGTTGCCAACTAGGAAGACCTAATACCAACTTGTGAATAGTCTCTTTCTTAGCCTGTGCCCCACCCTCTAAAACATCATATTCCATTCCAGAATGTTATTTATTAACTGCTACAGTGAAGAAAAAACTAACAGAGTAAGGAAGAAAATCACAGAACTCATATTTCCACGTATCTGACACACTGACCCAGCCCAAAAGTCAGAAGGTAGAAAATGAAAAGAGTATTCATCTGAATACAAGGGAAGAAATGTTTCATCCATCAATCAAGTGTCAATTACCCATTCTAATGGAAAAATCAACTATCCAGCAATTACTTGTGGAATGTTAATCAGCATACATTTTGTTTTTCTCTAGTTAATATTAAAGTTTGCTTCCATGTCCACAAGATGAAAAGGGGCAAGCAAGTCCAAAGCAGATCACTAAAAGGAATGTAGCATTTTCAAAGAAAAATGCTGAGAACAGCTATGCAGATAAGAACCAGGGAAGCTTCGTTTCTGGTGGGGTGGTGATAGGAATAAAAGGCTCTTTATTTTTTGACTGACTATACTTTTAATGTGGACCTTACAGAACTAGAAGACAGGAACTCAAACACCGCTAAAAAATTCATGTTTAAAAGACAAAAGTAATGCTGCTTCTACTCCTAAAATAAACTCCAAATAAGTTATGTCCTGCAGTTCCCAAAAGTCTTCATATGTCTAAGTCAGGACTGAAGATATTCGTTCAAGTCTGTCTGGACAATTTACTGCACAATGGCAGAGACTCAATTTTGTTTACCTTAAGTTCCAGGGACACCTGCAATCCATAAAAGAAGGGACACAGGAATCAACTACACAAAGGACCTAAATTGCTACCATGAAAAATCAGAAATTCTCAGCAGAAATGCTCAGAATCCATTACTAAAAGTAGAAAAATTCTTCTTGCCTAGTGTTAATAAAACCAGTTTGACGTCTGCAATCAAACTGGGCCGAGACAAGGAAATTAAATTAAGCTTTGTGCACAGTCGTCGTTTTCATGTTAAATGAAGCTTTAAAACATTTTGACCCAAATCCATAGCTTCAATAATAGGATGATCCTGAATAGCCAGGCATAGAGGATGATCCTGAAGAGTGACTCTAGGTCAGGAAACTGGCATGGGGAGTTCTGCTTCCTTACAATGTTGCCATTGACCTAGTAGGCAAGTAGGCCACATTTGAACATTATCTGGCAATATTCAGAGCAAGCCTACCCAAGCAAAGAAAAACAATTTCCAGCTTCTAAGAACTTGATTCTTGGCATTTAACACTCCCCACACCCCAATTAGAAACAAACAAAAAAACCTTTGAGAACAGCCATCTGTGCAAAGCTTACTACCGTTTCACTCTGAACATTAATGACTTAAGGTGTCTGGTAGCTAAACAAGAAAGTAGATTTTGGGACCTCAAAGGTGTTAAAGACTTAAGGCAAGCAAAAATCAGAACCACCACTGGGGAGTAAGTTTGTCCATTAGACTGTGATCAGTCCTGCTACAACCTCAAGTGCAGTAATGTTAGCTAAGTTTGGACAAGGAAAATAAAACCCCAGAAAGTCATTAAAGGATGAGATAGTGAAAACATCACTGACATTTCTGAAGCGTTCCAATACCCTGCCTCTCCTTTTCCCCAAACCCTGAACAATGGAGCATTATATTCGCAATTTGAGAAAAATCGGTGTTTTTAGGATAATAATAATGGCTACTTCCAGGAAACTGCCTTGTTGTCACATTACTTCATTATCCTTATTTTATCTAAAGGTGCTTCGGACCGAAGATCAAACCAGTGAAAGAAATACTGGGTCTACGTGACAGGTACCGTAAGACTGGACCATAGCTGGTTCTAAAATTCAGTATGGGTGCTCTAGCCACTGTCTTACTAGTGAAGACACGCTTCAACCTTTTCACTCCCCAAACCATCAAAGATCAAACGTAAACAATACATTTTCCCCCATGTAAACTTACTGCAATCTAGTTGCTTTCTGCTACACTAAGGAGGAAAGAAAGTGGGACTAGACCAATAGGGCTAGAAACTTAAAAACCCCAGCACTTTTTTTGCAAGCTTCACCTGCCTACATCCCCAAATCCCAAGTAATCCTACATTTAACAATACACTGTATCTTTCCCCCATACATACAAAATGATGTTATCATCAATAAAACATAAGGTAGAGAAAACTTACCTGACGTTAATTAGATACTGAGCCAGGCTAATGCTGGCAGCAGATCCAGTGATGGTAACCTGCCTATCAGTAGATCCTTCCACTGGGTTCGCAATTTTGATCTGCGCCCCAGACATCTGACGGATCTCATTGATTTTGGCGCCCTGACGCCCGATTATGCAGCCAATCAACTTCGGGAAGAAAAACAACAAAGCACACCAAATTACGAAAGGTTAGGCCCAAGAATTCCATCCCATTCCTCTAGATTCCACAGCTTGGGTCCAAAAAACAAGACAACGGAAACTACTATCCACATCCTACACTTCTCTACCCATATCCTTCTGATCAGAAAGCGTTAGTTATAGATCCAGTCTCATAACTCCTGCTCTATTACTGTCTGACCACTAGAGGCCAGAGCCAATTCTGAGCTGGCGTTGTTAGTTGCCAATCAAGTTAATTCCAACTCATGTTGACCCCATGTGTGTCAGAGTAGAACTGTGCTCCACAGGATTTTTAAGGCTTGGAACCTTTCAGAGGCAGATCGCCAGGCCTATCTCGCTAGTGCAGGTTCGAACTGCCGATCTTTCAGCTAGCAGTCAAGCACAAGTGCTTAACAGCTTGCGCCACTTATAGGACTCTTGTCCATGCATCAGCACCTCATTATTTCCAGAAAACAAGACTCTCCCTCATTCTCAGAGCACTAATTCTGATGAGGGAGCCAAAATGACACTAATCCTGATTAGATGCCTAAGAATATAGAAAGGTAAAGGTTTCTTCAGTTTTCCACAACAAGATCCTTGAACTCATTCTGCCATTAATTACCACCTTCCTATACTGACAGAATTCTGATTAATCAATTTCTAAAGCTTACACCTTCAGATTAAAAAAAAAACAAAAACGCCTTTATTTGTGGTGTCAATACCACAGACAACATGTGGCTACTGAGCACTTGAAAGGTAGATTGTGAGAATGAGGAACAAATTTTAATATTACTCTTAATTTAAACTTGAATTTAAGTAGCCACATGTGGCTAGTGGATACCATGTGGGACATGACAGGTCTACCATTCAAGGACCATTGTTCCCAAGGCTTTAAGAACAGTGCTTTTATTCTACATAGAAAGACATGTTTGGCATAAAGTTTTTCAAAAGGCAAATGGGAATTTCCATTTGAGACAAGCTTCTTTCTACCTCATCATACCTCACATAGTTTTATCAACTTTCTCGACCAATTTATACTTCAGAATTCTACATATAACGTATATATCCAGCTATAAAATGAAATTTATTTTCGTGTCTAAGAATTTCCATTTTCTTTCCCCAGGGCTCAAGAGTACCAAGACACTGCTGAAAGGATTTCTATTCTTTAAAACCAATTTTCTTATTTTCATCCCACACAACCCAGCGACACTTACATCATTTGGAATGGTGAGTTCATGAGAAGTAGTCTGAGCAGATGCATCCAAACCTGCTAAAAGACAGAAGAGAACAAGAAAAGTTCAATGAACAGCATACAAAACCCCACTGATTTGCACATTAACCTAACAGAAGGAAGCAAACTGGAAACCCAACACTGGCTGTTGGGATTCATCACTAACTTGGAAGCCTCCAAGGAGGAAAGAGGGGGAAAGGGGTGTAGAAATAATGCTGGAAAAGGTTCTTCTGCACACTCCCTCCAAGAGCTGATTTCATGCCATTTCCTGCAAAGCCCAGCCTATTGGGGTGGAGGGGTGGAAGCAAGGGGCAAGGGATTATGGTATCCTCAAAGAGGACCAAAATCTAAACATCAAGTCCTTCTGTGCTTCTATCCCTTCTCTGCTTAGGATTTCCAGCTATTGTGTTCCAATTTTCTCACCTGATGCTTATGAGCACCAGTGCCAATATCATGCCTGCTACTGGGTACTATGGACTTTTGGCACACATCTGGAGTTGCTTTAAATATACCTATATCAGATTTACAACCCCCACCCCTATCCTTCTAACCTAGACTTCAAGGTCAGATAGAATAAATGGCAGTCAGGTGAAGGAAGTTCATTTCTCCAGACTTATTCCCTGTCTTTTGCTTAATAATTACTTCTGGTTATTATTTTTGTTTTCCAAAGAAAAAGAAAAAAAAAACCCATCAGCAAACACCCATACCCATCTCTGACACCTGGACTGGACCAGGCCAGCTGGCTAACCCTCAAGCCTAGTCCTGCTCTCAGCTGCGGCTACTGGTCTCAACATTTTTAGAAGGGGGTTGGCCAGATCCATCAAGGGACCCTTGGGGACCCTAGGCCTACCCCTTTGCTCTCTCAGCTCCTCTCTCTCTGCCATGTGCATGTGGCTGGTATGGTTCATGGGCAGTGAAACAAGACTCCCACCAGTTTATTAATATAACAGTAGAATACTACAGATTTTTTTTTTTAATCATTACCCCAATAGCCTTTCACCTCTGGAGAGCTGGATTCAATGCCTGTTAAGATACAAGTGAAAATGAGTTTGGTGGTCTCATCCTAACCCTATCGGACAAGTTATTCCTTATACAAAAAAAAAACACCCTAAAAATAAAAAAATTAAAACAAACAAAACAAAAAACAAAAACAAACAAAAAAAAAAAACCACTACACAGTTTGGCACAAATGGATTGTCTCTACCCAGGTCTATGAATAGCTGGTGGAGAGAAAGGGGGTGCCAATCAGATCAAGGGGGCAGCAGTCAGGATGGGTTAGAAGAAATACCAGCCTACCCTTTGCCTGACAAGCATCCCCAAACCTCACCCCCAAACCTTCCAGGGCCTTTTTTTTTAAGAGTAACTCACCCCAAATGAAAACACGTTAACAAACACATTACCTCCTTGGGTTTAGCCATAGCAGACAGGCAAGGTTAAACCAGCAAGATGCTGGGTAATGAAGTCTGTTTTAAACAGAAATCAACCTGAGACCTTGGGGCTGGCCTCTGTCTTGCACTACACCTTACAGAAACACACACTGAGGTATCCATACCACTGAATCCGGTGTTGCCATGCGTCATAGGAAAATGAGACTGTTGCATTGCCAACTGGTGCAGCTTGGTCAACTGCAGAGAGGAAACAGGAGAGGCTGACATTAGGAGAGTAACAGAGCCAGGGCTCAAGCACATTCAAATTTGAAAATGCAGAGCTCCTGATCCCCAAAGTTGACTCTACTATTCAAACTACAGTGGAGGGTAGAGGAGGGTAGAGATGGGGCTTAAATCAGAATCCTGAGGATGGGCAGAATATGAAGGTTAAGGGTTAAGAAATAGAAGGGGTGTCAGTACAAGAGAATGATGCAGTTTGGGTGTGTGAAAAGAAAAGCAGCAGCACCCGCTCTACAACCATCCCCTTGTGGGCTACTTAATGAAAGGTGTCTGCAGCCATTGCAACAGCTGCCCCGGGGACAAGCACAGACAGGCTAGGTAAACAAACTGTGTAGTGGTGCTAGGGAAAACACACCATGCAGGGTTCTACCAGTATTGGGATGAGGGAAGGAGATGAGGGAGCAGGGAGACTGCAAGGAGAGAGATTAAAAAACCAAACTAGGTTTAACAACCAGTCACCTAACCACTACTGACTAACTGTCTTTCTTCATTACATAAACTGTCCTGTAAACAAACCCTCTTCAGGTCTACTTCCCAGCCCTGGGGCCTACCACTAACAAAAAGCCAAATTCAACTTCCGAAGTCTAGATACTCAGAGCATTTGAAAGGGTTAGTAAGGATAAAGAAAAAGTGCAGAAAGAAATGTCCTGAAGTCTGAATATGAGCACTTATTTAAATGAGTTTTCAGTGGCAGGAAAGGTTTTGAGTCAAATTCCCAAGTGCTCAACTTCCTATCCCTCCCTTTGGATATAAGCCCCTTCCCCATCCCTCCAAATGCTTTTTAAATTATCACCTCAGAGTGATGAAGAGCCAAGGGCAACCCAACCTCCCACACCCCCCAAGGAAAGGAGAACTCCATGCAGGGAAGCACAGTGCACTGTTAATTTAAACTGTACTGAGAGAACAAATGACAGTGTACCACAGAAAATTTTACTTTTAACAGTGATCTGGAACATGGAGGAAAGCATAAACTGATAATCTGCTGGGTTGTAATTTACAGGGGTTAAACACCAAAAAGTAAACAAGGTGCTACTATGCCCTAATAAAGATTATTTAAGGGCTGAAAATATGGGGCTCACCTTGTGAGGAAAATAACGTAATATTGCAAATGTTTAAGACCCAACTCACTTCTGGCTACTTGGGAGAAAGGAGACCATTTTGGATAGGAGAGGGAGCTTTCTGAAACAAGAAGTGAAAACAAAACTTACATCTGGCTGTGGAATGGCATACTGTCCTTGAATGGTATAGGCCTACAAAAGGAGGAAAACAGTTCCTATTAAAAACCAATCACGGACAGCCACCCAGTGGGGAAACAAGACAGATTTCAACTAGCCAGGAAGCCAGAGTTGAACTAGAGAATGGGGAGGCCAGGGATTGAGGCAGTAGACAGTATCAAATACAGTTAGACCGACGTTGGCCTTCTTTGAACACTAAGTAAGATGACTATTCCAGAGAGCCTACAAAATGAGCCAAGTTCCCTGCAATCAAAGGCAAAACATACATATCTGTTTCTTAATAAAAACGTAAGAAGTAGAACTAAGCAATGCCTCGGTTGCCCAAGCCCCCCCTCTTCCTCCTTGTATACAAGTTAGCCTAAGAGGAAGGTGGTCTCTTCCCTCACCACCCCACCCCTTCTCCTGCCAATCATGGTAACGTGAATGATTTGTATCTGCACAAACCTACAATGGCATGTTTTGAAAAACTTCCTTTTCCCTATCTTATATTTTTCTCTACATTTACCTGAAGAACTTGAATACACTGAAAGCTAGCTGGATCCCTAACACTAAGAAGCTGACCACAGGAACACAAAAATCCCTGTGCTCCAATTCCTGCCTTCTCCCACATTCCCTCTATAAAAGGCACTTGCAGCTCCCACTGTGCCCTCCTCCCCCAACACGATAACCTCCCAAAATGGGAGCTGGGTCTTCAGGGCAATGGGGTGGGGGGTCAAGGAGGAAAGGAAAACGGAATAGGAAGGGGAGGAGTGGCTATTCAGGATGTGAAGCTTCTCACATCACTGTGGTTAATACCCCAAAAGTGCACCCAGGGTGGTGGGAGGAGGGTGAAAATGGGGTGGTAGGAGTGGGAAAAGGGGAAGAGGGGTTGAACCAAAAACCAAAAAGAAAACCAAAAACCAAAAACCAAAAAAAAAAAAAAAAAAAAGAGTTGGTGTTACCATCTGGTGGGCTACGCGGCCTGTGTGAAATGAGGTGGGGGGGGGGGTCAGTCCAGGTCCCCGTGGACAGGTGGTGTCCACAGCACAAAAATCACCAGCGCCACTGGCCCCCCGCGTGTTGGCAGTCTCGGCTGAGGCGGAAGGATTGAGTGAGCCTTGGAGACTGAACATCCCCTCTCACCTCTAGAGGTGGTCCCTCCAGGTCAGGGTTGAGGCACATGGACGGGGTGGTGTGGGGAAAGCTCGCACTGTCGCTGCCTGTGCTGTACCTGTCCTGTGGATAAATAGAGGATTTCAGTCTCCAGGGCTGTCAATCCGGCACCTTGTCACCAGCATGAAATTCACACAAAAAAAAGTTGTTTATTTTTTTCCTTTTTCCTTTAAAAAGGAGCTCACGATACGATTTGAAACGAGCTGTAATCAGTGAATTTAAAAAAAAAAAAAAAAAATTACCTACTGGCAGCTTTCACACTGCACATTTGGGTTATTTTCAGTAAGAATGAAGGAGTGGGCAACAGAGCTGATGCCAGCTACTGGCTAGTGTGGGATTAAGTTGAACCCCTACAGAGCCCACTTTGACACAAAGGAACAAAAGACACAGGTCCATCTGTGGACACTGCATGAACTGGTCCATTTAAAAAGGCTCGTGGTAATGTTCCATGGCAGGGCCACTCATGGAAGAAGCTGCAAGCTTTTAGAGGGTGGTCAACTGAATAGAAGGCAGGGAGGTAAGGGAAGCAAAGAGGTAGGAAGGAGAGAAAAGGGAAAAAAGGGAAGGGAATTGAAGCCAATAATTGTAAACAGACAGGACTGCTGCCACACAGCATGGGACGTTTTATAATCCCAAATGGGAGTGGAAGAATACCGAAGAGCAGGAATCTGGAGTTCCTGGGGAGAAGGGAAAACTCTTAAGGCTAACCCTCCTTGCTACACTGACTCTAAGCTTTTACTTATCCTTCCAAACCAACTGAGAATCCTTTGACCAAACCAGTGTGTACATGGTTAGCGCAGAAAGCAAGGTACTACAACTACCTGTTCAAGGCAACACTGTGACTCGGTTAACCTCTAATGAAAACTCCCAGAATTACATGACAAATTAAGTTCCCAAAACCTTGCTCAACTATATGCTAACTCAACAGAACATGAATGAGACAGACTTAGTTTATGCTTTCCCTATAAATGGCTCCCAGGTCAAACACAAGTAATATGGAACTAGTTGCTTGTAAAAGGCCAGTCCCAAATGGGAAATGGCATTCTGAACAATGCATTTGCACCTGGGAAGCTACCAAAAACTGAAGGTCACTATTTCAAAAACTGACCTACCTACTCCTCAAACACTATCCAACAAAGCATAAAACTACAGTGGTGCTCTTGTTACAACAACCTGACTTTGGAATAAACCACGTGCCAAGGATCAAGAGCGTAGGTGGGTGAAAGAGGAGTAGAGGCCAAGGGAGTGCTTTGGTGCTCCTACTGCAACACCAAAGGTCACAGCACCACAGCCCGACATGCTTTCCCCCTTCTATTCTTGCACACTGAACCCTTACCCCAGCTGATTTCAGTTATGCCATGTGGGTTCAAACCAGTGTTTATGAAGTTAAGAGCCTGGGAAACAACACACTGGAGTTTGGGAGTGAAGGGGTAAGGAGTAGGGGGAGGTGAGGTGAGGGGAAGGGGAAGTTTGTAGGACACTCAAGTTCAGGACCCCCAACTTGGAGAGACCAGCATCCAGAATCTCCTTCAGAGGTCCAACTCTTTGCTACCTTTATTCAGACCTCTAAAGATTACCCCACACATATAAAAGCATGGGTGGGGTGGGGGTAGGAAGAATAGTAGTGATACCAAGGTAATTTAACACTTTCTTCTAACCCAACCCACCTTAAATATCAAACATAAATGACCTTTGCCGAGTGCCTACAAAACTTCCATTGCCTGCTAGAAATTAAATAACAGCTTGGCATTCACAGCTTTCTCCAACACAAAAAAAACTACAAGCAGGTCAAACTATGGCCAAAGTACAGGTTTCAGCAAGCATGCAGAGTGGCCTGATATGCTGCTGGCAAAGTTGACATTTTATATATAATCCTTGATCATTCTAGGCCACCAATGAGAATTTTCTTACCTGACCACCTGCAAAGATGACTGGAGAACTGGACGGCTTGGGCCGGTACGGGATGGTCACGCCCTTCGGGGGGGACTGGGAGAGAGTCAGAGGGGAAAAAAACAAAAAGAGATAAGGTTTCAAAGCTGCTTCAGCTGTGTGGCTTAAGCTCACACAGGTCAGTTAAAGTAAAAACTGTATTTCCATCCCCTCACCTACCAACGTTGTCTCTGGCTAGATCTAAAATCATCTTCAGAGTTTATCTCCCTTTAAAGCAGTAAGATGGCTTGTGGACTACACAGCTCACACTAATTCCTATCAAGGCAGATGCCCCCATAATAAGTTTACGCATTATTTCAAAATAAATCTAATGAATCTAAAAGCTTATACACATACACACGTACACTTTAACTGGCAATTTTTAGATTCTCACATTTCTGCCTAAAGGACCCAAAAGCTGTCTAGGATGATAGACACTATCCATAAATAGATTCAAATCCCTGAAGTTTTTCTAACCCTTACTTGAAATTCTACTTTCCCTTCTCACCAACATGGGACCATCTCTAAAACGGCTTAATTTCCCTTAATTTTGCTATTCTTTTAATAGAATGGCGTATCATCAAGATCTCACAAGTCATTTAGAAACACTATCATAAGCGTGTTTCTCTAGTATGTGTAACTACCGTTTTGAAAATAACCCTGCCTTAAAGCACAGAAACTAAAGAATGTGTCAACGTTCCATGTAGCCAAAAGATTGTAATCCAAAGGGCAAGTTAATTTTGCTCTCAGGAACCCAAATACAGGTTTTGTCCATTCAGTCCAACAAGTGCATCTTACCCTACCAATCCTGTAAAAATTGCTGTGAAGCAGAAGATCACTGCTGCTCAGCAGTTTCTATTTTTTATTACAGACATATAAAAAATCAAGAGCTGAGGAAAAGAAAATACGAACTCAGAGAACCTCTTCCCCACCACTACTGGACGCTTCTAACAGCTTCACCTAATTCTAGTCTTACTAAATATAGATCAGTCCTTCTCCCTAGATTTCCCCTCCCCTCATTATCAGCATGAGCCTGAGGGCTTACCTCCAACATGACCACGCAGATCTGTTTGACACACTCAATGATGGATTGCGGAATGCCAGCAATAGTGATGGCCCGCTCAGTTGAATTCGGGAGCATATCCCCTGCCACCTGGACCTGAGCCCCTGTACTCTTTGGGGGGTAAAAACAAATTCAAAATCAGACAAAACCAGCTCATGCTCTTCTAATCCCTCCCAGCGGCAATTTTTGCCTAAAGTTCAGTAGACATTGAGCCCATCCCTTATCTCCCCTTTTCAACCCTCCATTCCCATTATTCCCTACTCCAGATAGGACTGTTTAATCAGTTAAAAATAAGTTAGCCTCTGAGAGCCAAAATTAAGTTTGAATAGCAGCCTAAATTTAACCTGATCTCAAGAAAAGGATCCTTCTAAACAATTTCCTCTGAGCTAATAATAGCTTCAGGGGTCAAACAATACCACCACATGTATCACCCACCTTTCATTCCCTTATTGAACAAATTTTTACGTCAAGGCTGGGAAAAAATCAATGAACAAAACTAAGATCCCTACTCTCGTGGCACGTACAATAGGCTCCCAAAACTCAAAACTAGTTTTCCTTTAGGAGCTGTTCAAGTTTCATACCAATACCCAATCCAATAACCCCTAGATACAACTAAATGCTTCCATAATTCAACGTAACGTCAACAATTTCAAAGGATACAGAATTACAACTATACCCCAATGTGTCTTCCCATTTTCCCTATGTGGTTTAGCAATCTGGCCAATAAAAGCATTGCTATTATTATATATCAAACTGTAACCTCTTCAGGCATAAAAATTACGTAGTCCTATGGAAAAGCTGCCAAAGAATTATAAAAAAATGAAAACTGGTCACATGTAATAGTTACAAATTCTCGTTAGCTTTTCATATTCTAAATTATTTTTAAGATATATTTGTTACAAAACGTAACTACCAATTGCATAATTTTATCCTAAGTATGATCAAAGTCTAACCCTCTAGGATTCCTATTTTAATAAAAATCTCTGCCTCATCAAATGTAAACTTATCGTAGCTATTCTAAGAGCTAACAAAGGAAGCCACACTTAAAGCAAATAGCTGACATTTCTAAAAGTAGCACAAGAGTTACCAACCTCTCGTATTTCCTTGATCTTGCAACCACCTTTCCCAATGAGAGAGCCACACTGACTAGCAGGGACCACCAGCCTCAGGGTGACTGGGGGTCTACTGGCAGCTGTGCTATTGGTCATAGAGCTGCTGATGTCCTACACAAGAAAATTAGACCAAAAGGATATATGATTATGCAGATCCCTGGTAACCCATACTGCCACGAAAGAAACCACTTGGCCTTGATCTTGTAAGGGATGTCATGATCCACCACTGAAATGTGAATTAAGTGAATAGAGCCTCCCAAACCATTTCTGCTGTGAAGACAAAAATTCCTCAGAATTGTAGAGGGAGTATTTTTTTGTGTGTCTTGGTAGGAAAAAAATTATTACTTGTTTTGGAAATTACAGTTAACTGGGCGAAGGAAAACAATATTGAAGTTGAAATTAAATATTAGGAGAAAGATAAAACAATGCAATTACTTCATTCAAGCCACCAATTTCTGTCCTCTGCGCAAAATGTTAGAAACTAAAAAGACTTAAGTATTCTTTATCACTGCTTTAATTAATTTTTTTGGTAATATTATCACTGTACTGATAACGAAATTGAGGCTTAGAAAGTACTTGCCCCAATTACATCTAAAAAGTGGTAAATTTTAAATTAAAGACTGCACCGGCTCCCAACCATAGTCTTTGCTATTACGATATGCTGCATCCAAAAAGCAAGTTAATTGTAGCCTTCCGAAGATCAAGATCACACCTCAGCCTCGTCTCTACGTAGTAGCTAGGCCTGGAAACTGCTTAAGCATAAGCCCCCAAATTCAAGGATATGTTTCTTATTCGGTTAGAGAACAGACCTTCTAAATGTTTAAGACACAGCTCTGGACTAGCAGGGTACTGGTAATCAAAAGAAAACATTTCTGATCTTGGCAAGGATAAGATTTCAGGCACCATTAAGTACCCAACCACCAACCAAGCAGCAGCCAGAAGCAGTTCTCCTCAGTGTTCGGTGTCAATTGCACAATTAGCTGCATTACTGCAGGAAGGGGAGGAGGCTGAAGACAAGACCCAGGACAATGGTTATTTAGCCTGTGAAGGTTGTTTGGTGGGAAAAAACTTCCTTCTGCCAAAAAAACCCCTCTGGTATGAACATTTTGCTTCTGATAATCCAGAAAACATGTACTCTCCTCCCAAATATAACTGCATCCAGGGTTGGCATCTAGCTGCATTTAGAGTATACTGGTGTTCATTACGGCCCCTTATCACTCATTTGTGCTCTAGAGGGCAATAAAGTTGACTTGAGAGCAATGGGTTTGGTTTTGTTTTGTTTTTTGAAGTTGACCAAAGCATGGGTGACATGCCTTAAAAATTACTGCTCAAGAAATAAAAATAAAATGTTTGTTTATCACTCAAATATTTTACAATGACTCCCTGGAAGTAGTCAAGCAATCTATTTGTTTCAATGATTCAAGTGACTTATTTAACTACAAATGGGTAAACGTTGAGAGATGCTGGGGGGGGTGGTAAACTGTTGCCATCAAGTCATTTCCAACTCATAGTGACCCTACAGGACAGAGCAGAACTGCCCTATAGGGTTTCCAAGGAGCGGCTGGTGGATTCAAACTGCTAACCTTTTGGTTGGCAGCCTTAATTCTCAACCACTGTGTCACCAGGGCTTCAACAGGTGGAGTAGAGGACCCATTTACAGATTTTTATGATTCAGTGTCCCTGAATTTGAAAACCCTCAGAAAAGCACAAAGCTATCCAGAAGCACTTTAAAATGAAGAAGGGTAGGATAGAGAAGAGAGAACAACAAACCTCTTCCAGTTTGTCAATGATCATAGCGAAGGCTTTAAAGATGGCATTAGTGGGTCCAGCCAAAGTAATAATTCTCTCAGGACAATTCCCTTCTGAGATGTTGATACGTGCACCACTCTGGATAAGAAACAGAAGCAAAAGAAGTTAAGCAGACAGAAAGATCTGTGCATATGTAAGCTATTTAAAAAAACCTGTTGCCGTCGAGTTGATTCCAACTCATAGCGACCCTACTACAGGACACAGTAGAACCATCCCATAGGGTTTCCAAAGAGTGGCTGGTGGACTCGAACTGCCGACCTTTCGGTTAGCAGCCAAGCTCTTAACCACTGCACCAAACCCCAACGTAAGCTATACAGCCCTTCCTAAATAAAATGGGCAATGAGTTGACTACATACATAATCCTGTTACAAGGCAAAGTCATAATTATTTCAAATACCACTTTGTCTTGAAACATAGCCTACAGCAGCTACCTTGCCGTAAGTCCTGAATGAATTCTGAAACTTGCCAGAACTACATTTTACAGTGTACTATTTGTCATTACAAATGAATAAGCCAGAAAAATACCTGCATCTTATATTGAGATATTCCCCCTTCTAATCTCTCATTAAACGATTTTTTTTTCCTGAAGGTTTTTAACTTCCCAAGGTAATAATCCCAAAGCCCTCAAAACTCACCTCTTCACGCATCTTCTTAACTGATTCTCCTTTCTGTAAGAGGAAAAGGCAAGTGTGAGTTCCAACTGCTATTTCAACCCAGACAGACTAAATAGTAACAAGAGCTGAAATGAAATTGTCTTACCTTTCCAATAATACTGCCAACTTCCTGCAATAGAGAAAACTACTGTCAATAGTGTTAATAAGAGGAAACACTGGAAAAGGATTCATTATCATGAAAAGGAAATCTCAGCTGTCCACCTAATCAACTGCTGTCTATGCTAATTACTAAGACAAAACAAAGTAATGGAGAGATTTTAAAATTTAGGATGAAGAGACTTATTTCTTTTCTTTGCTCAGAGCTTACGAGTGAAGCTATCTGCTGGTTGAATGGACACGGGAAATCAGGGGTGGAAAGGAGGAGTGTGCTGTCACAGTATAGGGAGAGCAATTAGGGTCACGTGATAATGTATGTATAAATTTTTGTATGAGAGACGAACTTGAATCGTAAACTTTCACTTAAAACTACAATAAAATAAAATTAAAAGAGTGAAGCTATCAAAGAATTCTGAAGGAATAATGATGCAAGAGTGATTAAATGCTATCATTGTGTTTAACATAAATTATTTTAAAAAAATACCAAATATATCTTCCTCCCATAAAGTTTTCTAAAATTGTTTGGGCAGGAGAAATCTACTAATCACAAACATAGCAACTTCCAAGAGAAAACTCTAGGTAAGAGATTATATCTTTGGCTCTAGCCTCTAGTTAAACTTTGCCTGCTCAGTGAAGCTTCCTAGTAAAGTCTATCTGTCTTCCCACTACACTCTCATCTACTCAGCCAGAGGAGACTGCTAAAGCCAGACATCCCACAGTGCTAATCTGATGAGCTCCAAGATTCATGCCTTCTCTTCCTGGCCCCTCCCCTAGCAGTTACTATGACCCAATTTCCCAAGCAACTGATGCATACCTTTCCATGCATAAGTAGCCGGATGGTGAGAGTGACATTTAATCCACCTTCAATCACACCGGTGTCCATGTCGAGCAGTGTTCAGGGAAGATGGACTTTTGAGTGGTCAAGTCTTTGGTCACTGGTGGGGGAAAGCCAAAAACTGAAATGCAAACATGACCAAAATGAGAAGATTAAAAAAAAGAAGGAAATATTTCCCAAAGTTATTTTCACCATTATTGTTTTCTAATTAACTCTTTTCTTAACAGCCTAACAGACAGCAGATTTGCATACACCTAGCACAACTGCATAACGACAAACTACATTTACAGCTCAGGTTCTATTACAGGGCATGGAAGGCGACTTTCCAATCTACTCTCATTAGTTAGGTAGGGTTTCACTGACTCTCAGGATGAGGAAGGTTCCTTCAATTGGCAACCGTTCTAAGGGAACTGCTGAACGTGCACCAGTTGTCCTTCAACAGAAAAAACCTCAACAGGACACAGGAACACCTGGAAATCATGCAGGCAATCCTCAAACTAGGCAACTACATACTGTGAGGGCAAATGACCTTTGGCTTCCCTGTTCTTAGTAGCAGCGATTTCTACGTAAAGAAACTGAGATGAATATCACAAATATCACAATGCTGATAGACAGCAAATGACATACAAAGATTTAAGTCAACAACCCTGCTGAAAAAGACACGATTTGAATGCCTTCCATGCAGGCTGGGGTTCCACATTCCTCTTTGAAAAATGATTCAAACAATACATTAAGCACAGGCTGAGTCCTTTTCCTATCTCCTCTCCCAACCCAACTTGACAGTTACTCAGATTTGGCAAAATTTCCTTCCAAAAAAAATCAATTAAAATAAAACTATTAATAAAATTATTCTGATTGTTTTAAATAATAACAGTAACTTGCCTTCCCCATCTACTCTCTAAAATAATATTCCTAACGTTTCTGCTTTGGAACAACTGGTTAGTCGATGTGTAAAAAACAGATTTTGGTTTTGGATACACGTTTACCTTCAATACCTCCTCAGGACCAAAACGATCTCCTAAATTCTGTTAAATTTCTCCAATGACATTTTCAGTATCCATCCTTTCAAAACTCAAGGTCAGTAACATCTCCTGGATGCTAGTTCTCCCCCTTCACAAACCCAGCCACCTTTTAAACCTTGCTCTAATACCAAGCTCGTATCTTAAATATTAAAAAAGTGCATACCATTCTGATAATGGGAAAATGCCCCCCTGGCTACCTCAAGAGTAAGTAAATATAAAAAGAGGTCTTGCACATCCAAAACACTTCATTTCCCCATTTTCAGAATATAATTGTGGGCAAAATACAAGAATTCAATACTTCCCTCTCAGAAAAACAACAGTGCTTGGTAAGGGATAGCACTACGTCTGTAGGAATCATCCTTTTTTAAATGAGATATGGTAAAAACCTGTCAGTTTAATTCCTTAACCCCACTCAAATGTAACAGGAAGCACTTTCCAAATACTATACAAATGCAACTTCGAAAGAGAAAGAAAATTGAAAACCTATTTGAACCCATCTCTTGAGGTAAGGCACAAAGCTGCATTTCTAACTCCAAATCATCCAAGTAATCTACGAAATCCTCGTCATATTTTTCTCCTGTCTAAGTCAACACAAATGTACCCAATCTCAGCAATCCAGCTGTTAATCCTGCAGTCCATTACCCCTTCTCCTATAAATAGCTCGCTCTGGGTCTATATCGGCAAGGCATTTTGTAATTTTAAAATTCGTTACCCCGAAACAACGTCCTGAATAACTCGATACCTGGGGGCCCGTCTACCCCTTCTTTAGCTCGGCAGCCCCCCTCCCCTCGGTCATCCAGGCATTTTCCACTTAAAAGGAAAAAAAAAATGCCCCCCCTCCCCCGACTAGAAAAGAGGGGGGGAAAAAAATAAACGGTTCGGTCAGGGGGGGGCGCTGCGATCCAGGGGGAGGGGCCGGACTTGTAGCGCCTCCTCGTGTGGCTGCGCCAGCGCCTGACCCCCGCGGGGAGCCGCGCTCACCCGCCCGGCCAGCAAGCCGGCCATCGCCTTCCCCCACCCCCCTCAACCAACAAATCCACCGCCGCCCCCCCTACCGCGCGCGCGCCCTCCTTGACTCCTGCGCAGCCGCCACCGGGAAAAGGCGGGGGGAGGGGGGATTAGGCCTTGCGCGAGGCCTACTAGGCCGCGCTGGAGCCAGGGCCTCGCGTGAATGGCCGACCAGGCAATGAGGGGCTAGGCGCTTACGTGGGACTACGCGAGGCCGGGGCTCGTGACGAGGACTGGAGCCCGCTAAGAAAGATAACAAGAGACGAAATAGGAGTTATAGCTGGGCGCGGAGGGATAATTTTTAAGCTTACCTGCAGGCGCGAGGCGACTGAGGGGGAAAAGGGGAGCGGGCGGGAAGGGGAAGGGCGGGAGGCCGGGGGCGGAACAATAGGGGCGGGCGGGAAGACGAGGGGGGCCCCGCGGGCGGGCGGAGGAGGAAGGGGGGGGTGGAGGAGGAGGAGAAGGAAGGGGGAAAGAGACCCCGGGGCGGGTGGAGGGCGGCGGAGGGCGGGCGGGCGGGAGAGGGCGCAGGCGGCGGCTGCTCCGGCTGCTGCCTCTGCTGGTCTGGGAGGGAGACGGGGCGGAGCGGCCCGCTTTCAACCCCGCGCACCCTCTGACCCCGGAAGCGCTAACTGCCCGGGGGCCGGCGAGGCGGCCGCGTCCTCCAAACCTTCCCCACGCAATGCAGACGGCCTCCCAAGAGCCTAGAGCGGCTCCGCGGACAGCATTGACACTACCGAGATGACTGGTAGCAGATGGTGAGATGTATGATAGAGCGACCGCGTGGGGGAGGGAGCGGGGAGGAAACTAGTGGCCCCTAGCGGACTGGTTGGAAAGCTCAGGTGCAAGTGCGGAGAGAGGTGCAGTCGTGATGAATCAAGAAGGGGAAAAGAAAAAGGTATGGGTGGGGAGAAAATGTTAAGAGACCGGAAAACCCAGTAGTCCATAGTGATACTCAAAAATAGAAAGAAAAAAAAAATAACTAATTTCCCACATTGGAGGTGGCTATTACACCAACTCTTTAGTCTGAAAATTGGTAGTTAAAAGGAAAGAATTGAGCATTTACCCTCCCTTTTTAGGAAAAACTATAGTTCGTCCACAGTTGCTAAGAGAAAGCTCCTTTTTAAAGAATTCTAGGTAATAAATCTAGAAGGAATGAAAGAGAAAATCACCATTCTGCAACCCAGAATGAAATAATTCATTCAGGCAAGTATCATCGATCATCAAAACTTTAAGTGAAAGGTTGTTAGAGAACAAGATGTTATCATGCTGCCAAATATCACCCCAAATATTATCTGCAAGTCACACAGTGAAAAAGTGTAACTTTTCAATGGAGTCACCACCTTACCAAGTGATCAGATTTTGCATCACAATATTGTATGGTCCTCGATGAGATGCAATAAGTACACAGCATCATCTATTAAGTATTCTTGCCAAAAGAATCTTAATCTAATCAATCCTTTAGACCTAATTTCCAATTTATGGGAAATATAGAAGATAAAGGAACAAGTTAAACACCACCAGGCTACAATAAAATAATCAAATCCAGAATGTGGGACATTCTACAAGACAACTAGTCTGGTCTTTTCAAGAAGGTATCAGGTAGATAGGAGAAATTTAAAAAGCAGACCAACCAAATGTAATGTTGTAATGTGTGGGTTTTGTTTGGATCCTGGTTTGAAAAAAAAAGCTATATAAGACATTTTTGGGATAACTGAGGAAATTCAAACATGAACTGAGTATTAGATTATATTAGAAACTATATCTAATTTTCTTAAGCTTGATAATGAAATTGTGTTTATGTAGGTAAAATGCTTCTTAGGAAGTACTTGATGAAATATTTAAGGGTGAAGAATCATGATGTATACAACACTTACAAATGGTTCGCACAGGTGTATCGATAAAACAGATATGGCAAAATGTTAACAATTATTAAATCTAGGTCGTTGGTATATGGGTGATCATCACTGTACTTCTCTTTAAACTTTTTTTTTTTTTTTACAATTTTCATAATAAAAATTGGGGAAAATATGTGGAATGGAACAAAATCAGCAAAATGCTGATTACTACTGAGCTAGGTGATGGAAAGATAGGAGTTTTTAATACTACTTTCTCTACCCTTCTTATATCTGAATTTCCAGATTAAAAAGTTTTTTAAAAACCAGAGAGGAGCTCTGGCAGAGAGTAAAGCAAAATGAGGAAATTGAAAGAGACAGCAAATATACAGGGTTATTATTGAAACTTGTTCAAGTCCTCGATTCTGGCCTTAATATCAGTTAAATTTTATTAGGCAGCTCCAATTCAGTGGAGTCACCTGAAGGGGGACAGCTTCCTGAAGTGAAAAATAAGGCTTGGAAACTCCCAATGCCTCTCCACCCACCCCCAAATGAAGGGGTGGGCAGTAGGAACAATGTAAGATAGAAATAAAAAGAAGTCTGTCATTTGGTAAAGGTGAGGGACAGTCCAAATACTGAGAGAGGAAATAAAGTAGAAAAATGTTAGGATACCCAGAAAAAGGCAAACGAGGGAGCAAGCTTACTATGAGGCCTGGGCTAAAGGTCAGTTTCCCCTCAAGATTTTGCAGCTGGGTCATTTTTTACCCCCAGGGCTCTGAGAGCTGGAGTGAAGGTGAGTGGCTAGCCATGAAATCATTTCTTATGTGACGGGCAAAACAGAGTTCAAGTTAAAAGTTAATAAAATACAAGGTCCCATACGTCAAGGAACTCCAATGTCAGCAGAACATCCACATCCTCCAATCCATGGTTCATTGTAGTAGTGGTATGAATGAGTTCTAGGAAAGCACTGTGAAGGGCAAAGCAAGGACTCATCTGGAAGAAAGAAAGGAGAAAATGGGGTGCAGAGGACAGAATATGACTTTGGAGTCAGGAAGTTCTAGAGTGAAATCTAGACTTTGCCAGTTGAGTGTTCCTAAGCAATTTATTCAGCCTGTTTTAGCCTGTTTTCTGCCTTCAAGGTTTTATTGAGAACTAACTGGGTTAATGTACATAACATACCTGCGGAGCACAAGGAATAGCAGTAAGAGCTCAATAAAAGCTGATCCCAACCCCCTAACCCCACCCCCCTTCACTAGGAAGAGGTTTGGTTTATCTCATTCACACCTTTGGAAGATAGGAAACTTTAATAATAAAAATTTCCCTGATAAAAACACACTCAAACATTTTGTTGTGATAGATGAGTTTATAAAGTACTACTGTATCTAGTATACTATTTTAAGTGCCTTACATTCGTTGACAAAAAAAAAAAAAAACCTCCATCATTCTGTAATAAAGAGGAATATTTTCCTCCTTAATATGGAAAAAAAAGTTAATAAAGTATCAGCATCCTCTACTAAAGTGGTTTCTATTTGGGGCTAGGCAACAATTGCAGCCAGTTTTGAAAAAGAAAGATGGGATGTACCTAATAGCAGTACCTGATAATTTTATGAATTGGTAACTTCTCAGGAGAAATAAGCTAGCCAAGAAAGTGACTTGCCTAGGGCTATAGAGTAATCTAATATAGGGAAATGATTCCCAAAAGGCACTAAACTAGATAAAAACACATCCCCTTATTTGCAGTTCCCAAAGCTAAAATATCTACTTGTATTTTATGTCTCATGGGTTTTCAAATTGTGTGGAAATCTTGCTCTACTTAGTTTCTGGTTAAGAAGAGAATGGCATAATCCCAGATACTCTCTTGGACACAGGGTGGTGAAGGTATAAGATAAAAACATTGGAGAACCCCATCTTTAGAGAAACTTATAGTGATGCATAAAACCAGGGCATGCAAACCCAATGCTCTCAGGAGTCAGGCAAGTAGTGTAAGTGGGTGAACCCTAACCCTATAGCAAGACAACAGGGAGTTGAAAAGACTGGGATGACTAGAATACAGGATCCATCTAAGAAATAACCACTACTCGAGACTAGAATTTCTACCTTCAGGAATGTGGGACCACTGTTGCCAGTTTCCAGCTTGAAATCTGAAACTTTATGTGAAAATTTATAATATTTAACACAGTGAGTGGTCCCTCCAAAAGACAAAAATATATCTCAGGGCCAGATATAGCCCATGGGCACATCATTTTTCAACCTCTGGGAAACATATGTATATGAAGTTCACTGCAGTAAAAAAAACTGGTTGAGTAAGTTGAAGCTGTTAAAACAATGCTATCTACATGCACTGACAGAGAACCAACTTCAAGATAGATGGTTAAATGAGAAAAAGTTGGGCCCAAAAGGGGGCTATGGTATGCTCCCATTTGATATAAAGGGGTGGGGGTGGGAGGCAGCAATAGAACAGAACAATGTGAGGTAGAAATTAAAAGGCAGGACTTGACTGTGCACAGAATAGCTCTGGAAGTTTCAAGAAGAAGAATCTGGCAGTTGTGGTTGCCTTTGGAGAGGAAGCTGGAAAGCTGAGATGACAGGAGAGAGAACCTTACTTTTCACTGAATATCCTATTAAAAATGCCATAATTTTCCCCCCAAATACATGTATTATTTTTAACTTTTAAAGAGTTAATAAACTTTTGAGAAACAATAGTAACAAAAAAAAAAAAAAAAGCGAGAAAGAGAAGGTGCTCTGCATATAGCTTAGAAATGCTAGAAAGGGGAGAACTGTGTTCTCCATGGTTAGGAGTGGGGAGCAAGGAGTCAGTGAATTCTCTAAGTTCTTTCTCTGTTTTTTTTTTTTTTTTTTTTTTTTTTTTTTTTTCCCCCCTTTCCACCCCTTCTCATAGTCTTCCTTACTTCTGGTTTGTTTGTCAACATTTATTTCTCTTCATCTCACAATCCACCTACCCCCATCCCACCCCCTCCCCCACCCACATCTCTCTTCTCCTCCTCAAAAAGGAAAAGGAGAGCTGATGAAAACAAAGTGACTAGGGGGAAAAATTAGAATGGCCCCCAAATCCAAGACTGGAAAAGTAGGCCTTGGCCTTGGATTTTCTAATAAAATTGAAAACTAGCTATAAAATATAGGAAGACCTCAAGCATTTTTTTTTTCATATAATTCTCCCCAGGGAGAAGCCACAGATGCATTACAGCCAACTAAACATACTCCCTCAAGCCCTGTGGGTTCCACCTCAGAAACATCTCTCAGGTCCACTCCTTCCTCTAACCCTATCTCCCCAGCCTACGGCTCCATTTCCTGCTACTTTCAGACTCTTACACAGTAACTCTATGTAGGAGGTTCAGGAGCTCCTGAACTTTCATCTACTGTTGGACAACTCCATGCCTTTGTAAAAGTGTTTTCTCTGCCTAGAATATATTAGGTTAAAATTACAGACTCAAGAGCCTGAGTTCAAATCCTGATGGAACCACTTACTACCATGTGACCCTAGGCGAGTTAATTTAACTTCTTGATACTTCAGTTTTCCTCATCTACAAAATGGAAATAGTATCTACCTCAGAGTTGCTATGCAGATTACACAAGTTATAAATGTAAAGCAGTCAGTGCCTGGCACATAATAAATGCCCAGTACGTGTTAGCTGATATTATTTACCAACTGGGAAATGCCTGCTCGTTCTGAGGCCCAGGCCAGAACTGGCTCATTTTCCCACTGAGACTGTCACTGTTTCCTCTGCTCCACCACTGTTGATCCAGGTCTCCAATATAGTCCTTTTTACTGTATTATTGTTACCTATTTACATGTCTGTCTGCTCCAATAGATCTTGCAGCTCATGAAGGGCAGGGACTGTCTTATTCATCTTTGTAACTTCAGTATCCAGAACACTGTAGTTCCTCAATAAACAATTTCCCAGAAAATCAATATAGTCCCACTGGGATACCTGTAATTCTCAGACATGCTAGTTTGCTTTATGACTCTGTGCCAAGGCATATGCCTTTCCCAGCTCCTCTCTGCCATCCCTTGGTAAATCCATTGTTCCATCTTTTCTACTCATACTTCCTCATTCAAGACCTAGGAGTTAGTTCAAATGTCACTTCTTTTGAGAAGTCATCTTTGACTCCTTCCTCCCTTCCCAGCGAGAATTATTTCTATGTCTGTATCCTCCTGACATTTTATAGCATCTGTCTTTACTAATAGGGGCCCTGGTGGCGCAGCAATTAAGAGCTTGGCTTCTAAACAAAAAGGTCAGCAGTTTCAGTCTACCAGCCACTCCTTGGAAACCCTATGGGGCAGTTCTACTCTGTCCTATAGGGTCACTATGAGTCGGAATTGACTCAACAGCAATGGGGTTTATCTTTACTAATTAGTTCCTTTAGATGTCGTTTTCCTCCACTAGACATATCTTTGAGAACCCAATGTGTAACATGGCACATAGTAAACCAGTGTCCCTTGATTCGAGCTATGTATCAATTCATCCACACAGTTTCTTAAAAACACTGATTTGTAGGGCCCCATACTGAAAGAGTCTTATTCAACAGATTTGGGCTTCAGCCCCAAATTACTCTCTCTGATAGCTGGTGGGCAGCCAGGGTTGAGAACCTCTACAGTAGCAGATACACAAACTTATGCTGAAGGCCCATATCCACTCATCAAAGGGAAGACACAAAGCCTGTTCCACTATGCCTGAACCAATTCTGAAGGCTCCTCACACTTAAGAAACACAGGGACAGTACACTATCTACCTCACTGTTGCTCTGGTTCCTGACTATAAAACTGATACACTTTAAAAGGTCTATGGAAGGTAGCAAAAGTAGTTAAATGTGCTATGCCCAGCCAAGGTAATGGCACAGGTGAACAGAGACCAGGAGAAATCGCTTTATTTGGACTAAGAGCTGGAGGATAAGAGCAGGACCTGAAATATCACACTGAGCTAAAGAGTAGAAATGAGGTTCCCAAATGGCAGTCAGAGCTCACCAGCCAAAGGGACTCCACTCCCCAGCAGCCTTGCAGTTAGTGCAAACAATAAAAGGCCTACTGGGAAATGTATCTGCCACTGAACCCCTGAAGTATGCCCCCATTACAAAAAAGGTACAGGGTTTTTTTTTATATAATTAAATTTCCAAGACACCCTCGACCACCATTATTACAAAAGAAAGTTTTAAAAAAATCACATTTTACAAATCTTAAACTTGTCTTCAGCATTTAGTTCAAAGAGTTCATCATCTTCAAAAAACAACTCCCCTGCTAAACTCATCAGCTAAAAATTCTATCCAGGAAGCAAGAAGATCTTTGCAAGCCCATGGCAATCCTTTTCCCACTTTCCCTAGCCAGTTAGGGCTGAGCGGCAGGTGAGGTTCAAGCGGGAGGTACAAGGGTTAATTTCCCTCAGTACAACATGGCATCTGAAGCTTGATGGGAGAGCAGAACTGGTGAGACTTGAGGGAAGGGTCCAGGGCCTGTATTCAGTCAGAGTCACTGCTGGAAGAGGAGGAGGAGGAGGAGGAATGCTGCAAGGGGAAAGGGGAGAGGAGATACCATCAGATCCAAATGCCCCTTGATCACCCCAGTGGCCATTCTTTAATGCCCCACCCCTCCACCCAGGTACCCCCTCCTTCCCCAAGAAAATCAGGAGGTTTGAACCAAACTGTCCCTTAGAGCAAAAACAAGGGTTTCTTTCAGCAGTAAGCATACAAGAATGGATTAAACCAGCCTAAATCATTGCACAGAATATAAAGTATTGCATTTGGAGGAAGTATGCAACTTCCTTTACCTGAGTCAATGCCTAGGCAAGGAATAAATTGTAGGCACTAGCATAGTACGATGCTAAGAAACAGCTGCTACCTTATAAATGCCTATTGACTAACTGCATGAAAAATCCCTAGTGGCTATGAATCTAAGAAAAGTGAGTAGAAATGGCAGCTGCGTCTGCACGTATCTCTACTTTTTCCCAAGCCCCACTGGAAGAAAGTGGGGAAGATGGGAGAGAAGGCTAGGAGAGTTCCATTCAAGATTCCTTATATGCATAATCCCATCAATACCCACTGCCATGAGTTGATTCAGATTCACAGCAGCCCTACAGGACAGAGTAGAACTGCCCTATAGGGTTTCCAAGGCTGTAACTCTTTACAGAAGCAGACTGCCACGTCTTTCTCCTGAGGAGTGGCTGGTAGGTTCGAACCATCAACCTTTCAGTGAGTAGCTGAGTGCTTTAACCACTGCACCACCAAAACCAAAAGAACCAAACCCACTGCCATCGATTCCGACCCATAGTGACCCATAGGGTTTCCAAGGAGCAGCTGGTGGATTTGAACTGCCAAACTTTTGGTTAGCAGCCAAGCTCTTAACCACTCCACCACCATGTCTCCCTAATCCCATCAATAAAAAACAAACAAACCAAAAAAAAACCCATGGCCGTGGAATTGATTGCAAGGAGCGGCTGGTGGATTTGAACTGCTGACCTCCTGGTTAGCAGCTGTTGCTCTTAACCATTGCACCACCAGGGGTACCATTAAAAACCTTTCTGAGTCTCCAGGGTAATTTCTTCCCCATTCAGTCTCATCTTTCATTCTCCTCAAATTTTCACCAAAGACTCAGAATCAGGATTTAAGGCCTAATATGGGCCTTAAGAGGGAGCCCTGGTGCTGCAGTGGTTAAGCACTCACTGCAAATCAAAAGGTCAGCGATTCGAACACACCAGCCGGTCCAGGGGAGAAAGATGTGGCAGTCTGCTTCTGTAAAGGTTTATAGCCTTGGAAACCCTGTGGGGCAGTTCTACTTTGTCCTATAGGGTCTCTATAAGTCAGAGTCCACTCAAAGGCACACAACAACATGGGCCTTAAGAAGGAGCCCTGGCGGAGCGACAGTTAAGCCCTAAGCTGTTGAAAGAAAGGTTGGCGGTTTGAACCCACCCAGCAACTACACAGGAAAAGGACCTGGCGATCTGCTCCTGTAAAGATTATAGCCTAGAAAAACCTATAGGGCAGTTCTGCTTTATCACAGGGGTCGCTATGAGTTGAAATCGACTGACTAGATAGCACCTAACAACAACATGGGCCTTAAGATGCAAATTAAGGCCTCCTCAAGATCTAGGTAAGTTTAACCCTTCTGGAGTTGTCCTGTGAGCTGCTCTTACCCTTGCTAATTAACACTATGTTAGAACAGAGATAGGAGCCCTGGTGGAGCAGTGGTTAACAGCTCAACTGCTAACCAAAGGTCAGCAGTTCAAATCTGCCAGCCACTCCTTGGAAACCCTATGAGGCAGTTCTGCTCTGTCCAATAGGGTCACTGTGAGTTGGAATCAACTTGATGGCAACAATTTTGGTTTGGTGAGAACAGAGATACTTAGCCTTGGGTCTGAATATGAAACCCTCTTAGTCCCAGGCTTTGCTTGAGGCTGAGTCACTCACCTGTCCTTGTCCTCAGTTTCCTTGATGAATGGTAGGACAAAAAGGTCTAGGTAATTAACACAACGCCTTGAAAACACTGAAGGAGAGGAAGGAGCTCCAGGAATTAGGGCTAGATTATTATTCTGTTAATTATTATCTAAGACTTTGCTTTGTCAAAGGACTGACCCTATTAATCGACATTTTGACAAACTCAGTGGATGTGTCCAGCTTGTTAAAAATAGGCTTGGCGGGGGGGGGGGGCGGGGGTGAAGAAAAGGGGAAGAAGTTCTGGGAGAGGGAACAGCAGACAAGAAAGCCTTTTGATTCAGCCATCTATTTTTAGGCTCAGCCTAGCCCCGACTGGATAGGCCCAATAAGCCTGACATTTCTTCTCAAGATTATCCGTGGGAATCCTTCACAAAAAGGAAGAACTATCTATCAAAGCACCACAGTCACCATCCTACATAGCATCAGACTATGACTCCCCCTCAACCAGCCCCAGCCTTCACAGGCCTTCTGAGGGAGCACGCCCTCTCTACCAGGGCTCCAGAGGAACACTGACCTTGCCATGCTTGTGGTGTTTGTGCGTCTTTTTATGAGCTTTCTTCATTTTCTTCCGCATCTTCTTGTCCATCACCATTCCTGGTCCCACCATGCCAGGAGCCAAGGGATTCAAAGGAGGCATTCCAGGGGCAAGTGGTGGGCATGGAGGAGGGTGGGGGCCAGGAGGTGGGTAGGGTCCTGGGGGTGGGCATCCTGGATACCCTGGTTGTGGCACAGGTTGAGGGGGTCCACATGGGGGGAACACTGGATTCCCGTGGGGAACTCCTGGGGGAGGGGGAAAGGGGCCTGGACGACAGGCAGGATTGGTAGGCTGTGGATGGACAGGGTTGGCACCTCCAGGGTACCCAATGTAAGGAGGACATGGATTTGGCCCCGGCTGCCCTGGTGGAATAAGCAGAGAATAAATTAAGATTAGAAACTACCCAGAATCTCTGATAACAAATACAACAACAAAAAGAAGCAGACTCAGTTTCTCACCCTGTACTTAAAAGGAAAGGAGCTTGTGAGGTTGTTAACCATTGTCATAGGGCAACATGTGTACTAACTGTTAAATGAGAAACTGTTTTGTTCTGTAAGCCTTCATCTAAAGTGAGAATAGCAGCACAACTGGAAGAGCATAGTCGATGTCACTGAACTGTGCATGTAGAAATTTTTTGAAATGGTGCTTCTTTGGCTACGTATGTTTTCACAAAAAAAAAAAAAAAAGGTCGAGAAGGGAGAGGGTTGACATGTTGTGGGGTTGTTAACAATATGTGTACCACTGTTTCATGAGAAACTATTTGTTCTGTAAGCCTTCACCTGAAGTACAATAAAAAAAAAAAAGGAAAGGAAAGGATCCCTGGTAGCGCAATGGTTAAGTCCTCAGCTGCTAACCAAAAGGTTGGTGGTTCAAACCCACCCAGTGGCTCAGCTAAAGAAAGACCTGGCAATCTGTTTCCATAAAGATTACAGCCAAAAAAAAAAAAAAAAACTATGGGACAGTTCTATTTTGTCACATGGGGTCGCTATGAGTCAGAATCGCCTCCATGGCTCACAACAACACTTAAAAGAAATGGAAAGGTGAGGAAGGAGAATAGAAGGGTGGGGGAGAGAAGCGTGAGCTGGGGAGAAAAATAGAACGAACCCGGAAGTGCTGGGGAGAGACGAAGGCAGTGAACTCTGTAGTCTAAGGATTTTGCTTTTGGGTGGAGGGGAGAGGCGGGGTAAAATCAACACAGAAACTTCCTGTAGTGGGGCCCATCTGAATAGGGGGTGGTGAGGGGAGAAGAGATCTCGCAAACACCTACCGGCATTGGATTTCCACATTGTGCCGGTGTTTCCTCCCCAAACCTGAGAAAAAAGAAATGAGGCGAAAAATTGACGGCCCCGAGCTGGGAAGGAGATTTTACAGTCCGAGACCAACCTCAACGCCTGCCGCCCCACAGTGGGCTCTCCCACTGGACTTTTAACTTCCAGGACCCCTAAGAAACGTTTCTTTCCACTCGTTCTTTCGCCCTGAACACCTATTTCATTCCTATTTCCCTAACCACAGGAACCTCTTTCCCATTGCCCCTCCACCTTCCACTACCTCTGGCCACTGGTGAAGGTCTCTAACCTCTCACAAGAAGGGCAGAGTCCATGAAGCTCGCAGTTCCCATCACTCACTCTATCCTTCCTGAGACATAGTCAGGAGGGCTTTAACCACCCCACCGCACCGGGTAAGGAAGGATCTCAAACAACTTTACCGCTCCCCAGAGAAGGGGATGGAGGCAGGACTCCCACCTCAGGTTAAGAGGACTCCGCTCAAGAAGAAGCGAGGAAAGGAGCTCAAGAAAGAGCCTTAAACGTTTAAATATGTAGACACATCCCCTTCCCCATTAAAAAAAAAAAAAAAAGAGGAAATGGCGATCCTAGCTCCCAGCGGCGAAGGGACCCTAGGGATGGGGAAAGGACGAAGGGATCTCTGACCCAGGGATGGGGAAAAGAGGGAGTTGGGGAATCCGGATGCCCTGTTACCTTTACACCACCACCTGGGCTTGATTCGTTCTTCTTTCCAATCTCAGGTCCCGCTTCCTGGTCACCTCTACTTCATGCTTCGGTACCCGCCTCTGCTACCGTCTAATTGGTAGTTAAGTGGTCACTCGGCGTTATGATTGGACAATACATTCGTCAATCACCTCATCCTACTAGGCTAGGAGGAAACGGTGGCTATAGGGGCGGAGCGAGGTTCTTTAGGGCGAGGCAGGTCCATCGGTCGGGATTAGCAGTGGGTGCGGGGGTAGGTGAAAGGCGAAGTCAGGTCCTGGGCAAAGTCCTGAAGATGCAAAGGTACTCGGCCCGTCATCCGAGCTCACAGTCTAGTGGGTGCAATACCGTATAATGCGAATACACCATGGTAAGTGTTGTGATACAGATACATACAGAGCGCTAGGGAAAACCAGGAGGGCTGCTGAGTCCCAGCCCCAAACCCTTAATATTGCCAGCTTCCTCCGGTCATCCATAGGAAGCTAAGAAACATTCTTGAGGGAAATACAGAGATTTCCTAATCTCTCCCAGGATTCCTCATGTCAGTTGTGCAGCCCCACCCTCTCTCAAATTGCGTAAACCAGAAACGAAGGGAATCATCCCTGAGGTCTCTTTCTCCTTCACCCCTCCCCCACCCCATCCAACACCAGGACATTTCCATTTTGTCTCCCAGATAAGTCTGGAATCACTCAACCCTCGTCTGGATTGCTGCAATGCCCCCCACCCCTTTTTTAACAACACAATTAACAAGGTTGATTGAAGGAAACACATGTAGAACCATGCACTGAAAAATCGAGGAACACTGATTCTTCTTAAGCATACGTAGAACATTATAAAAATTGCATACATTCAAAGCCATACAAGTCTCAACTGATACTGATATAATTCAAATTTTAAGGAATTGTGTAATACATACATTCTCTGACACCAATGCAAAATATAAACAAAAGCATATATCTAGGGCCTAGGGCATGTTTTTAAAAGCCAAATCTAATGTTGCGCCACTGCTTAAAATTCTTTAACGACTTTACATTATCCTTAAGATAAAGATAAAAATTACCTTTTTACATTTATGTATGTGGTTTTGGTTGGATAGATATAGTAAAACCTGCAAAAGCAGTAACCTGTGTAAGGCAGAAACCTGCCAGAGAAGGAAAACTCAAAATTTTCCACTGAAAGGAATGTTAGAAATGTGGTAAGACTGCACCCTCTCAAAGGTGGAAAATGTGTGAGACCCAGAAAAACAAGACAGTCCCATTGAGTTTCACTGTAATATGTTCACATAATTTAAAAACCAAAAAGGATAATGAGGTATAGAGTGAAAGTGAAGGGGTTTGTCCTTCATCTACCAAACCCCCTTCACAGCCCCTGTAATTAGTTTCTTATATTCCATTATTGTTTTATGTTGTTATTGTTAGATACTGTCGAGTCAGTTCTGACTCATAGCGACTCTATGTACAACAGAATGAAACACTACCTGAACCTTTGCCATCCTCACAACTGTTGCTATGTTTGAGCCCATTGTTGTAGTCACTGTTTCAATCCATCTCGTTGAGTTTCTTGCTCTTTTTTGCTGACCCTCCACCTTACCGAGTATGATGTCCTTCTCCAGGAACTGGTCCCTCCTGATTACACATAAAAAGTATGTGAGACAAAGTCTCACCATTCTCCCTTCAAAGGAGCACTCTGGCTGTACTTCTTCCAAACAGACTTGTTTGTTCTTCTGGCAGTCCATGGTATAATCAATATTCTTCACCAACACCATAATTTAAAGGCACCAATTCTGTCACATGCATAAGAGGTGATTGAAAATATCATGGCTTGGGTCAGGTGCACCTTAGTCCTCAAAGTGACATCTTTATTTTTCAACACTTTAAAGAGGTCTTTTGCACCAGATTTGCCCAATGAAATACATTGTTTGATATCTTAACAGCAGAGCCTCCAGACTAAGACAGACTAGGAAGAAGGACCTGGCAGTCTACTTCTAAAAAAATTGGTCAGTGGCAACTTTATGAATCCAAAACCAAAAACTAAACCCATTGCCATCAAGTCAATGCCAACTCATAGTGACCCTATAGGACAGAGTAGAACTGCCCCATAAAATTTCCAAGGAGCGGCTGGTAGACATGAACTACTTAGCAGCCTTTTGGTTAGCAACAGAGCTCTTAACCACTGCACCACCAGGGCTCCAACCTTATGAATAGAAGCAGAATATTGTCTGATATACTACTGGAAAATGAGCCCCACAGGTTGAAAGGCACTCATAATACGACTAGGGAAGAGCTGCCTCCTCAAAGTAGAGTCTGCCTTATGCATGGATGGAGTAAAGCTTTTGGGACCTTCATTTAATGAGGTGGCACGACTCAAAATGAGACGAAACAACTGCAAACATCCATAAATAATCGAAACATGGAATGTGCGAAGTATGAATCTAGGAAAATTGGAAGTAGTCAAAAATGAAATGGAATACATAAAGATTGATATTCTAGGCATTAGTGAGCTGAAACAGACTGGTATTGGCCATTTTGAATCGGACAATCATGTGGTTTACTATGTTGGGAATGACAAATTGAAGAGGAATGGCATCGCAGTCATCGTCAAAAAGAACATTTTAAAATCTATCCTGAAGTACAATGCTGTCAGTGTTAGGATAATATCTATACACCTACAAGGAAGACTAATTAATACACTTATTATTCAAATTTACACACCAACCACTATGCCAAGGAAGAGAAAATTGAAGATTTTAACAACTTCTGCAGTCTGAAATTGATCAAACATGCAGTCAAGATGCATTGATAATGACTGGTGATTGGGATGCAAAAGTTGGAAACAAGAAGGATCTGTAGTTGGAAAATAAGGCCTTGGTGATAGAAACCACGAAGGAGATCACGTGATAGGATTTTGTAAGACCAGCAACTTAGTCCCTGCAAATACGTTTTTTCAACAATATAAACTGCAATTATACACCTGGACCTTGCCAGATGGAAAACAGAGGAATCAAATTGACTACATCTTTGGAAAGAGTTGATTGAAAAAGCTCAATATCATCAGTCAGAACAAGGCTAGGGGCTGACTGCGGGACAGAGCATCAATTGCTCGTGTACAAGTTCAAGTTGAAGCAGAAGAAAATTAAAACAAGTCCACAAGAGCCAAAGTACAACCTTGAGTATATCCCAGCTGAATTTAGAGACCTTCTCAAGAATAGATTTGACACATTGAAAACTAACAACCAAACACCAGATAAGTTGTGGGATGACATCAAGGACATCATACATGAAGAAAGTAAAAGGTCATTAAAAAGACAGGAAAGAAAGAAAAGCCCAAAATGGATGTCAGAAGAGACTCTGAAACTTGCTCTTGAATGTAGAGCAGTGAAAGCAAATGGAAGAAATGATGAAGTAAAAGAGCTGCACAGAAGATTTCAAAAGGAAGCTTAAGAAGACAAAGTAAAATACTATAATGAAATGTGCAAAGCCCTGGAGTTAGGAAACCAAAAGGAAAGAGAACATGCTTGGAGTTTTTCAGGCTGGAGGCACTGAAGAAAAAATTCAAGCCTCAATTTGCAATTTTGAAGGATTCTATGGGCAAAATATTGAATGATGCAGGAAAAAATTTTTTAAAAATGGAAGGAATACACAGAGTCACTGTGCCAAATATACTTGATCGATGTTAAACCATTTCAGGAGGTAGCATATGATCTAGAACCGAATGGTACTGACGGAA